>NC_081292.1:78490657-78802368 GCF_030435805.1 Mustela lutreola
AAGAGACAACAAACAACATAAGAGATCTGGTCAGATTTTTATCCAACTGAGCCAGGCACATGGATGTTTGTCCATGAAGCTTATGTTATCAGGATAACGGGATGCCTATAACAAGACTAAGCACACCAATTGCTAGAAAACACTCAGAGGAGTATCTAACATAATCTTAGGAATGCAAGAAAACGTTCTAGAACAGATATCTTAAACTATTCTCATAAGCACAATTTCTGACATATCTGCGATTGGGATGGGTCTTCAAATTCAGAACAGGCCATAGTTTGATTGGGAACATTTTTTTCTTTGTCAGTAGCACATAAAATCATGGTGTATCCTGCAATCACATCTTAGGCTTATTGAAATGCGGTGTCCAAGCCAGGGTCTCTTCTTTCCAGAGATCTGCCTAACCATAATGGTCACCCAATCTGGTAAATTCCACTTCTAGAAGGACTTGCATCCACCCACTCCTTAGCATCACTCACCACCACCATTCCCTACTGTAAACTATATCAACATCCTTGTTCTGTTTCCTCTGCTCCAAACCTTGATCTCTCCCATCTACTACTCGCCCCTCAAACCAGGCAATCTCTCCAAAAACCAAATTTGCTTATGTTACTTTCCTTCAAGGCAAGGTCTAAACTCAATAGAATGGTGGTATACAAGGCCTTTTGAGTTCTAGTCTCCACCAGTCTGCTTCTCCACCTCCTCCACTCTTCAACTTGTTTAACTCCTAGTTTACTTTATAGACTCTAAGCACCATTAATGTTCAGTCACAGTTTTATTTCATGGAACATTAAGAAAGAAAAAGAGATTCTCAATCAAAAGGTGACAAGCCATCAGGCCAGGTTCTCTTGGAAAAAACCTCCAAGGAGATCTGAGTATAGAAGGTTGATTGAGGAAGGCTCCCAGAAAAATATAGCAAACAAATGAGGACAGCAGGACCCAGGATTGGGAGAAGTTAAGCGGCAATAGAGTTAGGGAACTCAGCATGAGTTGCCCTTCATGAAGGGAGCCAGAACTCTGAACTCCCGTGTAGACTAGTCACTGAATGTGGAGTGTAGCCTTGGGTGAGGGAGAACCTCCCAACAGCAGGGAAATCACAGAAAAGGACACCCAGCTGAGAGCTGTCCTCTATCACCACTCCAAGAAGATAGACTCGAAGGGAAGATCTGGGCAGCATCTACTTTACCCACTACAAATGACTATCAGATGTGAGATTGTGTGATGGTTTCTGATACCAGACATGCTAAGATAGGGAAAAAGTCAAATCAGTTAAACAGTGTATGTGTAATCCATTCCTTTTCTGCTTACATCATTTAGTTAGTTTGGTGACTTACAATAAATAATCTTCATGGTACAGAGAAGAAAGAGGTCACAATGATACACCTAGTTGGTTTTTTTTAACATTTTAATATTTTAAGTGTACAGCTCTGTAGTACTAAGTATGTTCACCTTGTTGTGCAACCATCACCATCCATCACCAGAACTTTTTCATCTTGCAAAACTGAAACTCTGTACACATTAAAAAATAACTTCCCATTTCCCCCTTCCTCCATCACTTGGCAGCCACCATTCTACTTGCTTTCTCTACCAATATGACTACTCTATGTTTCTCATATACATAGAATCATGTTGTATTTTTCTTCTTACAACCAACTTATTTCGCTTAGCATAATGTTCTCAAGTTTCATCCATGATAGAGCATGTGACAGAATTTCCTTCCTTGTTAAGATCAAATAATATTCCATTGTATGCATGTATCACATTTTTTTTATCCATTCATCCACCAAAGGACATTGGGGTTGCTTCCACCTCTCAGTTATTGTAAATAGTGCCGCTATGAACATGGGTGTGAAAATATCTCCTCCTGACCATATTTTCTATTATTTTGGATATATACCCAGAAATAAGATTGCTGAATCAAATGGTAGTTCTTTTTTTTTCAATCTTTTGAAGAACAGCCATCCTGTTTTCCATAGTGGTGGCACCATTTTACAATGTCACCATTAGCACATAAAGGTTCCAATTTATCTGCATCCTTTCCAATGTTTGTTATTTTCTGTTTGTTTGTTTTTTTTAATAGAAGTCATCCTAATCAGTGCAGGGTGATATCTCCTCATAGTTTTATTTGCATTTCTCTAATAATTAGTGATGTTGAGTAACATTTTATATGTCTTTTGGCCACTTGTATATTCTTTGGAGAAATATCTATTCAAGTCCTTGGCCTTTTTGATGGGTTATTTGATTTTTTTGGTTGCTGAGTTGTAAGAGTTCTTTGTATGTTCTGGATATTTGCCCTTTATCAGATATATGATTTCCAAATTGTACTGTAAACTTTTCAACTTCATACTTTCTTGCTGCCTCAACAACCTCACAAAGAGGCTGTGAACACTTTGCCCAGGTGACCAGTTGCACCACTGTGATAAGGCTGGTCCCTGCCACAAGTTACTTTCTTATCCTCCCCTAACTGTAACCTAATGAGCTTCAAATGCACCAATGAAATCCCCTCATGCCTTTTGTTTGTCTTTTGTTTGTGTACTCCATCTTGATTCCCCAGTAAAGGCATTAGTGTCCTCAGCACCTCCATCTGCTAGGTTGAACTGGCTCCCTTGACACTCCCCCCATGTGGCCTTGCATAGCAAAGCATGCCTCTTGTCTCTAGGACCTGTGAATATATAAATCTTATTATCCTGCCCTCTCCTTGTCCCTTTTTGGTTGAACCTGGCTGACCATCTCATAAAAGACTGCAAAACACAATTACTTCCTTCCATTCCATAGGCAGTCTTTCACTCTGCTAATAGTGTCCTTTGACACACAAAAGTAAATTTGGCATGGTCCTATTTGTCTATTCTTTGCTTTTGTTGCCTGTATTTTCAATGTCATATCTAAGAAATCATTGACAAATCCAATGTCATGAAGATTTTCCCCTGTTTTCTTCTAGGAGTTTTATAGTTTGGGGTCTTACATTTAGGTCTTTAATCTGTTTTGAGTTAATTTTTTAATATAATGTAAGAAAATGATCCAGCTGCATTTTTTCACAAATGGATATCCCAACACTATTTCTTTCCCAACACTATTTGTTGAAGAGTCTGCCCTTCTCCCACTGAATGATCTTGGCACCTTCTCAAAGATCATTTGAGCATATATGCAAGGGTTTATTTCTAGCTGTCTATTCTATTCCATTGTTCTATGTGGCTTTATGCCATACTATACCATATTGTACTATACTGTACCTTGATTTTGTACTCTGTTTTTGAAATCAGAAAGTATTACTCTCCCAACTTTGTTCTCCTTTTTCAAAAATACTTTAGGTATTCAGGGTCATCTGAGATTCCATATGAATTTTAGAATTTTTTTTCTATTTCTGCAAAAGATGTCACTGGGATTTCAATAGCACACCTACTTTTGAGCACATTGTGCTTACGGTTTCTATGAGGTGTCCACGTCAAGTAAGCAATTGATTTAGGACTCAGAAGACACTGAGGATGGAATCAGTCATCTTATATAGCATCCGCACTTTTCCAAGAAGCTTGAAATGACTGTTGCCTTCCAAAATAGCAGCAAGAAAAATAAATCCCAACAGAAAAGAAGCATCTATATTGTTGACATTTTTTTTTTTGCCTTTCTCTCCATCCATAAAAGTAAGATCATTTGGCCTGATTCTCCTCAAAGAGAAATGATAAGATTTTTCATAAATTTGAGGAAAGACACATTCTGTGAAAAATGGAGTTGGCTAACAATCATCTTTCTCCTCTTTCACCTGAGTGCAGCAATCCAGCACCTACACAGAGTTCCATGAGGTGACTCAGAGCCCAGCAGCCAGCTTGCCCAGATATTTCCCCAGTCCTACCTGAGCAGGACCATAGCCCCACCACCGATGCTCCTACCCCACCATTTTCAGGCAGGATAACAAAGACTGTGGGCTAACCAATGAAGTTCTCCACACCAGACACATTCAAGCTGGGATGCAGAATCCTAGGGCATTTATCATAGACGTGTTCCCAGCATATTCCAGGCAGGATTTTTTTTTTATAGGACATATTTCTAAATATTTCTAAACCATATACCAAGCTCTACAGAAAAATCTTATGCCAGGGCTCTATTCTTTTCTTTTCAAGCTGTACATCTCTCTAGAACACCAGATGGAGTAAAAGAGTTCAAGAGCATCTTTTTTTCAGGGCAGTATACTCATAAAGCTTACTTGCCATCAGCAATTAATTTATCCTTATTTTTCTATCAGCATCCAGAGGGTGGTTAAGTGTTGGCTAAAAAGTCTCCATCTCAACTCTTGCACTGGAGTCAGCAAGAGTGCTTACTTAAATTCTCGGAGACCACTTCATATCTACTGAGGTCTCAGGATAAGGCCCAGGAATCTGCATTATAAACAAACTCCTCAGGAGATTCTTATGCATATGAACGTCTGAGAGACACTGAACTAGAGCAAATAAAAGTTTTACCCAAAGGAATTCAACTAAGAAAATAATTATCATAATCATAGGATTATAATGATTCTCACATAGTTTCCAACATAAAATCAGATATCCATTCACACAGTAGGGCATTTTATAAGTTTAGGGTATGCTGATTCTTCATTGGACTCTTATATCATATTCCTGTTTAATTCTTTTAAAATGCGAAGCTTATTTTTTAAGGAATACAATCATAAAATAAACCTTGAGCTCTGTTACTTACTTTCTCTTTAAGATTGAATAAAATTCCCAACCCTATTTTATTTTATGATTCTCACACTTGGGAAATCCTTTACACTAGCTGTTAAAATCATTAAGCCAATGTCCTCGATTTAATCTTTAAGGTTGACCAGCCAACATTGAGTCACTGTAATCTTCTAGGTCAGACAGGAAAAGAATTGACGTCGTTACCAAATACCACTGCGTAAGTGTCTTTGAGAAAATGGCAGCCAAGTGTACACAGTTGGGTAATGAAATATGATGGGTAACAGTCCCTGAGCAGGTGAGCTGGAAGGCCTGGCACCTGGCATTCCATCCCTAACGATGCCCTTCTGTGAGCTGTCAAGGATCCATGACACACTTTCTCTGACATAACATATCTCAGGGAGTTATCAAGATGTTTCCTCTCTCCAGAAGATCAACCAGCCTATTAGGAATGATAATTTGGCACATGCTATGCTCAAGGGACAGAAGCAATAAGGGACGTTTCATACAAAGGGGCTTCCACCGTGAGCCAGCAATGTTGATCTGCAGCTAAAAACGGAGATGCATAAAAATAAACCTTCAACCTCTCACCCCGAACAATGAAGATGTTTTCCAGAAAACTGCACAGAATCTAAACAGCCTCAGAGGTCACAGTTCCTTTCTCCAGCTTTTACTTTTTAAAGAAGGAAAAGTTAAAAAGGAGGATCAGCTGACCTAGTTGGTTTACCTCACTAATCTGTAACACTGACTGCCCAAGAGACAAGTATAATACAAACTTGGCCAAACGTCTTGTTGGCTTATTTCTAGCTTTCAGAAACAAACAAAAAAGTTATAATTAGCTATAATTTAATATGCTAAATTATTATGAATACTTCCCTGTCAGAAGTTAAAGTTAGTCTTCAACTCCTTTAAAGAGAGATGCCAGGATAGCTCCAGTCACACATTCATTCTCTCTCTCTCTCCCCCTCCCTCTCTCTCCCAGCCCTCCCCAACTCAAGTCAAAGGGAGGGAAAACTGAGATGATTACCTGGGCATGAAGAGGGAGATGACCACTTTAGCCTAAATGACCCAGGGTCTGTGCCCATCAATGCAAGCAAACCCAGGAACCAGCTATAGCCCAGAAGGGTCAAACATTGAAGACAAGGCAAGTTTTAAGTTAATTCATGTCAAAATTAAGTTTTTAAAAAATGTTTCCCTCTTACCCCAGGGTTTTGGATCAGTAAGACAGGAATATATGAACCGATGCCTACACAATGAATTATTGCACAAGGAGGGCTAAAGTACAGAGGGTACTGCCCCTCAACCTACAAGGCCCCTATCAAAAGGAAGGGCAGGAGGTCAGGCACAGAATATCCAAGGCAGTGGGGCCCTTTGCTGATCTGTGTTTATATATCATGTCCCTGTCACTATTATTTTCCTATCACTGTCCCCAGATCAGCCCATTCCCATAAATGTCCCCAATCCCTTCCAACTTCTAACATCCTTATTCAAACGTCTGTGGTAGAAGGTGGCAGTGGACACATCAGAGCCACAGGTGGTCAGCAGGATTTGACCTTCTGGAGCATGAACACCAAACTCTTCAGCTCTGGGTTGTGTTAGCAGATCCCTCAAGGGAAGCGCAGTCACCACTGCAGCAGCAGCAGCTTCTCACCTGAACCTGGACGCCGCCGGGGACGTGCTGAAGCACCTTATCTGCGCGGAGTCTTTCACAGAGGAGCAGCGGCCCAACTGCCTGCACAGTGGCCAAGCATCTCCCGCCAGGGCTTGGAGAAGCTCTTGGCCAGTAGCATCAGTGGTGGCTGCTGTCCCTTGTGCAGCAACCCTACCCGCATAACCAGCCTCACCCAGCTGACAGCCTGAAAGTGCTGAAGATCGTTGGTGCTGTTGGGTCAGTAGGGCTGCGGGGCCGCTCCTGCGCGGGTGCCATGGGCGGCGGCTGCCGGAATTGTGCTGTAGTGTTGTGCGAGCCTGGCCCGGAGACGGACCCCCACCCTCTGGCCCCCTGGCCACTCCCTGCCCAAAATGCAGGTGAGGGGCGGTGTCAAGACTTTGGAGAGAAGTCAGCAGGAGTTTAGGGGGTAGCTGCAGCTGAAGGAGGTCGCCTTGGAAGGGGTCTCCAACGACCTTCAGGCAAGGCATAAGGCAGTTCTCCAGGAAGAGGGCCGGAGGAGCACTGGGTCCAGGAAGAGCTGACTCGCTCTCAAAAGTTCTTCACAGGCTCTTAGGCTGAGATCGAGAAATCCAGTAGTCAAGTGGTAGACGAGCAGACTTACCTGCTTACCATGGCAGAGGTGCAGGCTCTGTCTCGCTGTGACCACTTCCTGGCCAAGCTCAAGCAGGCAGATGGAGGGCTACCGGAGGAGAGAGCGGATGAGGAGGACCCAGAGCTCACTGCCGGCCTGCCTTGGGAGCTTACCCTACAGACCTTGGAGCTTCCTCAGGTTGGCTATGTGCCCCTCCCCCGCCCAAATCAGGCAGGCTGTTAAAAAGCCCTTGAAAGGGGCTCCTGGGTGGCTCAGTCTGTTAAGCATCTACCTTGGGCTCAGGTCATGATCCCAGAGTCCTGGGATCGAACCCGGAGTCAGGTTCCCTGCTCGGTGGGTGCCTGCTTCTCACTCTTTCCCTCTGCCTGCTACTCTGCCTACTTGTGCTCGCTCTCTGTGTGTCAAATAAATTAAATTTAAAAATAAGTAAATTAAATTAAAATAAATAAATTTTTTTTAAAAGCTCCAGACAGTCAACATGGAAGATTCCTGGGCTTTGGAGCCTGCAACATCTGCTGCCTCCAACTCAGTTACACTTAGAGAGATGGACGAGTCTTGAGAAAGTGGTGGCCAGCCCTGGCTGTTGCCAGTATCCCACAGTGCCTCCTTCTCAGAAAGATAGGGACTAAGGCAGCGTTCCAGGAATGTTCAATCTTCAGTCAGTCTCTGTGTGGCCAGTCAAGGTGAAGAGCTGGTTGCTGACCGAGGCAACTACCGTATACAAATCTTCACTCAGAAAGGCTTTTTGAAAGAGATCCACAGCAGCCCTAGCGGCCTGGTTGTTTTGTGCTGAGCATCCTTGGGGCTGATCTGGCCAATCTCATTCCTCTTTCAGTGGTCATGAACTGCCATGGGCACCCTGGTGTGACTGGCAGCTACGACAGCTCCCTCAAGGTACACACCTTGGATGGCCACTGCATGCCAACCCAGGGGTATCACAGCCCCTCCACCTGGCCAGTTTGTGGTAACTGATTGGGAAGGTGGAGAGCTCTGGTGCTTCACTGTTGACTGAGAAGCAGGGGTGATCAAACGCTGCTGCCACTGTCTTGCCGTGTGGCCAGAGTTTGTCACCTGTGATGCTGAGGGCTCATCTGCTTCACCGGCTTGGGCCTAAAATCTGGAGAATTGGCAGAGTGAGCACCACCTGGAAGGTGGCTTCTCCATTGGCTCCATGGGCCCCAATAGGCAGCTGGGTTGCTTTGATAACCCTAATTTCATATTTCCCTCTTATTATAATGGGCTTCATATGTGACAAACTTTCTCTTCAATTCTGCTGCATTTAGTGTGCGTGCTCCAATGGGATCTGCTCCCCCTTTCATTTCCGACATTATATCCTGGGGCACCTGGGTGGTTCAGTTAGTTAAGTGTCTATCTTTGCTTGATCCCAGGGTCCTGAGATCAATCGTCAGGGTCCTGGGATCCAGCATCTCATCAGGCTCTGTACTTAGCAGGGAGCCTGCTTCTCCCTCTCCCTCTGCCTGCTGTTCCCCCTGCCTGTGCTCTCCTGCTCTCTCTCTGTCAAATAAAAGAATAAAATCTTACAAAACAAACAAACATCGTATCCCTGTGGCATGATGATTCTGGTGTCTTCACCTTCACCAGCATGAAATCTCATTCACTTAGTGCCATCAAGGGAGGTACACAGTCCTTTTGCGAAGCAGCACCTCTTGCTTCTAGGCGCTTTGTGCCATCTTGGATTGATCTTCAATTGCAAATGTGATAGAGAATGGATTGACTCTAGTTGTTTGGTGTTGAAGACTTTTGCCTGGAAATCAATTGCCTTTTACAGGGATGTATAGATTGGAATTACGTCAAAACACAGAAAGGTGGCAGTAAGCAAACACAAATGCAATACAGTCAGCAAACATGCTTGAATACTCTCTAGAGCTCATCATTTTTCAGCTTACCTCACTCCACTGACCTATGCTAAGAGCTGTCTGCAGAACTGTACAACGCAGGCCAGGGTCAGCCAAGTGGGGAGGTGGACACATCTTGTTTTCATTAGCCAAAACTGTTGGGTCTTTATTCTATAGTTTCCTCAAGTGACTGAACGATATTTGGTTTTGAGATTTATTTCCATTCCTCTATCAATAATTAAATAATTGATAACCGTTTCTTAAAATAAATAAATAAATAAATAACATCTGTGGTAGAAGCTACATTCCACCTAGGTCCTTTTTTTTTTTTTTTTTTTAAGATTTCATTTATTTATTTGGCAGAGAGACACAGCAAGAGAGGGAGCACAAGCAGGGGGAGTGTCAGGCAGAGGGAAAAGCAGGCTTCCCACCAAGCAGGGAGCCTCATGGGGGGCTCAATTCCAGGACCCAGGGATCATGACCTGAGCCAAAGGCAGACACTTAATGACTGAGCCACCCAGGAACCTCCCCCACCCCTTTTTTTTTTTTTTTTTAAACAACAGTCAACCCGGGCAAAAGAAATTCAACATTCTAGTTGAGGATGTAGAAATGAGGCTTGTCAGGGCTCTGCCTCTAGGACATATGTGATCAGCCACCTTGGCCTGCCTCCCCATGCCACTTAGTCTTCCTGGCCTCAGTCTCTATCTGCCCAGTGGCAGTGCCCTTCTGGTTGTTTTTAAGGCTTCTTCCAGCCACTGGTTCCCTAGGGTGGAAACCAAGGTGGTTCCTATTTCCAATCCTCACCTCTAAATCCACACTCTCATATTCCCGTACAGTGTGAAAACACACACCCAGTTCTGCCACCTCTATAGTGAGTCTCTGACCAGATTTGGGAGAAGGGAATGGGAGAGAGAGGAACCAGTCAGGCTCATCTTAAATTCCACTGGAGTGCAAATCCTGACAATTTCTCAGTGGCATACCTGTGCAGGAGAACCTGAGAAGTCTCCCACATTTTGAATCAGGATAGAACTCCACCCCCCTGCACTGGGCAGTTCTTGTGGAAATCTGAACATACCCAGGTCAAGGAAGCTGGGGTGGGAAGGAGAGATGTGCAGGGACACATGTGAAGGCTAGAAAAGCAGGACTTTGGGACACCCCTTGATAATGTCCAGTTCAAAACAACTGTTCTTATCAATGTTGGAAGAATTATTAAAACAATCATGTTCCTGAAGGAGAATCACAAAATGGAAGTGTGAGATTCTTGAAAATGTGACCAATGAAAGCCAAAATCTGAAAGACAATTTCTTTACTCTTGCTTTCAGAATATATTCATTCATTTTTGTCCTTATTTTCTGCCCAGGAAATATTTACAGAGCACCTCCTAAGCCTCCAAAACCATGCTTCATGCGGGTTATAGTGATTTACTTTAAATTGCTTCAGTATTATCAGTGTGCAGGTGTGTGAGTGCCAGCTGATTTCAGCTTGAATCCAACCACGTGCTCTCAAGAATATACACTCTGGGAGCAGTTGGTTAGCTGCCCAGAGCTTCCTCCGCCTTCTGCCACACAGATCCCGTTGACACAGATGATTTGCTCTTTGGCAGGCAATCAAAAATGGATATTCTTTGCTGACACTAGTGAGTCATGAATTATCATGGTGAATGAGAGAAATGGGCTCTTAACCACTGAAAACGTCAAGATAGGAGAAATGGTTAAAGGCTTAGGCATTCAGTTTGAGATGATGAAAAAGTTCTGGAGATGGACTGGTTGTCCAGAAATGTGAATGCATTTAATGCTACTGAACTTAAAAATGGTTAAAATGGGGAGTGGGGTGCTGAGTGGCTCAGTCAGTTGGGCATCCAACTCTTGGTCTTGGCTCAGGTCATGATCTCAGGGCTCCATTTTTAACCCAGAGTCTGCTCCAGATTCTCTCTCTCTTCCTCTCCCTCTACCCCTCCCCCGCTCATTCTCGCTCTCTAAAAATAAATAAATAAATAAAATCTTTAAGAAAATGATTGAAATGGTAAATTTTATGTTCTGTATATGTTATTTCAATTTTTAAAAACTTTGAGGTGGAGCCCCTGGCTGGCTCAGTTGGCAGAACATGTGACTCTTAATCTCAGGGTTATGAGTTCAAGCTCCACATTGGGCGTGGAGCCTACTTAATTAAAAAAAATAATAAAATAATTAAAAATTTATAAAAAATTTTAAGCTGTAGACACTGCCCATCCTTGCATGAATAGGGACAAACAACCATGACACTGGTCACCAAAATGTCCCCTGAGGCCTGGTCCCTGCTGGGGCTGTGCCTCACCAATGCTTTAAGAGGATTTCTGATTGCTGAGTGCCAACTAGAGGGTTCCAAATTAGGCCTCTAGAGCACAGGTCTGCAAACCCTTATAGTCAAGGGCCAGAAAGGTAAATATCCTAGTCTTTGTGGGCCATGAACTGTCTGTTGAAACTGCTCCCCTCTGTCATTCTAACAGGAAAGCAGCCACAGGCTATACCTACCTGAATGAGCATGGCTGTGTTCCAATAAAAATTCATCTACAAAAATCTGACCTAGAGCTTCATGTGCTGTCCCATGCTCTCCATCATTGGAATATTGTGTCTCCCTTGAGTGTCTTTTCATGCAAGGTGAGGTGGGAGCACTTCTACTTGCTTTGCCAAAGCCACATGTATTCGCTGTCTGTGGGGAGGCCCTCGGGGTAAGGCCTCCTTCCCTCCCGGCCCAAAAGTGCAGTGGCTGGGTTGTCAGACTTCTCACATCTCAGACAATCTGGACGGCCTGGTCACCTGCCTCAGAGAGCCCTGGAGTTGTAGGGAGCCTGCTGGCCAGCACCTGTTCACAAACAAAGACTCAGCCTGGAGCGTGGAGTACAACAGATAATATAAACAAAAGATTTAAAAAATTGCTCAAGGCATTATAAAATAAGAACTCTGACAGAGCAACAAAGAAAAGCCATTTGAGGCTGGAAAACAACAGCAAAAAAAAAACCCTACAGATTAGCCCCTCAGTGAAGAAAAGATGGGTCTGGCCCATTCAACCAGCACTGAGAACAGTGGGTGAGCTCCCAAAGCCAGGGAGACTTTAGGAAGGAACTGGATTTTCAACTACAAAACTGCAGGTTCCCTGAGGAACATCTGGATTTCAGGGTTCATTCGTTTTACCAGCTTTGCAGAAGACCAACTAAATCTGCAGGACAATTCAATTGGCTTCTGCCACTGATTATCACAGGTCTAAGGCAGAGGGAGGGAAGTGGAGGGTTGTTACAGGCGGTGCTTCTACGGAGCCGCTACCATACTCAGATCAGATTTCAGCGGCACCTGGGTGGCTCAGCTGGTTAAGCATCTGCCTTCGGCTCAGGTCATGATCTCAGGGTCCTGGGGTTGAGTACTGCATCGTGCTCCTTGATCAGTGGGGAGTCTGCTTCTCCCTCTCCCTCTGTTCTCCCCAAATTGTGCACGCTCGCTCTCTCTCTCTCTTGAATAAATAGATAAAATCTTTTTTTAAAAAGTAAAAAACAGATTTCCGACTATATATTCTTGCTTCCCCCAGCATCCTTTTCTCCTCTCCACTGGATCTGCTTACAAACCAGTCAGCATGCACCCTGAATGACTGCATGGTGTGTAGGGACAAGATCCAGTTTAAAACACAGAGGGAACAAGCTTCAAACATGAACTACACAGTGGACTCGATTTCCTCAAGTACAAAAATTTCTTCTTGGGGAGGGGGTGGGAGAGATGCAGTAACAGGGTGATGGACATGACGAAGGGCAAGTGATGGAATGAGCACTGGGTGTTCTATAAGACCGATGAACCACTGAACTCTACCTCGGAAACTAAGAATACACTATATGTTCATTAATTGAATTTAAATTTTAAAAAATCTTTCTTTACAATGTTACCATAAGAAGTAAATAGCTTATTTGTTAAATAACATGGGGTTTTTTTCCTGTCATTTTCTTGAGCTCTTACTCCATGAGAGACTCTATAAGGAGTTGTTGTTCCTAATTAATTGATTTATTTATTGAATACAATTGAAGTACAGTTGTCATACAGTATTATATTAGTTTTAGGTGTACAGCATAGTGGTTCAACGATTCTATACATTATGCAATGCTCACGATGATAAGTGTAGTTACCATCTGTCACCATACAAAGTTACGATGCTATTACAGACTATGTTCCCTATGCTGTACTTTTCCTCCCATGACTTACTCTATTTCATAACTGGGAGGTTTGTACCTTTATTGTTGTTTTAATGTATTTGCCTCTTTAAGTCACAATTATCTCTCTGTATTACAGACAAGAAAACTGAGGCTTAAGAGAGTTTAACTGAAATAAAATTGTAAACGTTTTGGCACAGAGTGGGCATTGAGTAAATGTCAACTACTACCCCTTCCAGAAAAAGCCTAATTTCAAATATGCTGTGTTCTTCCCTCTCAAAGAGATGATATGCTGAGGGTGGGGGCAGGTACTGCTTCCGGCCAGACACATGTCGCGGTGTTTCTCTCCACATGCTTAAGTCTTCTTTTCCTTCCACCAGAAAGGTTGTATTCATTCTTCACACAAACTGAGGCACCTGTTAGCTTTATTCTGAGCTGTTTGATGAGTTTGTGGCCATTTTAAAAAAAATTTTATTTGTTATTTGAGAGAGAGAGAGAAAGAGAGAGAGAGGTAGCAGTGCTACCTCAAGGGGGAGGGTATGGAGTAGAAGGGGGAAGCAGGCTCCCGACTGAGCAGGCACCTGACGCAAGGCTCCATTCCAGGACCCTGGGATCTGGACCTGAACTGAAAGCAGACACTTAAATAACTGAGCCCTCCCAGGGGCCCCGAGTTTGCAGCTATTATTAATGGAACTTTTCAGTGATGCTTTCTATTGGCCATTGCTGCTATAGAGCAGAGATAGAATGTGGATCTGGAGTCTACCTGTCTTACGGAACTCTTACTAGTTCTATTGGTCTCATAATGGAGATCTTTAAAAAACAAAACAAAACAAAACAATTCTTGCATCTCATTTCTTTCCCTCGTCTTATTGTATTGTCCAGAAACTCCAGAAGAAATACTGAATTGTAGCTCTGACAGTGGGCATCCTTTTTGTTTTCCTGTCTTTACCTTAATAATTCTTTGGCAGATGCCCTTTGTCCAGGTCACTCAGGTCTCCTGACTTTGTTGCTGTTTGCTGTTTGTTTCCACCAGGAGTGCATGTTGAATTTTGTCGAATGCTTTTTCAGCACCTGTTGACAGGGTCAGGACTTTTTTCTTTAAACCCCGTTAACTAGATCCCTTTGCATTGCCTCAGCCTTGTGCACTCAGCTTGGCCATAGCTTATTATTTTATTAACCCATTGCTTGGTTGGATTTATTGTTGGTGGGGTTTTTTATTTTAGTAATTTACTAATTACGTGCATAAATAAGATATTCCTACTGGTTTATTTTTGCACACCCCCCCTTCTCTGTCTTTATTAGCAGGATATGTTAACCTTCTAGAAATATTTTATAAGCATTCCACTTTCTCTATGCACTGAATACAGTATTAACATGGGGATATCTACTTTTCTGAAGATTAGGTAGATTCTTTGGATAAAACTGTACAGTCTCCAACTTTTTGGTGGGCTGACTGTGGATCACAATTTCAAGGTTGGTTTTTTGTTTTGCTTTGTTTTTGTTTTTTGCCTTTTTATGAAGATTTTACATTTCCCAGGTGATCACCCACCTCATCCAGGATTTCAAATGTATATAACAAAATGTAATATAAAATTCCACATAGTATGTTTGCTAGGACTGGCATAACTACTACAAACCCGGTGCTTTAAACAATAGAAATTTACTTTCTCACAATTCTGGAGACTAGAGTCCAAAATCAAGGTGTTCCTTGGAACCTCTTAGAACTTCTCTAAGGAGTTCCTTCCCAACCCCTCCAAATTCCTCTGATATCTGGTCAAGATCTGCAGATCTGGCATTGGGGAGGTGGCTACCTTATTTGGGATCAAGACAAACACCTACTGCTCCTTGTCTTTCCTTTAGGACCCCACCTATGGCTATAGAAGAGCCCTGAAGAAAGCCTGAGGAAGAATCTGTTCTACTTCTCTATCTGGCCCCCAGTGCTTGCAGGCAATCCTTTGTGTTCTTTGGCTCATACACACATCACTGCCATCTCCATGTCCATCTTTTACATGGTGTTGTGGGTGGAGGGAGGGACAAGTTTCTTCTTTTAAAGGTACCTCAGAGAGCTGCTTAGTGTGGATTTGAATATGTAAAGCACCTGTTATTTTGCAAAGTTTTTGTTTGTTTTTAGATTTATTTATTTATTTATTTGAGGTGGGGAGGAGGAGAGGGAGGGAGGGGGTATCTCCAGCAGACTCTTCAGTTGAGTGAGTTTGACCAGGGCTTGAGATTATGACTCAAGCTGAGAACAAGAGTTGTATGGCCCTTTCTTCATTTAAAGGTACGTCTGAGAGCTGCTTAGTTTGTTTGATTTGAATATGTAAAGCACTTGTTATTTCGCAAAGTTTTTGTTTGTTTTTAAAGATTTATTTATTTATTTATTTATTTATTTATCTATTTGAGGCAGTGGGGGCAAGGAGAGGGAGGGGAATCTCCAGCAGACTCTCCAGCTGAGTGAGCTTGACCAGGGCTTGAGATCATGACTCAAGTTGAAAACAAGAGTTGTAGGGGCGCCTGGGGGCTCAGTGCCTTAAAGCCTCTGCCTTCAGCTCAGGTCATGATCTCAGGGTCCTGGGATCGAGCCCTGCATCAGGCTTTCTGCTCAGCAGGGAGCCTGCTTCCTCCTCTCTCTCTGCCTTCCTCTCTGCCTACTTGTGATCTCTGTCTGTCAAATAAATAAATAAAATCTTTTTAAAAAATAAATAAATAAACAAGAGTTGTATGGCCCATCACCCACCCAGGCGCCTTTCATTTGCAAAGCTTTTGAATTGCAATTCTGATGTTTTCCTTAACCCAGGAATAATTTTGTTAAATTTATCTTATATTTAATTTTATATTGTTAAATTTCCCAACATTTTGGTTTTTCCTTCTGTTCCCTCATTTGCTTTTATTGCTCATTTCTAACTTTACTACACTCGTTTATTGATTGTGGCCTGTGTGATTTCCACTTTGGGGGTAAAAAGAGTTCCATATCTGTCTGTCAGTCCAAGCACGTTAATCATGATGGTCTAGACATCTGTCGTCTTGCTTGTTTAACTAATTTACCTAGTAAGAAATATGTCAGTAATGGAGCAAAAGAGTAGCTATGTAAAAAATACCATATGATTTTGCTCATATGTGGAATTTTAAAAACAAAGCAAAGGAAACAATGGGAAAAACAAGAAATAAACACAAACATGGACTCTTAACCATAGACAACAGATAGTCCCCAAAGGGGAGGGGAAGAGGACAAATAGGTAAAGGGAGTTAAGAGTGCATTTACGATGAGCACTCCGTACTGTGTAGAACTGTTGATTACGATGAGCACTCCGTACTGTGTAGAACTGTTGATTACGATGAGCACTCCGTACTGTGTAGAACTGTTGATTACGATGAGCACTCCGTACTGTGTAGAACTGTTGATTACGATGAGCACTCCGTACTGTGTAGAACTGTTGATTACGATGAGCACTCCGTACTGTGTAGAACTGTTGGATCAGTATTTGGACACCTGGAATTAATATGACACTGTATGTTAACTAACCGGAAATAAGAGAAAGAAAGAGAGAGAGAGAGAGAGAAAGGAAGAAAGAAAACAAAAGAAGAAAAGAAAGAGATAACAGTTGAGTACAGTAACAATAACTACAAAAGAGATATAAAAGAATAGAAGATTGCCTTCAAAATAACATCAAAACCTACAGATATTAGCGTTCTACTTAACAAAATATGGATGAGGAGAGTATAAAGTTTCAACTTCCCTCAAATTCATCTATAAATTCAATGTGATGACAGCCAAAACTCTAACACATCTTAAAGGGATTTGACATAGTTCTAAAAATTTACTTGGAAAATTAAAGGGCCAGGCATAGCTAGGACAGTTCTGAAGATGAGCATCAAATAGAGATTTGTCATATCAGATAGAACTTCCTAAATAAAAAAAAAGAAAGATTATTAAAAAACAAAAAAGAAAAGAAAGAAAGATGTTGGTTTCTCAAAATAATTAGGGTTTTATCCATTTTCTTCATATTCTTACTTATTTTAGCTTTTTATTTCCAAATTCGTGTGACTAGGCATATATAGATCCATGACATTAAACATGTTCCTGATCAATTGTGCCTTATATGAGCATTATAGGAGGCCTGATGGCCCACAGGACCTAAGCACTAACTGTAAACAGGTGTGTGGGTCCATGGTCAGTTCTGTCACCAACACTGTGCTGGAGGCCATTCCATCACCTCTGTAGGCATCAGTACCTCATTTATGAAATGGAGATCATGGGCTTTGTCACTACCTGGTGGGGGGGGGGGCAGCTAGCTTCTGGCTTGTGGTAAGTTCTCAAAGAACCGTTTTCTAAAATGGTAACAATGACAATGATGACCCACAACCTAAGAAAGGCCCCTACATTTTCTAATGGTTAAAAAAATATTAAGTAATATTTTGTGATGCATGAAAATTCTATGAAACCAAAATTTTAGTGTCCATAAACAAAGTTGTACTAGAACAGCCAGCCACTCATCCTCTTAGGCATTGCCTATGGTTATTTTCACACTACCATGCAGAATGGAGTACAAGAGAGAGTACTTAACCCCCAAAGCCTACAGTATTTACTCTCTGGTCCTTTGGAAAGAAGCTTGCCAACCTCTGCTTCAGGCCATTCACCCTACCCCACAAATCTTTGAGATTTTATGATCATATTACCATATGATCTGGTTCCATGCTACTACTTTGACCTCCTTTAACAACACAAAATTTTTCAGCATGTCCAGAAAATAAAGTGTCAATCACATTTATTAGTCTTTGTTTAATAATAGTCCCTTCCACCTAGAATTCTCTTCTTCCTTCTGAATATGAAAACCTCTACTCAAGAACCCAATTTGCTTTTATTTTACATACAATAAAGTGAACATATTTAACTATACAGATTGAAGAGGTTTGCAAATATACACAGTGTGTAACCAACATCCAAATTAAGACATGGATCATTCCTCACCAATGCAGAAAGTTCCCTCTGCAACCACTCTTCTGATAACAATCTCTTTTGATTAGTTTTTTTTAATCTCTTCTTAAACTTTCCATAAATGAAATCAGACAATATGTACTATTTTTTTTTTACCTGGCTTCTTTAGTTCAGCATAATATTTGTGAGACTCACCCATGTTGTGTTCATCACTTTGCCCTGCTGTCTAGTATTCCAACTGTATGAGTAAACTACTATTTGCTTATTCCATTCTTGTTAATGGCCACTTGGGTTGTTTCTGTCTTGAGGCTATTATGAATGAAGTGTCTATGAACATTTTTCTACAAGTCTTTTTGTGGACATAGTCTTTGTAGTTCTTAGGAATGGCTGGATCCTCAGCTCTGTGTTTGTTTAACCTTGTAAAGAACTGCCAAGTAGGGGCACCTGAATGGCTCAGTGGGTTAAAGTCTCTGCCTTCGGGGCACCTGGGTGGCTCAGTGGTTAAGCCTCTGCCTTCGGCTCAGGTCATTATCCGAGGGTCCTGGGATCGAGCCCCGCATCTGGCTCTCTGCTCAGCGGGGAGCCTGCTTCCTCCTCTCTCTCTCTCTCTGCCTGCCTCTCTGCCTACTTGTGGTCTCTGTCTGTCAAATAAATAAATAAAATCTTTAAATAAATAAATAAATAAAAATAAAAGTCTCTGCCTTCGGCTCAGGTCATGATCCCAGGGTCCTGGGATCAAGCCCTGTGTGGGGCTCACTGCTCAGCAGGGACCCTGCTTCCTCCTCTCTCTGCCTGTCTCTCTGCTTACTTGTGATCTCTGTCTGTCAAATAAATAAATAAAAATCTTCAAAAAAAAAAAAAAACTTCCAAGTAATTTTCCATGGTAGCACACCATCTTACACCCTCTCCAGCAATGTAGGAGAGATCTGGTTGCTTTACATCCTTATCAACATTTGGTATTTTCACTCTTAATAAGTGTAAGATATACCTCATTGTGGTTTTTTTAATTTGCATTTCCCTGATGACTAGTGATGTTTGGCACCTTTTCCTGAGCCTATTGGCTATGTGTATATATTTTTGTGTGACATATTCATTCAAGTCTTTTGCTCATTTTTTCAATTGGGTCATTCATCATATTGTTGATCTACAAGGTTACATATTCTAAATCAAGTCCTGCAAATATTTTCCCTGCAAAATTTTTCTCAGATGCGGTTTCTCTTTACATTTTCTTAGCAATGTCTTTTGATGAGCAGAAGATTTTAGAAGTTATTATTCTTTTCCATTGATCTATTTGTTCTATTTACACGATGCTATACTGTCTTACACCATTGCTATAGCTTTACACCTTTTGTTCTTTTTTTCAAGACTATCATAAATCATTTGCATTTTCATAAACATTTTTACAATCATCTTATCGATTTCTTAAAAAAAGATAAATTAAATTAAAAGAAGATCCCGCCAACGTGCTATTCTGATGGCAGAGTGGAGGATTACCCTGTGCCCCACAAAATGGAGCTTGAGGCTATGAGCAGATCCACCGGCCCAGGAAAGCCAGCTGTCTTCCCACATCTGACCACAGTGCAGTTGGCCACTGGCATGTGCTTCACCACCTGATCCTTTGTTTATGAGGTTACCTCCACCAGGTACACCTGGTGTTCCACCTGATCTTGGTGACCTTGTTCTTCTTGGACTTTGGAATGCTCTTCCTGCTGCTCTGGATTGGCATTTATAGATGAGGCACCAACAGTTCCAAATGGGTGGCTTCGGTGAACCCCTGCTTTTTTAAATGACTCTTTAGAGATTCTTCTATTTTCTTATTTGAGATAGAGAGAACACAAGCAGGGGGAGGGGCCAAGGGAGAGGGAACGGCAGACTCCCTTCCAAGCAAGGATTTTGACACAGGGCTCTATCCCAGGACCCTGAGACCATGACCTGAGTGGAAGGCAGATGCTTAACTAACTGAGCCACCCAGGCAACTCTTAAATTAATTTTATAACTGTTGTTGGAGATGTCGCACCTGCTGCTCACAATAAAGGCAGATGTGTGACTATCAAAAAATTAAAACTAACACTAAAAAATAAGAAAACTAAAGATCCTGGTGGATTTTGGTTAGATTTCACTGAATCAATAAATCAATTTGGAGATAATTGATATCCTTTTTTAAGAAAATTGAGTCTTCTGGTCAAAAATATGGTTATCCTTCCCCTCATTTATGTCCTCATTAATGTCTCTCTGCAATGCTCATTTAGGTCTTAGTATGGAGTAAAGAGTATAATTTAATTTTATTGTTTTATTTTTGTTACTGTCAGTATATAGAAATACATTTCTCAGGGGTGCCTGTGTGCCTCAGTCTGTTAAGTGTCTGCCTTCAGCTCAGATCATGATCCCAGAGTCCCAGAAATAGAGCCTAAGGTCAGGCTCCTGATCAACAGGCAATCTACTTGTCCCTCTGCCCCTCCCCCTCACTTGTGCTCTCTTGCTCTCTCTCAAATAAATACATAAAATTTTTTTAAAATTTTAAAAAGAATAAATTTTTCATATTGACTTTATATCTTACAACTTTAAATTTACTTCTCAGTTCTAATAGTTATTTTGTAGAGTCTTATGGATTTTCTCTATAATTATGTCAAAGTTTAAATGTCACCTTTTCCTATGACTTCCCTGGACAGGATTTGTTATCCACCCCTCCATGAAATCCCACAATGCTTTGTTGGTATCCATACCTCCATCATGACCACTACTATCAATGTTGTAATCACCTGTTTATCTATTGTGCTCTCAGTAAGAAATGTATCATTTTTTCATTTCATGTTTCCACTCCCTGGGTAATAAGTGAATGAATGAATATATATTTGAGTTTTCTGGAATTACTTATTCCAAATAAATACTCCAAATATTGCTTACTCCAAATACTATTTCTGGCCCTATTGGTATGCCTTCTACATGTCTCATTTTAAAACCAAACAGCGGCAGACAACTGGGTGGCTCAGTCAGTTAAGCATGTGCCTTTGTCTCAGGTCATGACCCAGGGTCCTGGGATGGAGTCTCACACGGGGCTACCCACTCAGCGGGAAGTCTGCTTCTCCCTCTGCCCCTACCCCGCACTCGTGCACTTGCTCACTCTCTTCGTGCACATGCAAACATAAATAAATAAAAGCTAAACTAAAAAAAAAAAAAAAAAAATCAACAATGAACCACAGAGTTGAAATTTCTGTCCGGTAACAGCACAGAAGTAAACATGATTGATTCTACCTGAAAGGTAGGAGCTTGGAAAGCTTCATACTGTATATATTGTTAACTTAATACTGTTACAAGTATGTGACCCCCTACTCAAATATCACACCTCTCCTTTCCTTCTTTTCTCAAAAATAGCTAGAACAATGTAACAGTATATTTTAAAGAGAATCTGGCACTCTTCCTGTTATAATGTTGTATCCTTAGGGGGATAAAGTGCAGAATCAGGAGAGGAAGAAAATCCAGGGAGTACAGTGCGCATTAGCAAAGTGAAAGAACCCCCAGTCTCCCCACTACAGGACCTTGGAGAGCTTTCTCCCTGAACCTGACTTCCTCAGATCTACCACACATCTGGGACCAATTGATCTAAAGGACCTCCTGCTCTGAAATTCTCCTAATGCTTATGGCTCGGATAGAAAAGCCTTCCATATTGCTAACCAGTGTTGATAATGCAGTACTATTTGCACTCCTATCTGCATGGTCAACAAATCAACTTATTATTTAACAAATGTTTCGTGTATTCCTACAATGTAAGACTCCTTCCTTAGTGAGCACGTACTCCCTAGTGACAAGGCAAATGAGAGACAATCTGCACACTTGTGGGATGTAAAAGCCCCAGTTAAGGTAGTGAAGGCTTCTCATCTCCATCCAAGGAGAACACTTTCAGCTTCCTTCCTTGCAGGAAGGAAGGAAGGAAAACTTATGTTCATTTCCCTGAACATAAGTTTGCACCTATGAACAGCAGAAAGTTTCACCAGGATCCTCATATCCTATATATAACCAGCTCAAAGGCCAGCTCTTAATTCATCAAGCATTTGATGGAAAGAAAACAGGGAGGAAGAAAGGAAGTACTCTCTGCCCCGACGAAGCTTCTCAGCCAGCCTTTCCAAGTTTTCAAGGCTCACTGAGAAGAGGTTTGTTATGGTTGAGCATGGCAGAGTTGAACCCACCTTGACCAGCTGGATAGAGCCAGAAGATTATGACAGCATGGAGGGTATTCTAGAGATGCACGTTTTGAGGGTGTAGTTCCAGAACTCTCTGGGAGAAGCTGAGGTTAGGATTCCTACCCAGAGTTTTCCAATCTGTGGTTCTGCAGTCAATTTAGAGAGTTGTGATCAGAATTCTTTTAATCAAACACATATTGGAGTGGATAAAAATAAATTATGTTTCATGAAACTTTGTTTCAGTTGAGAGCGTGTGTGTGTGTGTGTGTGTGTGTGTGTATTCTATATCCCGGCTTGTATATAAAATCTATTCCAGCTGTGGGTCTCAGGCAGAAGTCATGCCATTCTCCACCACAGACAACCAGTTCTTTTAATTTAAGAGCAAAACAGACTATGAAAGGCATAATATCTCCAAGAGGATGGTAATAAGGGAACTGGTTTTTCTCCGGGAGGAGGTGGAGGAAGGGTAACTTTGCCTTTCTAGTAGTTACTGGGAGAGCTAGGGGGTAGGTAAGCTTCAATCATGAGGAAAGCCACAATTAGCTTATCTCCCTGATAAGTCAGGCACTTCCTTCAGAGAATCCACCCTTTAACACCTTCTTTGGTGAACCAGAGTTTAAAAAAAAAAAAAAAAAAAAAAACCGACATCATTTCTTTTCTTTTCTTTTCTTTTTTTTTATGTTTCTTGATTATATCTTTCTCTTCTGGTTTGCCTTAGATCCAAGAATAGCAGAAAATGTATTTTGTTTTGTTTGGTTGGTTGGTTTTTTAAGGTTTTGTTTATTTGTTTGACAGAGAGAGAGTACAGGAGAGCATCGACAAGGGGAGCAGCAGGCAGAGGGTGAGGGAGAAGCAGACTCCCTGCTGAAAAGAAGCCAAAAGCAGGGCTTGATCTGAGGACCCTGGGATCATGACCTGAGCCGAAGACAGTCACCCAATCAAGTGAGCCACCCAGGAGCCCCAAGAAAATGTATTTTGTGGGTGTTTTTTTTAGCTCCTACGCTGTTCAGGGACCAGACATTCAAATCTTGGTTCTGCAGCTTACAAGCTGTGCAATCCAGCACAAGTGACTAACTTCCCTCTGCCTCAGTTTCCATTGTAAATGGAGATAACTATGTTGTAGAGATCAAATAAGAGCATAAGAAATGTATTTAAATATATGTAAAGAAGCACTAGAAGCTCCCTTGATTATTACCCATCCTGACATTGCCCTAGTGGTGAAATGTTCCTCTCTGGTCTAATGGAGTTGTGCTCCATTTGGGAAGTCGGAAGATACGCTCTTAGCCAACATACTTTGGACAGCATGGTGATATAAGGAGAAGGATATGGCCTCCAGAACCTAGACCGTGGCTCGAACTCTTAGCCTATTTATTTCCTCACTAAGTGACCTTGTAATTTAACTAACATCTGGCTCCCACTCCTCTCTAAAATGAGTATCTAATACTCACTGAGTAGGAGACAATGGACCGACCTGTTAATTTTCTCCTTTACCCTTTATAACAACTTTCTAGGAAGTTCCAGGACCCCTCGCTATGCTTTCCAGAAATTCTTGGTGATTATTTCTAAGTCAACTTGCAGTACAAGGCAAAGGATGCCTGTATAATAAACTATATTCCAGATGCAAAGAACGAATTGTCATTCCCACAGGAATTGCCCTATCCTCATGGATGTTCTTCTTAATAAATGATTTAAAAGGCTAAAAATAAAGATTTTTTAAAGAGTCAAAATTCTCTTTAATAAACAAAGCAAATGAGAAAGGGGGAAAAAAGAAAGAGAGAGAAATCAAGAAACAAACTCTTAACTAGAGAGAACAAACTGATGGTGGGGGTGGTTGGGTGACATTGGTGATGGGGATTAAGGAGGGCACTTGTTGTGAACACCAGGTGTTGTATAGAAGTGTAGAATCACTATATTGTACACCTGAGACTAATATAACACTGTATGTTAACTCACTGGAATTTAAAGAAAAACGTGATTTTAAAAAGGGTCAGAATTCCCCTTCTTACCACAACTACTTTTGTTGTTAGCTATTACTTTGCATTCTTTGTCTACATGCAGATATGGTTTCTCCTAGTTTCTGTCACATAATAAACTATTCACACTCTACTTTCCTATGTGACAGTCCTCATTTGCCAGCAGAGTTCTCACATTATCCCATAAAGTAGCTCCAGAATTGACCACTGTGTGGAAGTTTTATAACATTGGATATGAACATTGTATTCAAGTTTATGCTACAACAATTCTCTTTATTTTTTTTTTTTAAGATTTTATTTATTTGACAGAGAGAGAGATCACAAGGAGGCAGAAAGGCAGAGGGGAAGACAGAGAGAGAGGGGAAGCAGGCTCCCTGCTGAGCAGAGAGCCCATGCGGGGCTCAATCCTGGGACCCTGGGATCATGACCTGAGCCCAAGGCAGAGGCTTTAACCCACTGAGCCACCCAGATGCCCCAAAAAGTCTCTTTATGAGCACAGATTTATTCTTGTGCATTTTTCTCTTCGTAGATTATATTCTTTGGAAAAATTATGAAGGCTTTGATGTTTTACATTTGTAATGCTTTCCCCCTTAAAAATGAAAATGGCCCTTTGTTAACAAATGATAGATTCTTCATCTAATGTGGCCAAGAATTTGATCTGGGAGCTGATTTTATACTTGGAGAAATTGGGGTATAAGCACATTCAGACAGACCAGCCACTTATGCAAGCACCCATCTCATTTAAATGACCAGGGAAAGCAATGCTGTGTGTCTCAGCAGTGGAGTCTCATGGAACATCACCTAGCATTTCGGGAGACAAAAATCACCCTGCACTTAATGAAGTCTACCACAGAAGGAAAGACATGGGGGAGGAAGAACAGGGAGACAGTTAGGACAAATAATCTGTTGCACATACACTGTGTGTAGCAAGAGCAAATTGAAAAGAAGCTCAGGGTGCTTGAAGAGGTAGGATGTAAACCTGTCCTAAATGGGTATTATGTCCTATCGAAGTCTATTGTTTCATGGAGCCCAGGCCTAACAATGTCCTATTGTGGCAAATGCAAAGACAAGCTGGTTAAATCCCAGTTTTCCCTTCATTTTCAGTCTCCAGGACTGTAACCCTGAGGACAGGACTGCTCTCCCTGCCTGGGCTGCCTCCTCTGCTGGCGTGTAAGTACAGATGGTTTATAAGCGCCTGGATCTGATTTGAGGGCGTTAAAAATCTTTCGACCTTGCTCTGACTTTTATTAAGTGTAAAGACTATAGCATATATTTCCGGAGAGATGACATGGGAAAAACTATGCCTGGAATTGCCAACCTAGGGCCCATGGCTTATCTACAGAGCCACCTTTGGAATTATTAAGAATGTTTCACACAGATGGAAGATGCTTTGACGAGTTTTATGCTTATTAGTGGATGATTTAATATTTTTATTTTAAAAGGAATTTAAAGACGAACTTAAATTCCAAGGAAGTGTTTTGCTTTAAAGAAGCCTGGAAGGGATGTTAATGCTAAGTGGATTTTAAAATCCTGGGACTAGGGGCACCTTGGTGGCTCAGTGGGTTAAAGCCTCTGCCTTCTGCTCAGGTCATGATCCCAGGGTCCTGGGATTGAGCTCCACTTTGGGCTCTCTGCTCAGCAGGGAGCCTGCTTCCTCCTCTCTCTCTGCCTGCCTCTCTGCCTACTTGTGATCTCTGCCTGTCAAATAAATAAATTTAAAAAAAAAAAGAAATCCCAGGACTAAAACAACACTGTATGGCTACCAAGTGCTCTCGCTGCAAACACATTTCTGGGTCACATGACATCTTCTTATTGCCACTGACTGCACAAGGACAGGAGAACCAACCACCTGGGAATGGTTAATCAGCCCTGGGATCTTGGAAATTTGCCTGGAAATCATCTACTTCGTATCTCAACTTCTAGATGGAGAAGGATGTGCCTTTTTATGGGGAGGGAGGTTTTATGTTGGTTGTTGATGGTTTCCTCTGCTCTCTCCCTACCCGAGTCAGAGGATCTGGCTATGGACTGACCTTAGAATGCTATTGGACTTGAGGCTTCACAGAAAGAAGAGCCTTGGGTCTTGGGGTCTCCTGGGCTGATTCCTTTGAAAAGGAATGAGTTGCAGAAATGACTCATTTCTATATAGGTTTCTATACCAGGATATATAGTCTATATCTATACTATATAGTTTCTATACCAGGTCAGGGAGCCTGTTAAGTGTAATTGGAAGAAAATCATCCCAGCACTGACACTCCCCCTTTTTGGGTGACCAGTGGACTGACTGCTCAACCTCTCTGTTGTACCCCTTTCTCCATCTATAATATGAAGGTGTAGTTATCCTATTATCTTCACCAGGATATTGTTGAGGAGCAAAGAGATCTAGTGCAGTTGAAAGTGCTATATACAAGTAAATTATTTGTATTTTGTGTTGATAACAAACATTTAGGGATGGTCCTTGAGCTTGGTCCTTGAGCTTACACTCATGGCACTCTTCTTCCAGGATCTATTAGTAACAAGTGGACCTCTCCTTAACAACCCCTCCTTTTATACACTGACTAGGTGAGAGTTGAGAACTGCTTTGCATATTTGCTAAAGTTGTATTTCTTCCTTTCCTCTGTGGGGGTTGGGGTGTTGAGAGACCTACTAATATACCTACTCAGATCTAGTGGGAGCCCGTTAGGATTCAGCTCTGTGGAAAAGGTGGAAATAGGCAAAGGGAGGTGAAGTACAAACCATAATACATATTTCTTCTACCAGAACCATTTGATAAAACCTAATTTTTTTTTTTTTTGGTGAAAAAATTTATATTTAGATTTAGTTGGCTGGACTCAGTTTCTCTGTTAGATGATCCCAATTTACTGTCCACATCCAAATCATCACAGTCAGGAGCCAGTCAAACATATGCCTTCTCTCCATCATGCCTGATCAGGGTGTTGACCTTGGCCACCTCCGTAGGGCTTCTTCACAGTCTGTTTGATCTGGTGCTTGTTGGCCTTGACATCCACAAGTGTGTTGTTGTCTTCTATTTTCTTCATGGTTGACTGGGTGGTCAGGGGGAACTTGATGATGGCATGGTGATCAAGCTTGTTTCTCCTGGGACATTCTCTCAAGGATATGTGGGGTGGCTTCAGAGACACAGTGTCTTGGGCTGTGAGAAGGTAGGTGACGTGTGGATCTTCTCTTTTCTGTGACTGTGGATGCCTTTCAGCACAGCTTTCTTGGCCTTCAAAGCTTTTGCTTTGGCTTCAGCTTTGGGAGTGGTAGGGCCTTCATCTTCACCTTCAGTGCCATCTTTGTGAAAGCGATTTCTGATCAAACCTAACTTGGGTGAACAAGACTTGGGTGCCATGTTCTAAATCGTCTTATGATCATCTTAATTTAAAATGCCTCTTTTCTATGTGTCTAACACAATATGTATTTTTAAGATGTTATGGGTCCCAATTCTTTAGATCTTTAGTCAATACCCTGATTCATAAAAGTGCCATCCTTTTTCCTCTCTGATTGTGAACAAATAGAAATATGTGTGCTATCTAGGTAAACACGGCATTCCCTTCACCAGCCTCAGTGAATATTTAGGTGGTAGGGGGACTGAATGTCACGTGGAAACTTCGTCATGATATAGTAAAAAATAATAAGGTAAATTATAGTCCTTCCATATGACTCCTACGAGCTCTGTTTCCCCATCTGAGAAATGAGGACTTTGGATTAGATAATTCTATCCAGTTCAAAAATGGAGTAAATAATATCCTTTCACCAGGGGATTTTCTCTTCTCTTTCTGCTCCCACCCACCCTTTCCTCCTCCTCTTTCCAGAGCTTAGTAAATAGTCAACCCATCCATAGGGGCAGTGAGTGGAGGGAGGGAGAAGTCCTCTTGGATTCCTCTGGTCTACTCAACCCTTGCCCACTTCTCCAATATTCATCAGTGTGAGAACCGAAGATTTCTCTGGGTGGGTTTAATTCAGGTCAGCAATTATATGGGAATTGACTCATAAAACAAAATCTGTGCTAGGCTCTGGGAATGCAAGGTAAGTGAGTGAGTGCCTGTCTTTTAAGCTCTTTCCATCTCCTAGGGGGAGAAAATCAGAGTAACAGAACTGTAACATAATGAAGTCAGGGCTCTGAAAGCATGTGCTCAGGTAGGGAGGAGTATTCAGATTTGTGCAATTTCATGGCTAGCTTATACCAAATGGAGTAAACTAAAGTGTTGGAATTCTAAGGACTATTGAGCTACTTTCTCAAGCTTCTAATATAATCAGATTTCTTTCTTTTGGAGGTGAGAGACCAGTGGCCAGAGATCCAGGTCTCCATTAACCTTCATACAATAGGGCTGATAAAGCCCCCTCTTCAAACAATGTCTTGGCAATCCCTTTATCAGATGTAATTACATTTTCTAATCTTACAGTGACTTCCTTACAGGTATTGAGGGACTCAGGTTAAGGATCTTCCCAAAGGTTATCTGTTTGGGTTCTGTCCAGTTTAAGGCTGCAGTTCTAAGCTTTATTAAGCATTGTCCTGCTCTACAGGTGGTGTCCCAGCAGAGCAATCCTCTAAACCTGGACAAATTGACCCCCAGTGCTAAGGCCCTCTAATCAACGGCTATCTCTGAACAATGTCATCTATGCGCCACCCATGCCCCTCCTTTTTGCTTGCGGAGCCTGTGACTGATTCATCTCAAAGGCATTTGGTGAAATTCGGACTGAGGAGGTACCTGGTTCATTTAGTGTGATCACCTGAGCTATTTTCACTTCACAGATGAGATCTGGATTATACATGAGGCTCATGGCTGCTAGACCCAAATATTTCACATACTAGGAAGCTGTCAGTGTGGATGATGTGATTGAGACAAGCAGCATTAAGACCTTCCCTGGTGTGAGATTGTGTTAAAAAAAAAAAAAAAAAAAAAAAAAAGACCAAAAAAACCCGCAACAGGTAGATGAGTGGCCCAGTTTGGCTAAATGCTTGGTCATCATCCAACACTTCCTAATTATGAGTTGATCAAAGAGAAGTGCTGCGGGGAGAGGCAGAAGAGGAAATAACATTAAATATCTTAAAGTTACCCAGTTCTTCCTTTTGGTGAATTCCTTTCTTTTTGTGGAAATATTTTTCCTAGTAGTTTTGATGTTATCCAGCTCTGCTCATGCTGCTGCTTAATACGGATTTCATTACCTGCCTCCTACCCTCTCCGCAGACAATAAAGAAACTGCACTATGCACCACATGTCAACCCCCAAGGTGAAAAATCTCGCTCTTTCTCTATTCAAGTAAGAATTTAGGATATCCATTTGGTTTAATCCTACAAACTTGTGGGCCCATTCTTTGGAAGTAGCTGTGGAATACCCTCGTCCCTAACACATTGATTCCTCTCCTTATCCTCTCAGTCCTCATGCTTTTCCTTTGCAAGTTATACCAAGTTCAGGAGCAGCCATTAAAATGCAGAACAGCAAAGGAGTCACGATGAAAATGTTCCTCTGTATTTTTGTTGCAAATTTGTCCTTTCAGAAGTGATCCACGTTTCTGACATCCAGTTAATTTAAGTACTGTCAGATGAAAATGACAAGATAGGATGAATTAGCACCTGCTCTGATGTGATCAGGGAAGTCATGCCCACTGCAGTTTGGAAGGTTGGTGTCCTGTGAACCCCCCCCCCAAAAAAAAGCTCACCACGGCTCTGCTGCTAAGCCAGCTCTGAGAATCTTGAGTCACTGGACAGATCCGCAGCTTGAAATTTACACTTTTTTAAATTATTCTAAAAGAGAGAGAGCATAAGCCAAGGGTCGGGGGCAGAAGGAGAAGCAGCAGCAGACTCCCCACCAAGCAGGGAGCCCACCTCAGGGTTAAATCCCAGGACACCGAGATCATGACATGAGTCAAAGGCAGACACTTAACCCACTGAGCCACCCAGGCACCCCTGAAATTTACCTTTTAATGAGGGAAAAGATAGACTTTAAAAAAAAAAGGTAGACTTTAATTTTCCACAGAAATTATAAGAAATAGAGCCAAGTGAAAAGAAGTAGAAAACAAAAGAAAGATACTGGTAATTCCAATAAACATTTCTGTGGTTTTTTTTCTTCTGGTACTCCTTCTCATGTGATGTCACTTCTAGGTCTAAAATGCTAAAATGTTCTGAAGATTGTATTGGTCAAACACAGACTGGCTGTAGTTACCCAGGAACCTAAGCTTGGACAGGGTGCCTTTTTTTCTTGTGCCATCTTTAACTTATGGGAACTGTTTAGTCTAACATATTCAAAGAGGGTGGTGCTACTAATGCCAAGATGAAGACTGTCAGCAAAAAAACTAAATCTGGGGCCCCTGGGTGGCACAGTCAGCTAAACATTCAGTCTCAGTTTCTGCTCTGGTTGTGATCTCAGGGTCCCGGGATTGAGCCAGTGCAGAGTGCTAAAGCTTCTTTCTCTTTCCCTCTGCCCCTTCCCACGCCCACTTGTGCACTCTGTCTCTCAAATAAATAAATAAATCTTTAAAAAAAGAAAAAAACTAAATCTTAACCACTTTTTTTTCTAAGTAGACTTTAGGGGCACCTGGGTGGCTCAGTGGGTCAAAGCCTCTGCCTTCGGCTCAGGTCATGATCCCAGCGTCCTGGGATCGAGCCCCACATCGGGCTCTCTGCTCAGCAGGGAGCCTGCTTCTCCCTCTCTCTCTGCCTGCCTCTCTGCCTCCTTGTGATTTCTCTCTCTGTCAGATAAATAAATAAAATCTTCAAAAAAAAAAAGGTAGACTTTAATTTTCCACAGAAATTATAAGAAATAGAGCCAAGTGAAAAGAAGTAGAAAACAAAAGAAAGATAATTCCAATAACATTTCTGTGGTTTTTTTCTTCTGATACTCCTTCTCATGGTGAGTGTATATATGTTCTTTTTTTTTTTTTGAATTGTGTTATGTTAGTCACCATAAAATACATTATTGGTTTTTGATGCAGTGTTCCAAGATTCACTGTTTATGTTCAACACGCAGTATTCCATGCAATAGGTGCCCTCCTTAATACCCACCACCAGGCCCACTGATACTCCCACTTCTCTCCCCCCTCTAAAACCCTCAGTTTGTTTCTCAGAGTCCACAGTCTCTCATGGTTCTTCTCCCCCTCTGATCTCCCCCAATACACTTTTCCCTTCCTTCTCCTAATGTCCTCCATGTCATTCCTTATGTTCCACAAGTAAGTGAAACCATATGATAATTGACTTTCTCTGCTTCATGTATTTCACTCAGCATAGTCTCCTCTAGTCCCAGCCATGTTGATGCAAATGTTCTGTATTCATCCTTTCTGATGGCTGAGTGATATTCCATTGGATATATGGACCAACATTTATTGTTTCCTGCTTTGTTAATCTTTGCCATTTTAGGGGCTCCTGGGTGACTCAGTGGATTAAAGCCTCTGCCTTCAGCTCAGGTCATGATCTCAGGGTTCTGGGATCAAGCCCCGCATTGGGCTCTCTGCTCAGCAAGGAGCCTGCTTCTCCCTCTCTCTCTCTGTCTGCCTCTGCCTACTTGTGATCTTTGTCTGTCAAATAAATAAATAAAATCTTAAAAAAAAAAAAAATCTTTGCCATTTTAACTAGTGTAAGGTGGTATCTCAATGTGGTTTTGATTTGAATTTCCCCGATGGCTAATGATGATAAACATTTTTTCATGCGTCTGTTAGCCATTTGTATGTCTTCATTGGAGAAGTGTCTGCTCATGTCTTCTGCCCATTTTTTTTTTTACATGATTATCTGTTTTTTGGGTGTTCAGTTTGAGAAGTTCTTTATAGATCTTGGATATCAGCCCTTTGTCTGTAGTGTCATTTGCAAATATCTTCTCCCATTCCATGGGTTGCCTCTTGTTTTTTCAACTGTTTCCTTTGCTGTGCAGAGGCTTTTTATCTTGCTGAAGTCCCAAAAGTTCATTTTTGCTTTTGTTTCCTTTGTCTTTAGAGACATGTCTTGAAAGAAGTTGCTGTGGCTGATGTTGAAGAGGTTACTGCCTATGTTCCCCCCTAGGATTTTGATGGATCCCTGTCTCATGTTGAGGTCTTTCATCCATTTCGAATTTACCTTTGTGTATGGTATAAGAGAATGGTCAAGTTTCACTCTTTTATACATAGCTGTCCAATTTTCCCAGGACAATTTATTGAAGAGTCTGCATTTTTTCCATTGGGTATTTTTTCCTGCTTTGTCGAAGATTATTTGACCATAGAGTTCAGGGTCCATATCTGGGCTCTCTACTCTGTTCCATTGGTCTATGTGTCTGTTTTTATGCCCCCATGCTGTCTTGGTGATCACAGCTTTGTAATAAAACTTGAAATCAAACAATGATTGCCCCCAGGTTTGTTTTTCTTTTTCAATAGTTCCTTGGTAATTCTGGGTCTTTTCTGGTTCCATATACATTTTAGGATTATTTGTTCCAGCACTTTGAGAAATGCCGCTGTTGTTCAGCATAGTACTAGAAGTCCTAGCAACAGCAATCAGACAACAAAAAGAAATAAAATTTATTCAGATTGGCAAAGAAAAAGTCAAACTCTCTTTCTTCACAGATGGTATGACACTTTATATGGAAAATCCGAAAGACTCCACTCCCAAACCACTAGAACTCAATTCAGTAATGTGGCAGGATACAAAATCAATGCACAGAAATCAGTTGCTTTCTTATACACTAACAATGAAACTGTATAAAGGGCAATTAGAGAATCTATTCCATTTACAATAGCCTCAAAAACCGTAAGATACCTTGGAATAAACCTAACCAAAGAGGTAAATGATATATGCTTGAGGAACTACAGAACACTCATGAAAGAAATTGAAGAAGATACAAAAAGATGGGAAAAGATTCCATGCTCATGGATCAGAAGAATAAAACTTGTTAAAATGTCTAAGCTCCCCAGAGCAATCTATACTTTCAATGCCATCCCAATCAAAACACCAGCATTTAACCACTTTTTTAGAGTTACATTTATTAAATTAACATTTGCTACCAAGTACCAGGTAAGTACTTCACAAGGAATTGCTGTGTTACACCTCACACCAGCCTCTGGCTATTATCATATCCATATTTGAAACGAGGAAATTGAAGCACAGATAGGTTGGGAATGAACTTAGGGTCACACATTCGTAAATACCGGAGGTGGGATTGAAATGAATCCTGACCTCAGGTTCTTTGCTATTATTCATAGTGTCTAAAATTCACAGCAATTTGAATGGCTCTCCTCTGTGAACACCAGGGATTGTATATAGCACTCAGTGTGTGATAAGAGACAGGGGATGGGACTGACCTAAAATTTTCCTTTATTGACATGAACTTGGGTTTTTGTTTAAATTTCCTTTATATATTTCCAAAGTAAAATCTATTAAGTTCCTGTACAAATCAGAAGAAGACAATGTCAAAGATACTTGTGGGGGAAGGAGAGTATGAGATATAACTAGATCGTTGAAGGCAATGATCAGTTTCAAGCTGCTTTAATTCACTAACTCTGTATTTATTGTACAAGCAGAATGGAAAGATCAAAGCCAATCTGTGTTCCTACATTTGGGGAGTGATCACTGTGATTGGTCAGTTCCTGAGTGCATGTTAACAACCTCTGCCTGTCTCCATTCCTCCCACTCCCAATAGCACTACAGACCCTGAAGACTGAGCACTCTGCCTCTCTGTAATATGTGGTGGGGGGAGTGGGGGTTGGGAGGCATTGAGTGTAAGCATACAAGCTGTACAAAGAACATAGAGGACACAGAAGTTCAAGAATGGAATGGCCTCCAGGCTCTCCAAAGTATCTTATTTTCAATCTTATTTTGTATTAGAGAACATGGTCTGGAATCACAGCCAACCAGAACTAAAAGACAAAGGCCATTTTCCATGAGGGAGGGCCCTTCTCCACCTAATGTCTTTCCTCCCATATTCTTACAAAATGATGACTTGCTGGCCCTCTAAGTGTGGACTCTCCCTTGAATTTCCCGTTGACTGCCTTGCCCACAGCTAACACTGAGCTCTCTGATAGCCTCCTCTTGTGAGTAAGCCATGGACAAATTTCCAAAAGAAGTGGGTGGGAGAGGACATTCGGACCAAAGGAATAAAGGCTAGGAGAGGAGCCAACATGCAAGGAGCTGACAAACACTGAGCAGAGGTTCTCCAAACTAGCTGCTGATCAGATCAGCTAGAGCGCTTAGGGAGGATCCAATGTTCATGTTGCACATTGGATTAATAAATAGGACTGTAGGGTAAGGACACAGACATCTGTGATCTAGTGTGTAGTCACGTTTGAGAACCAGTATCCTGGAGGGCAAAGAGTGATCCCAAAGAAAGGCCAGGGGTGAACCTGAGGGCTGGCACTGGAAAGTAGGTAGAGGCGGTAGTTTGAAGCCTTTCATGAATACTCTGCTTTTTAATGATGAGAGGAACATGACCAGATGTTGGTGGTGGTGAATAAGGAATGGCAAGACAAGAGTGAAGCAGGAAAAACGGTGAAAAGGCTGCTGTCACATTGTCTGGCCAGGCCTAATTCCAGGTACAGTAAGGCTCCAGAGCACAGAGAAGGTGGGGTTGAGATAGTAGAAGAAGTGATGTGGGAAGAATCAGGGAGTGGAGACAGCTACATGATCAAAGGGGATAATGAAGAGTGGCTCGTGACTATCCAAAGCAACCTCATCAGCTCCCACTATTGTTTTTAGGATGTGCTAGCTGGGACATGCTTACAAGAGCATCTTTTGGGCCCTGCACTGTGCTGTCATGTGGGCCACAAGGGTCACTTGCTCCCCACACGTGAATAGATAGACTCAAAAGAGCAGGAGTTATCATCTCCCAGCCAGTAGAGACCCACATCTACATCTTAGGGCCCTGAACAGGTTCCACCAGCCTCATGGAAGAATCTATCAAGTGACCTTCTTCTCCAAATCAAAAGTTGGAACACATGAGCTTCCCATGAATTTGTATAATGCTTCAAGTATAAACTCTGAGACATGATTTAAATACCAAAATATTGAAATTTCTAGTTCCTTTTTACTTTTTATATGAATATAGAGTATTTAAAACAGGAGTATCCCATAAAATCCTAGAGGTATAATCTCTATAATGATATATTGTATATATTACATACTTAATAGAAAATCTTGAAGATATTCGCCAAAATTGAGGATATTAGCACATAAGAGTATCAGGTTTTCTTATTCTTACAAATAAAATCAGAAGTAATACTCAAAGGGAACCCACCCAACTTAATTCAGCTCTTCTCTGTGCTAACTCTGCCATGTTTTTTTTAAATTATTGACTCAACTTTACAAAGTAAAAATGAGCATAAGTCTTCTAAAGTCTTTCATAACTCAAACCTATGCAAAGTTGTTTCGAGAGAGGCAGGAGGAACCAAAAAATAGTTTCCAGAAATGACAAAATAAAAAGAAAATCCTTTTATTTATTATGTCTACAGAAAAATAGTAATTTGAATTATGAAATAAAACTATGAGCAAGAGGCCCCACCCTACAATTGTGAATTTAAGTATGTATTTAGCATTTAATCTATTTTTAGATTTATTTCAGGGTACCAATAAATTATAGTGTCAAATAAAGACTGCTGAATGGAGCACTTGGTCCCAGCCTGGTAGTGCCCTCACACTTTCTAGGAGATCCCAGCAGCTCCTCTTTTCTGGCCCTCAGATGCCACTTCTGTTTAGTGAGTCATTGTAATAAATAAATGGTTTTTCCATCCTGTTGCCCACTGGAACCACCTGCAGAGATTTTTAAATGTATCACGCCCCTAGAAATTTCCAAAACTGTTAAATTGGAGTCTGGTAAATGGGTCCTTGACCTCAATAGCTTTAAAAGCTCTCCAACTGAGTCCAGTGCATTGCCAGAGTTGAGAATTACTAGAGGAGTGACATGATCTCTATGTTTTCTGTCATAAACTAGGCTCCTGGAGCACCTGGGTGGCTCACTTGGTTAGGCGTCTGACTCTTGATTTTGGCTCAAGTCATGATCTCAGGGTCATGGGTTGGAGCTCCCCATTGTGCCCCACACTCAGTGTGTAGTCTGCTTGTCCCTCTCTCCCTGCTTCTCCTCCAGCACTCTCTCTCTTTCTCAAATGAAAAAATAAAATCTTTAGGAAAAAAATTAACTAGGTTTCTATTTCATGGGGCACTTTTCCCTCACACTCTCAATCCAAAAAGAAAATTCAGACTAGCACAAGCTTCCTTTTGTTTTCAGCTATGAGATATACACATGTAAAGACACCACACATAGAGGTCAAGACCAATATTTTATTTTTTTTAAAGATTTTATTTATTTATTTGAGAGAGAGAGACAGTGAGAGAGAGCATGAGTGAGGAGAAGTTCAGAGGGAGAAGCAGACTCCCCATGGAGCTGGGAGCCCGATGTGGGATTCGATCATGGGACTCCGGGATCATGACCTGAGCCGAAGGCAGTCGTCCAACCAACTGAGCCACCCAGGCGTCCCCAAGACCAATATTTTAAAAGGGGAAATGCTTTCAGACTCTAAGTATGACCCTTAACATCATGATGACTTGGTTTGTTTTAAAGAGAAATTCTAAATTACTTCTAAAAGGTATCTGGTGTTTTCAGGTGCACTGTAAGGTCTTCAGGTTTGCAAAAAGAAAATGAAAATTGGACAGAGCCTCTGGCCAAGGACAAGCACTGTGCTATGAGGACAGCACTCACATGGGAAACTGGCTCTCCTTGGTGGTGGCGGTCTTGCTACTAACCTTTATGCCAGTGGAGTGAGCAATTTCTCTAAATACAATAGAACCTCTGCCACTTTGAAGATAAGCTCACACAGGCTGCTTAAAACAATAATTCTGTACTTTCTTTCCTGTTTCTAGATTTATTTTAAGTATTAGTATAAAATGTCAGAGCAGCTGATAGCAGCCAGATCAGTTTGTATAAAACTCGACTGCCTGTTTGTAGTATATTACAGCTATATTTGACACAGGAAAGCACTTAATCATGCATGCTATCAGCACACCACACCCAGCTTTGTGAGGACCCTTGGAGGCTATGAGATTTATCACTGTGAACTTGAACTGGATGGACAGGCCCTACTGGATAATGCAGGCTGCTTCTGAGAAGTTAGGGCTAAAAGTGTACCATCCACAACCCAACTGCCAAGAGAAAGGTCAGGAATGTAAAGCCACCTCCCAGGAATGGCCTGAGTGCATCCCACCTATGCCCTGACTTTTATCTCAAGCTGTTGAAATTTTGCTGAGTGTAAATCTGATGACGTTGTAAGAAACTCCCCATGCCCCATTTTGCATTCAAAATAGCTTTTTGTGAGGGCCCTAACTATATTTTTCTCTTCCTGCCAACTGGTCAGTGACACTGCTTACGTGGAAGAGGCTAGCACTTGGGGGTGTTTGCCACCCTTGTAGGGGCCGGGTGGCAGTTGTTCCCTCCATTTTCCACATTGAGCTGACCAAGGAGAGACTGTCCATGGGGAACCCCATCCAGAAGTCCTGGACCTATGTTCTTCCTTTTATTTTTTTTTTAAGATTTTATTTATTTATCAGAGAGAGAGAGGGGGAGAGAGCGAGCACAGGCAGACAGAATGGCAGGCAGAGGCAGAGGGAGAAGCAGGCTCCCCGCTGAGCAAGGAGACCGATGTGGGACTTGATCCCAGGACACTGGGATCATGACCCGAGCCGAAGGCAGCCGCTTAACCAACTGAGCCACCCAGGCGTCCCATGTTCTTCCTTTTAAATGTGAAGTGTTTGGGCCATGTGAGCAAGTGTTTGCATTTCACTAGAAGTCAAGAAATCTAGATTCCACTTTTGGAATCAACATTCTGTAGTGAATATGGGACCTTACCCAAGTCATCTCTGACTTTTGTCTCCACCTCTGTAATGGCAATGACTAGGGATATATCTAATGGGGGTGCACTCAGAAGGGGACACACAGTTCAGCAGATTGGAAGAGAATGAATATTGGAATAAAATGAATAAGATGAATATGAAAGTATCATTTTTTCATTAACTATTAATATTATTACATACCTGTTTGGAACTACACTCTGTAACCAGACTGACTGGTCATAGCTCTTACTAAACTTCTCCTAGCCTCATTTACTTCATTTGTAAAATAGTAATGGTAAGATCCACAGATTTTTTTTTCTCTTCATTATAGACATTTTCAAACATTTTTTTAAATTTTTTAAAAGACTTGTTTATTTAAGAGAGAAAGAGAGTGTGTGTTGGGGGGGGTGAGTGAGTGCATGAAGTGGGGAGAGGCAGAGGGAGAGAGAGAATCCCCAAGCAGACTCCCCGTTGAGCATTGAGCCCAATGCAGAGCTCTGTCTCCGGACCCTGAGATCATGACCTGAGCCTAAGTCGAGAGTCAGATGCTTAACCGACTGAGCATCCCAGGCACCCCTCATATTTTTAAAAGGTAGAGGGAATAGTAGAATGAACTATCAGGTGTACATCACCTGTCCCAAATATTTTTGCCTGAATTCCTTTACACCAAATCCCAGGCATCATGCCATTTTCACCCATTTCTGACTAATTAGGTATACATTTTCTAATATCGTCACCATGCCATTGTCACACCTAGCAAAATTAACAGTAATTCTTTGTCGTCTAGTATCTGTCATAGCCAATTCTCCTGATTGTCTCAAAAATGTATTTTATTTTATTTTTTATTTATTATTTTATAATGATTTTATTTATTTATTTGAGAGAGAGAGAGAGCGAGCATGAGAGGAGAGAGATCAGCGGGAAAAGCAGACTCCCCGCCGAGCAGGGAGTCTGATGTGAGACTCGATCCCAGGACTCCAGGATCATGACCTGAGCTGAAGACAGTTGCTTAACCAACTGAGCCACCCAGGCGCCCTCACAAATGTATTTTTACAGTTGATTTATTCACTCAGAAGGCCAAGAGGTCCAAATGTTGAATGTGGTTACTATGTATCTCAAGCCACTTGTTTTTTGTTTTTTGTTTTTTTTAAGATTTTATTTAATTTAGGGCACTGGATATCTCAATCAGTTAAATGTCTGCCTTCAGCTCAGGTCAAATCTATTTATTTATTTAATTTGTTTGCTAGAGAGATAGCACAAGCACACGTATGCAAGGGGCAGGGCAGAAGGAGAGGGAAAAGAGAAGCAGATTCCCCAATGAGCACAGAGCCCCAAAGTGGGGCATGATCTCACAACTCTCAGATCATGATCTGAACCAAAATCAGGAGTTGGTTGTTCAACCCACTAAGCCACCCACATGCCCTGTAAACCATTTGTATTCTATAATATCAGTTCTCTCTCTCTTTAAATCACAACATTGTTTTGTTGGGGTAGCCTTATCATCTATCCTGTGGAGCGCTTCACATTCTGGATTAGATGGACTGCTTCCTTCTAGTGGTACTTCACTATTTTCCCCTCCATTTTCCCTATTTTGTAGGTTCGATGTTAAGGATTCCATGAATTAATATTTGTAAAACACCTGGTGCTGGTTTGTTAGGACTGCTATAACAGAGTCTCACAAACTGGGTAGATTAAACAGAGAAATTATCCTATCGTATCACAGTTCTGGATGTCAGAAGTTCATAATCGAAGTGCAGGCAGGATAGGTTTCTTCTGAGGACCAGGAAGGAAGGACCTGCTCCTCTCTTTGTCATGTAGATGGTCATCCTCTCCGGTGTCTTCACAGCCTTTTCAAATACTTGTGTCTCCTTCTATGTCCAGTTTTCCCCTTCTGCAAAGACACTAGTCATATAGAACATATGGTCATAAAGAACTAACCTAATGACTTCAACTTAACTAATCACATCAACGATGACCCTATTTCCAAGTAAGTTCATATTCTGAGACATTGAGGGCTTAAACTTCAACATACAAATTTTGTGGGGACACAGTTCAACCCATAATAGCACAAAACCTGGCACATTGTAAAATTTCTATAAGTGTTAACTACGTTGTCAATAATTCCAGGCTTAACATGTTATATCATCACTCACTTAGGGGTTAAGTGAGTTAATGCATGTAAAATACTAAACACAACACTAAGTAAAATTTCTATAAATATTAGCTATGTAAAAGTAGAATTTATATAGTAGTAAAATTTCTATAGTAAAATTTATATAAATATTAGCTATGAAATTGTAACTTGTTACCATACTAAATAATTAGCAATTTTTAAATACTAATTAATACACTTGTTAGAATGTTACTTATTTAGTAGTTTGTTAATACCAATTTAAATTCATTAGACTCAGGGGGGCCTAGGTGGCTCAATCATGAAGCATCTGCTTTCGGCTCAGGTCATGATCCCAGGGACCTGAGATCAGGTCCCACATAGGGCTCTCTGCACAGCAGGAAGCCTACTTCTCTCTCGCCTTCTCCCTGCTTGTATTCCCTCTCTTGCTGTCTCTCTCTCTCTGTCAAAAAAATAAATAAAATCTAAAAAAAATAAATAAATAAATTCATAAGACTCAGTCAGAATGAGCCACAAGCCAAATAAATTTTAACAGGTAGAGGGACAGAAACTGGGAGGCCTAGAAGAAAAGAGGCCCCAGTGGACATCTGACCAGCTCCCAGCCCATCTCAGGGAAGGTCAAGTCCTAGCTTTCCTACCTTACCAGCTACACAACTCTGGGAAAGTCCCTTCTTCAGACTAAGTTTTCCTTTTCTCTAAAATGATCAAACATGAGATATTCCCCAAACCCCTTTTCATTTCTAAAATTTTGGGTTTGGGACACCTGGATGATTAAGCAACTGACTCTTGGTTTAGGCTCAGGTAATGATCTCAGGATCGTGGGATCAAACCCTGAGCTGGGCTCCATGCTCGGTGCAGAGTCTGCTTAAGATTCTTTCCCTCTGCCTCTGCCCCTCACCCCTCTCTAAAATAAATTTTTAAATCTTAAAAAAATAAAATTCTAGGTTCTATAAGGAAAGGATGATGAAAAGCATAGCAGACAACTGCCACTTATAATAGCAAGAAAGTTATCTTACAATATTAATAGTATCAGAAAATTTTGCTAATTATAACACAGTAAATCATTCTTAAAACACACTAGAAAAAAATTATTTTAGCAAAAGTAGTCAAGTTGACATGTGTCCATCTTCTTTTATACCTCTATTTTTTTCACTTTGGTTTCTACCTAGTTGTTTGTTGTAGTTCTATGTTTGTTTGTTTTTCCTATTTCATGGACCATTTGTATTTGAAATTTTTTGGCTAACAGTGTTGTTTGTCGTTATTCTTTCCTGGTTTTTAAGCCTCTAACCAGGTATTTTCTTTGTCTTTCTTTCTTTCTTTTTTTCTTTTTTTAAGATTTATTTATTTATTTATTTGACAGAGATCACAAGTAGGCAGAGAGGCAGGCAGAGAGAGAAGGGGAAGCAGGCTCCCTGTTGAGCAGAGAGCCTGATGAGGGGCTCCATCCCAGGATCCTAAGATCATGACCCGAGCCAAAGGCAGAGGCTTAACCCACTGAGCCACCCAGGTGCCTCTTCTTTGTCTTTCTTTACCACTTTTTTAATTACTAAGCTCTCTTCCCTGACCTTGTTATTCCTCTCCCTTATACATTTTTTCCCTCTTATTCATTTCTTTCTTCTCTCATTGGGATGAAAAAGCCAAAGTTCCTTTGTTATAAAGATGGAATCAGTTACAGCATTACAGTTATAGCATTCCAATGAAACCTCATGCTGAAAAATCTCTGCTTACCTTTGTCAGACTAGAGTAGTAACAGCAAGTTTCATGGCTAGAAAGGCAAACGCAAGAGCTCAGCATGGAACCAGAGCTTTTCAGACCTTTACATGTGCCCAAATCTTCTGACTCACATCCAACAGAAAGGCTCTCATTGCCTGCTGCAACATTTCTTCTCTGGGGTCAACTCTACTAGGAAGTTCATCAGACAGGTGTATTAACTGCCCAACAGCCCACTGGGAAGACTAGTGGATGGGTGTGATGAATTAGGAGCAGATCCTGCTATTGGGGGTGGGAGAAAACACAGCTCTTCATGATGCTGAGCATTTTCAAAAGAGTGATAATACCCTTTCAGATCATCAGAAATGTTTACTAATTGAGAAGAAAGCCTCAAGTCTACTGATGGTTCTTAACATCTTTACATTTTCATTGCCATGATGAGAAGGGCTGAGCGAGCAGCTGCAGGGAGACGGGGAGAGGGTGGGGAGAGTGAGTTTCCAGCAGTAGGAAGAGCAGGGCCGCCCAGACCAGGAGACCCCTGTGGGGCACTGGGGATATCAAGCAATTGCTCTGGCACCTCCTTTCCCATCCATCCCCCAGGAAGGCTGTTGACCTTGATTTAGCTTCCCAAGTAGACTTCCTTCCTGAAAAAACACAGCTCCCATTAGAAAAAATTACATGGCCCTTCTGTCTCAGGCCAATTTCATTTGCTTGGACAGTAAAATCCAGTGTTTTCCTAAAACCTGAATACCTTGAGTAAACTGAAAAACCAAGATGATATAACCAGAGCTTGGCAACTCTCCAGATATGAGGGGTAAATAATGAGGAAAGAGTCAAAGACAGTATCAAATTTCTAATTCAGAGTTCCTAGAAGTATGATAAGCCACATAAAGAATAGAAAAAAGTAGAATCTATCAAAATATTAATAATCTCGGGCCTTCCATCACCACCAACCCTCTATTTTAATTTTTTGTGGTGGAAGTGGTCTGTAATTGCAAGGGCCGTATTTCACTTCCACGTTCCTTTCAAAATATGGAAAGAACATTGTCCAATGCTTCTTTTGCTTTTCTTTCATTTTTAAGGACAGAAAAATATATTTTGGCTCTGCCCCCCACACACACACTTTCCTCTGTATCTTACTTGTCAGAGTTATATCACTTTCTTATATCAGTCACTAGCAATACAAGTAATATTAACCTGAAAGCTTGGACCAATCAATATTCAACATTCTGGGTATGCCTGAGTGGTTAGTTAAGCTACCTCCTGATTTTGATTCAGGTCAGGAACTCAGGGTCATGAGATGAGCTCCATAAAGGGCTACCCATTCAGCTGGGAGTCTGCTTCTCTCCCGCTTCCTCTCCCTTTGCCCCTCCCCCGGCTCTCTTTCTCTCTCTCTCCCTCTCTCTCTCTCTCTCTCAAAATAAATAAATAAAATCTTAAAAAAATATATTCAACACTCTGGACCTGGGGAAGGAATCCTGGATGCCAGACACAGAAACAAAATCTAGATTCTGTTATCAAAGAGAATAAAGGGGTGGGGGGGATGGCTGTTAGGTGGACTACCAACAGTATTTACTGCAACATGCCTCTTGTTGCTGGCGCTTTTACTTGAAGCTGTTTAGACCCATCCCACAGATGTTTAGACAGATCTAGATCCGGAAAATGAAATATCTGGGAGGCTTCCACTGCACTGCAAGAGAAAGAAAAAGCACCATTTCCCCCAGAACTGAGGACAACTCTTGGGTAAATAACATCTACTGCTCCTCACAGCATCTATTGTGTGCCAGGTGCTATGTGCCAGGTACTTTGTTAAGCATTCCAAGCTTATTAGCTCATCTAGCTATGCAAAGTGAAAACCTTATCCCCATTTACACAAATTAAAGAAAACAGAAACTTTGCTTCAGGAAGGTAACATACTTGCCAAAGTCACACAATCAAGTGCAGAAGGGGAGTGTTAGGGTCAAAGCTCTTACTTCTCCAGTATACATCTCTATCATAAAATTCCTAAAATAAGCACATGCAAGCAGAGGCTCTTAGGGTCTCTGGGTGAGGAGGGAGGTTGGGGGACGATAGTTTTATGTCCTTCCCCAGGTACTGTGTTGTTTCAGAATATGAGGCTAAGGGTATAGGTACCAAGAAGTCCTAGAGTTTGTGCAGGGGTAGCTGCTGGCTCTTTGAGGACCTGGGAAACCAGGAGTTAGAGAGCACAGGGCTTCCATCTCTTTCTGCCCAGGAAAAATGAATGCTCAGCATTGCTGACTATAATGGGAGAAACAGAGCTGACCTGTAAAACTATCAGACATGTATGCTAGGGAGTCAGATTATTTCATGAAACTTTGCTTCAGGAAATCTGGAATCCACTCTGTAGCCACCCAAATTACAAATCAAGGCTAATGACACAGTCTGTGCTGCACTTCACAATGAACAAAGTGTTTCCACTTGTAATAGTGCAGTATCTCTTCTGTTAACTCCTCTCAGATGATGAAACTTGGGCTGTAAACCAATACTGTCCCAGGGAACTTTCCCTGACGATGGAAACGTACCTGTCTGCCCAATACAGTAGCTACAAGCCACATGTAGCTGCTGAGCACATAAAATGTGACAAGTGTGACTGAGGAAGTGAGTTTTTTAGTTTAAACTAACTGTAGTTTAAGTTTAAAGATCTATGTGTGGTTAGTGGCTACTGAAGTGAGCGGTGCACTCGTAGGTGTTGAGTGACTTACGCAAGTTTGTTGCTTTAGTAAGTTCTACAACTCTATTTGTGGTAACTCATTGCAAAAGGAATTCTTCCCGGGTTCGTTGAGTTAATTATCAACCTGATTTAAGTGTTGGAAATTAAATTCTGTTGTGAAAACTTCTCAAGTATGAATTTGATAAGGGGAAGGGAACAAAAATAGTTGAAATAAACTTTCCCTTATGTCAGTTAGGTCTGAATTTGTTGGACAATAGGAGCATAATACATATTCCATCACCTGAGGGAAGTTTTCCAGTCAGGTTGTAGGTAGAAGAATGAGCTTCTGAACCCAATAATGCAGGCAATTGCATAAGATACCTATTCACTGAGGGGCACAGCCAAAACTGTCCTTCACCTTCTGAGAGAAAAAAATAAGAGTCAAAGTCTCTCTTGCGACTCACTCTGGTATTCATAAATTCCAGAAGGTTCTAGGCACCAAACAGAAATCGTTATCTGATACTACTCCTGCTTATCAACACCAGTTAGACCCACGGAGGGGACTTAGAGAGAGCAGGAGAAGGAGTACAGGGAGGAATGGGCTTTCATCTGTGAAATCTCATGCTTTAACAAAAAAAAAAAAAAAAAGTTGCTTCGGGGGAGGGAAGAGGTGCCTAGATGGCTCAGTCATTTAAGCATCCAACTCTTGGTTTCAGCACAGGTCATGATCTCAGGGTTGGGGGATTAAGCCCCAAGTCAGGCTCTGTGCTCAGTGTGGAGTCTGCTCAAGATTTTCTTTCTCTCCCTCTCTCTTCCCCTCTGCTCCTCCTCCCACTGTGCCCCCTCCCCACTCCACTCCTGCTCTCTTATTAAAAATAAATAAATAAATAAAATATTTTTAAGGGGGGGCGCTCAGAGAGGAATAAATAAATAGAACAAGTCTCCCAGGAAAAATGTTTCATCAATTTTGAGGATTAAGTAGAGTCTTCTATTAATTTAAACAAATATTTCATTCTTCAATATGACAAGGACCATTATCCTACTTTTTGTAAGGCCTTAGATACTGTATCTTTATCTGGACTCTTTGCCTACTAAGGGATTCTGGAAATGATTGAGAAAAATCTGCCAATGACAACATCCACACCTCCCCCTCAACCATGACCTTTAGGAGGCTCTGGTTGCCCTGTTGCGTGAAGTCGAGGGTTCTCAGAATGTACATTGCTATCTTAACAGCGTGCCTTCAGATAGATCCCTTCCTTCCTGAGCAGATAGAAGTGTAGTTTAGCTGGGCAGGTGACCCTTACCTCCACCCCAGATTTAGTCAGAAACTTCATTTCATCACCATTATTAATAGCTGGGTGTGCTAATGTTTCCTGAACATGATAAGAGCCACACAGACTCAGAAGGAAACAAATCCATGACTCGGCACGTTTCCCTCCTATTCAGCTGCATTAGAAAGGTTCCTACTGGACCTGCAGATATCTGTGGGGCCCTGGACTCTGGACCAATGCCTGCTCAAAGATCTAACATTGGTGATAAGGATGTGCAGCTACTAAAATTCAGAAAAATAGTAGATAGTTTCTGTGTAATACTACTCTTTCCCTCTCTGGCTACCTAAAGATGATGCGCAGAACTGCTTAACTTAATTACAGTGCCAGTTTCTGTTTCCTGAATTCCAACTGGTTTGCCAAAGGGATGGAAGCTAATGTTTATACTGTGAATTGTGTACAAGATGTGTGTGTGTGTGTGTGTGTGTGTGTGTGTGTATCTCAGATTAGCCTCTTTTTCTCCCTGTAGATAAGAAACATTCACCTATTTTAAAGATGGGGAAGCTATGTTTCAGAGAGGTCAATAATTAGCCCAAGATCACACAGCTAATCAGAGAGAGAATTCAAATTCCAACCCTGATCCATCTATCTTCCAGTGCCAAACTGCCACCCAGGCAGCATGTGTGCCTGGAAGCAGGGAGCCCACTGTTACAGACCGAGCTGTGTCCTCCAAGATTTATATGTTGAGGCCCTAACCCCTAAAGTGAGTGTATTTGGAGATATGGCCTTCAGAGAGATGGTTAAGTTTAAATGAGGTCATAAGGGTGGGGCTCTAACCAGATAGGACTGAGGTTACTCTAAGAAGAGCAAGAGACTTTAAAGATCTTCTCTTTCAAAGCACACAGAGAAGAAACCATGAAAACACAGAGAGAAGAGAGTTGTCTAAACGCCAGAATCCAACCCTGTTGGTACCCTGTCTCAGACCTCCAGCCTCCAGAGCCCTCCCCCAAGTCTGTGGTTCTTCATTCTGGCTACTCTAGCTGACTAGCAAGCCCAGCTTGGGGCCTCCAAGACTTTCTTTTCAAAGCTCCTCATGTAACAGTCAGAAAGATATCATGCCCTAACCCCACATCCCACAGTACCTTCCTTATCACCTACTTGCCCTCCAGCAGGATAGGACTAAGGTGAGGAAGGAAAGGTACTTTCACCAGGCACACACACACACACAACAATAATTTCCAAAAGATGCCAAAAAATTCAGTAATTAAGACAGATAACATGTTTTAAATCATTAGTGCAAAAAAAATCCGTGATGTTTGCTACTTTGCCTGTTCGCCCACAGCTAGCCGTGCTTGAGAGATAGTTGACCCTGATCTTTCAATGAAAGTGGTACCCCTGTGAGTGAATCCCAAACTCCATTTTTGAGATAAAGGAACTACCCTTTTTTCCCATGACAGATGATTTTTTAAATCTTTTTTAAGATTTTATATGTTTAAGAGAAAGAAAGTATGAAAGAGCATGAGCAGGGAAGGGGTAGAGGGAGAGGGAAAAGCAGACTCCCTGCTGAGTGCAACGCCCCACATGAGGCTTGCTGCCAGGACCCTGAGATCACTACCTGAGCTGAAGTCAAACGCTTAATTGACTGAGCCAACCAGGCACCCCACGACAGATGATGATTAAGCTGTCAATAATAGTCAGATTTGGGGGGCGCCTGGGTGGCTCAGTGGGTTAAGCCGCTGCCTTCGGCTCGGGTCATGATCTCAGGGTCCTGGGATCGAGTCCCGCATCGGGCTCTCTGCTCAGCAGGGAGCCTGCTTCCCTCCCTCTCTCTCTCTGCCTGCCTCTCTATCTACTTGTGATTTCTCTCTGTCAAATAAATAAATAAAATCTTTAAAAAAAATAATAATAATAGTCAGATTTGGGCCAATTGTTGACTATGTTGCAGACTTTGTCCTGGGTGCAGTATGTTCAATAATGAACAAGGGAGATGAAGCCTGCTCATAGGGAGTCTGCAGGGGGAGAGACACAAGTAAGGGCCAGCATTAGTCTACAGTGCTCGGGCTACAAGGAGGCACATGTGAAGGAGCGAGAATGATGGAAGCACATAGAAGACTCGGAAGCCTGACAGAGGGCATCAGGAAAGAAGCCTCAGGGAAAGTGACATCTCAGTTTGCCAAATGACAAGAGCAAGGAAACATGGTTCCAGGCATGGGAGAAGCGTGTATAGATCCTCCAAGAGGCTGCTGTTGACAAGTGACAAGCATCACGGCATGGAAAGCTCATGACGTCTGTAAGGTGAGCATGCCTCTTCCTTGCATACTGCATTTAATCCGTCAGCAAATCCTGTGGGTTCCACATCAGAACAGATAGTGCAACTGCCTTTGACAAGTCCATTCCTCCCCCCAGGCTGAGACTCCTAAGTGGCCTGGCATCCTCCTTGACTTCACGCATTGCTCAACGTGGGTGCCGGAACCCTCCGGCCACAGAATCAATCTGATCATGCCACTTCTCCCGCCCAAACCTTCTAACTGCTTCTCGTTCTTACTCAGAGTAAAGTCAAATGAGTCAAATAATTTGCCCTGCAAGGCCCCTTCCCATTAGCTCTCTCCCCTCCTCTCTTTATAACAACCCTAATTTATCGTTTGTTTGTAACCCCAACTGCCCAAACAACCACTGGGAAAACCGAAGGGTCAAGTTTCTTAGACTTCTTGCAGTAAGGGAGCAGACCACCTTGACAGAATCTAAGTAGTATTTAAAAATTAAAAGTTAAAGAGTATTTTTAAGGGTTTAGGGCCTGAGCTAGGTGATGTCAAATATGAACTCACAGGTGGTGAATTGGCCAGGAGTAGGCAATTTACGATGTATTAGCCTGGGCCAAATGGCTGAGGACCAGATGGCTTTACTGGGAAAACTGAAGTGAGAGGCTCGTAGGACTCGGTGAATGAACTATTAGTCTTGATAAATAAACACCATTTCCTTGTTGAACACATGAATTGAGAATTATTCTGTTTCAGTTCTCACACCACAGAATGTAAGCCCCATGAGGGCATAGATTTATTTCTCTATTTATTCATTTCTACCGTATCTTCTATAAGAATGCCTGGCACTGAATAGGTATCAATAAGTGTTTATTGTATAAAAGAATAAATTTTATTATTCTGCTTTTTAAAATAAGGAAACTGAGGTGTGCCTGGGTGGCTGAGTCGGTTAAGTGTTAGACTCTTGGTTTTAGCTCAGGTCATGATGGCAGGGTCATGAGATCAAGCCCCACATCAGGTGGAGCTGAAATATTCAGCCTTAAAAAGGAATGACATTCTGATACAGGCTACAACATACATGAACCTTGAAAACATATGCGACCTGAGATAAGCCACACATAAAAGGACTCCATTTATATGCAGTACCTAGAATAGTCAGATTCATAGAAAAAGAAAGTAAAATAGTGATTACCAAAGGCTGGAGGGATAGGAGAATGGGAAATTATTGTTTCATGGATACAGAGTTTTTATCTGGGATGATGAAAAAATTCTGGAAATAGATAGTGGTAATCGGTTGCACAGCATTACGAATATACTTAATGTCACCAAATTGTACACTCTAAAGTGATAAATTTTGTGTTATGTGTATTTTACCACAATAAAATAAAATAAACATCCCAAGTGTCTTAGTCTTTTATTAATGCTACTCTAGCCCCCAAATAAAATCTTCTTGCAATCACCAGTCACCATTGAGCTTGTTTGAGGTGGGCCCAGATGATACCTGAACACACACAGCAAGCTACATTACAATACAAAAGAGAATCCTGAGCTTAGGGAATCCTCTATACCCAGCAGTAGGCCTATCTACCCTTTGCTCCCCAGGGAGACATTATCTGTATCATCCAAGGAGATTTGCTGCATAAGTATCCTTGAAAAGACAATCTGGAACATAGGGCAGTTCATACTTCTGTAGGCAAGATTTGCAGGAACTCAAGAGATCCGTGGAAAACTGTTTCCCCGTAATATTCACCCCTCATTTCTGCACCATCTTGGTTTCTGGTATGTTTTCCCATGAATATGACACTCTTTCATCCTCTCCAATTTATCTGACCAACAGAGGCTGGGACAAAACCCATTCAATTCATCTCATTCGGCATTTCATTAAAACTAATGCCTAAGGAACCCCAAGCAGAGGATGAAGCCAGTACTGACCTCAGCCATGCCCCTGAGTGTCCTGGATCCAAAGAAGCTGAACAAATCCCCAAAATCACCAGGGTCTTTTTCTCTTTACCTCAGTGTACTGATCTTGTAACCTGGCCAATGAGTTGGGACTGACTTTCAAGGTTGAGATCATATCATTATTCTCTCCAGCTAAAATCAGGGGCAGATTCCATGCCACTTCTAATTGGATGTCTCCCATCACAAGAAAAATTGCTTGTGAAGTGCATATAAATAATAAACCAATTATCTTCCATGACACTCCCTTGAGAACCAAGGCATAGCTGTTTTGCAAGAGATCTCCCCAGTTGTTGGAGTGCTACCTCACCCCCTGATGGTATTTCCTTAATATTGGAAAGTGTTCTAAGGCCACCCTTAGACATGAAGTCCCTATATTTTCATGAGAAAGGCAAATTAACACCTGGCTTCCAGACTAGACATACAATACTGAGAGTGCACATGGTGCTCCAAGAAAAAAAAAGTAATTGTTGTAATTTGTAATTGTTGAGCCCATTCACAGGACACCTACATCACCGGGGTGTATGTGAAAAGTTTGACAATTCCAATGACACAGCCTCCTGGATAGCTCATATGGGTCTCAGTTTAGTTCAAATAAATGAGCCCAGTCATTATTTTTAGAATGAAATCTATCCTGTTCGTACATGGCACCAGAAGAGCCATATTCACTCACCCCCACAGAATGATGGAACAATGAATCCGGGAATGAGGGTGGGAAATCCACTGGTGCTAAAAGTGTTTGGCATGAGAGTCTTTCGCTGCCATGCCCAATAAATTTCTCAGTAAGATTAACGTAAGTGATGGGGGCACCTGGGTGGCTCAGTGGGTTAAGCCTCTGCCTTCAGCTTGGGTCATGATCTCGGGGTCCTGGGATCAAGCCCCGAATCATGCTCTCTGCTCGGCGGGGAGCCTGCTTCCTCCTCTCTCTCTGCCTGCCTCTCTGCCTACTTGTGATCTCTGTCAAATAAATAAATAAAATCTTTTTAAAAAAAAGTAAATGATGATCAGTTATGGTCAGAGTCACCTGGAGGAAGGTGGCAGATCCCACAGTCTTAGATTTAAGTAAGTTGCAACAGTACAGAGAACTTGCACCAGGATAGTTTCCTTTTTGAGAAATCCTCGAGAGAATAATCACTAATGTCCCTCATTTCCCCTTAGGACCTCTCAGGTGTTCCCTCCCCAAGTGCCGGGTTTTTGTTCTCCCTCTATCAATACCAGAAAATTAGTGTGGACTCCTTCTAGTACCAATAACTTCACCCTTTATGAGCTATTTCACCATTCAAACCAAGAAGATTCTCTGGAGATCAAGTCTAAGAGGGACAAGGGCACTTTTATAAAATGTATAAGAACAGTTGTGATACTTTGCTAGGGCTGCCGTAACAAAATACCACAGACTCCATGCCTATACAACAGATATTTATTTTCTCCCAATTCTGGAAGCTGAAAAGTCCAAGATTAAGGTGCCAAGGTTGCTTGCTGGTGAGACCACTCTTCCAGACTTGCAGACAGCCACCATTTCAATGTGTCTTTCCATGGTCTTTCGTCTGTGCTTGAACAGAGGCAAATCTCTGGTGGCTCTTCCTCTTCTTATAAGGACACCAGTCCTACGGGATTAAAGTCACCCTTAAGAGTTCATTTAACATTAATTATATCTGTAAAGGCCATATCTAAAAATAAAGTCACATTGAGGGATAGGACATCAACATATGACTGGGGGGGGGGGGAGTGGAAGCAGGGGGACACAATTCAGCCCGTAACAACACTTATTCCCCCACCTTGGCCTATGTGGGCCACTGTAGGAAGAATTGGTAAGCAACATACTCAATCATGTGACCATTATCTTTTTAGGGCTGTGTTAATCCAAAAAGAGAATCTAGGTGGAAGAATCAGAATTTTGCATGTGTAAGACTTTCCTGTTGGCTGGCCTGCCCTAGGAAGTGAGCCACAGGCCAGCCTAGAACTGCCAATAGGTAAAAGGAAGGAGCATGCCGCTCAGTTATCCTAAGGGAAGTAGCCCAATTTTTTAAAAAGAGGTCTATATAACTCTTGGGAGACAGCTCCCCAGGGTGTCTCTCTGCATACTTTGTGAGCAAAGGCACTGACTGTCTTTGGTCTGGACTCTTTAGTCCAGAATATTTGTCTACCACACAGCCCTGAAGGATGAAGACCTTGTCTCCCTCCAGAGCAAAGGACAGCTATGTTAGCTTTCCAGCATAATAATGCTTCTCTCTAGGGCAATTATCAGACAGTCTCTTTGCCCATTATTAAAGATTTGGGCTCCTTGAACTTGGGTTTCTTTTCATGTATGCAAACCACGGCATGTGCAGATTTCACCTGCCCCTCATCACATTGTGGGAATTGGGCTCAGGAGCTCTGACAACTGCTATTGCCGTAAGTAGTAAGTCCTCCCCCTCTGGAACCCGGGAGTCTCATGTCTTCTGCCAGCAACACTGAAATGATAGCAGGCTGCGGTTTTTAGTCTGCAAGTAGGATAAACCCTTCACAGTTCTCGATGGTCGCCCCCACCACTTCTTTCGTCCTGATCATTACCCAGAAGCATACAAGGAGAAGACCACTCCTCCCTGGGGACTGCCAAATTCAGTGACTAAACTGTCTCACTAAGATGTGTAGATGGAGCAAAGGGGAGGAAATAGAGTTGAAAAGTTTCTTCTGTCAATTTTTGAGTGGTAGAAAGCACAGGAGGTCCATCAAATCCTTGACTACCAGCACAGGGTTGAGCAGCTCTTGCAATAAAAGGTTCACCATTGTCCCAATGCAAATGGTCCAGAAAGCCAAACACGGGGCATGGATCAGTTTCACAAGCCACAATGCTCTGGCAGAGGTTGATGACTGAACTAGAACAAAAACATCATAACCTCAAAAAGTATCAACAGCAGTGAGTCCCTATCAACAGCCCTGAAAGGGCTTAAGTGGCCAATGTAGTCTATCTATCAGGAGCAATCAAGAGCAAATGTCCCATGTGATACAGTCTCCCACTTTGTGAGGGGAGAAGGGTCGGGTGATGAAAGGGTGGAAGACTGAAGGTTGTTCTGGAAAAGTTTCAGCAAGGCTGACAAAGGGTCCTAGAGGCAAAGTAACCCATCAGAGGTATCCCAGGAATGGGTCTTAGAATCCCTGGTGTGTTCAGCGATTGGCTGAAAGCAGCCATGGACATTGCTTTCTGTGCAAGTATAGACATGAATATTTGCTCAGCAAATAAGGCTGTGTCCAACCACATTCTCTGCAAGTAGAAATCCCAAGATATGCATTTTTACAGCCATCATGACCAGTTATGGTTAATAAAAATGATTCCACATTAAATCACATTATAAGGGAAAAGGGTACTAAGACTCTGAAATAGAAAAAATCAAATAGCAAAACTGCAGAAGCATATCAATGTCTATATGAGTATTGTGGATACATAAAAGGAAAAGAACTAGACTGAGTGTCATATATAATGTCAACTTACACGTAATAAATAACATCTTTATACTTATGTATGTATAATACATAAATACTTACATATTTATGTATTACATATTTGAACAATGTCAAAATAATCCAAGGAACAAAGGTCAACTAATCGCTCATTGTAATGCATTTAATGCAGAGAAAAAGGTACAGGAGGATGCTTTTTGTGTCCTAACATGGTAGTGACAGTTTTGTAAATATTATTTACAAAACATATTTAAGTATGCATAATACATAAATACTTACACTTTCAGAAAATTCCATGAAGAACTAAAGGCCATCTTTAAAGCTCCAGAGAGAAAGGCACATTAGTATGTCTGTAGGGTTTTTTCCTTTTTTTTTTTTTTTAAGATTTTATTTATTTATTTGACAGAGAGAGATCACAAGTAGGCAGAGAGGCAGGCAGAGAGAGAGGTGGGGAAGCAGGGAGCCTGATTCAGGACTTGATCCCAGGACCCTGAGATCATGACCTGAGCTAAAGGCAGCGGCTTTAACCCACTGAGCCACCCAGGTGCCCTGTAGGTTTTTTTTCAATGTGACATATCACCTTTTTCTTTTCCTGGTAACCACAAACAGCTAGAGGGATTTCTTCAAGATTTTTCTATTTCTGGGACTCAGACAAGTAGAAAGAACAAGCAGGAAAACACAACCCCTCCTCTTCTCATGGCCCAGCTGGAAAAGGCTTCCTGGGACCAGGATCTTGTGGAGGGAGAAAAGGGGAGCAGGGGGCACAGCAGGCCCAGAGAGCACAGGTACATCATAATATCTTATCACTTACCCACCTAGTTGCTTTAAAGACCTATTGAGATACAACTCATATATCATAAAATTCACCTATGTAAAGTATACAGTTCCATGACTTTCGTATACTTACAGAAACATACAAGTATTACTATTATCGGAATTTAGGGTAATCACATCCCCCCAAATATTGAAACCCATTAGCAGTCATTCCTCAAACTTCCCTCACAATCCCTAGCCCTAGAAAACCACTAAGGTACTTTCTGTCTCTATAGATTTGCCCATTGTGGACATTCCATATAATTGGAATCCTAGGATATGTGGTCTTTTGCACCTGACTTCTCTCATTTAACACAATGATTTCATGGTTCATCCATGGTATGGCATGCATTGGAATGTTTTTCTGTTTTATGGCCAAATGACATTGCAGAGTGTGCTATATTTGGATATAATTATTATATAAATTACAAAATGTATAATAAATAATAAATTATTATATAAATTATTAAATGAATTAATTATATAAACTAATCAGTAATTAGTGGACATCTGGGTTGTTTTCATGTTTGGGGTATTATGAATAATGCTGCTATAAGTGTTTATGTGCAAGTTTATAGATGCTTTGAATTTTCTTGGGCATATACCTAGGAGTAGAATTGTTGGCTCATAGGGCAACCCTATGTTTAACATTTCGAGGAACCACCAAACTAATTTCCACACCAACTGCATCAGTTTACATACCCAGCAGCAGTATAGGAGAGTTCCAGTTTCTCCATATCTTTGCTAACACTTGGTATTGTTCTCTTTTTTATTATAGCTGTCCTGTGGTTTTGAAGTGGTATTTCCTTGTGGTTTTAATTTGCCTCTTCTTAATGGTTAACAATGTTGAGCATATTTTCATGTGTTCATTGGCCAGCTATATATCTTCTTTGGAGAAATGTCTATTCAAATCTTTTGCCCATGTTTTTAGTTGGGTTACTTATCTTTTTGTTCTTGACTTATAAGGGTTCTTTATATATTTTGGATACTAGTTTCTTATTAGATATGTGATTTCTAAATATTTTCTCTCATTCTGTCTTTTCACCTTCTTGATATATCATTTGCAGCACAAAAAGTTTAAATTTTGATAAGGTCAAATTTATTTTTTCTTTTGTTCCTTATGATTTTGGTGTCATTATCTACACAACCTTTGACTAAGTCAAGATCACAGAAATTTATTCATGTTTTCTTCTAAAAATGTAATCATTTTAGCTCTTACATTCAGGTCTGTGGTCTGTTCTGAATTAATTTTGTGTATGATATAAGAAAGGGATTCAATCTAATTCTTTTGCATGTGGGTATCCACTTCTTCCGGCACCACCTATTGAAAAGATTATTGTCACCCCATTGAACTGTGTGTCAATTTTAAGGAGAAAAAAAAGGTTCTGTTTCTGTATGAGCACAATCTGACAGGAGGAAAATTAGGTTCATTAATTCAGTCTTCTCACATTCCAAAATTCCTAGTACTTGGTATTCTGTGGGACAAACCTCCTCCAAACACATTTGTTAACTAAATAAATACAAGAACCATACTTAACCTTGCTGAACTACCTAAGAACTTGAACCACTTCTGTTTGCTATAAATACTCAGTGCTGTGAAGGAGCTGCTGGTTTCTATTGAAACTCGATCCCAGAGTATTTGTCTGGGAAGCTGGGGGACTGATTTTCCTGTTTTACCCATGACCTCTCCCAATAAATGCATTTATTAATTTCCACGAATTGTTGTGGCTGGTGGGAGATATGTAGCAGCCGCCAGTAGTGTGGCTAGAAAATGCCAACTGCCAACAGAAGGCCACAAAGACTATTGAATCGCTCCTTCCCAACTTCATCAGTACCTTGGGTCCTACCAATTTATGGCACTTTTTGGCCTTCTAGCTTACCACAGAGAGAAAAATGAAGACATTTAAGTGTTCTTCGGGCCAGTCCTACTGCAGCAAAACAAAAAATACCAGATGAGATTTTTGCCATCAAGCAAACTATTTGGCACATTGAAGGCACTCAAAACATATTGGTAGAGAACGTTAAAGATGTAATGCAAAGCCTACATCTGTCCCATGGGACTCCCCAAAAAAACAGCTAGAGAAGTGGTCTTCAAAGAGCCCGGAATCAACCTCAAATGAAGGGTCATAATCATTTTAGGGAAGTCAATTTCCTTTTTTTTTTTTCTTTTCTTTTTTTTTTTTTTTTTTTGTGGATTTATTTATTCATGTATTTAGAGAGAGCCCAAGGCAGAGGGAGAAGGAGAGAGGAAATCTCAAACAGACTCAGCTCTGCGTGTATAGCCCAAAGTGGGGCTGAATCCCAGGACCCTGAGATAGATATCCGAGCCAAAATCAAGAGTCAAGACATTCAACCAACCGGCCAGCCAGGTACCCCTAGGGAAAGTCAATTTCTAATTCAATCTGTACTGTTCTTCCAGGCTTGCCTTGCTCATTCTAATTTTTGTACCACACTTGGAGCCACAGATACTCTGGGAAAAACAACACTTGCACTATAACATTCTCAATCCTGGGCATGACCCAGAGAAACATGGCTTGGGCTCCTTACCCAGTCAGCAGAGCAGATGCTGCCTGCTCCTCTCCTAGCAAGAGACATAGAAAGGCTTAGATCACAGGATCTGAACTCTGAAAGAGCCCTTAGAGATTCATGACCCTCCTTTAGTTACAGATGAGACAACTAAGGCCTGAGGAATTAAGGGATTTGGCCTGTGTCATGCTGTGAAGTGAGTCTGCTGGAGAACTATCTGTAAAGTATTTGGGCAGGTTGACGTTCTGAGTTAAAATCACTGATGGAAAATAGTTCTTCGTTCAAAATCTGATGCTTCGAACATGTCAAACACGACAAAAATTTATCCAAATGTTCAAGCTAAGGTTTTGATAACTAACATCAAGTGTTAGGTAAGGATGGGGAGAAGTCACTACAGTTTCAAAGAAACCAAATCTAAATATAATTCCCCCACTACCATGTTAGGACACAAAAGACATCCTCCCGTACCTTTTTCTCTGCATTAAATGCATTACAATGAGAGGTCAGTTGACCTTGGTTCCTTGGATTATTTTGACATTGTTCAAAGAGCCTCCAGTGTGCATTTCACAGAGCCCAGGTGCTGGGCCACCCTTGAACATGGGTCCCCAGACCTGACTGTCAAATTCAGCAATTATTTTCTCTCTCTCTCTCTGCAGCTGTGCTCAGAAGACTGCTTTTGTGGACCACCAGGAATTTCCTGTGATAGAATATCAGAAAGCTACTGGTGACTGGGAGGAGGTGACTTCACAGGGCAAAAGTTCCCTTTCTACAATAAACATTCTTAGTGTGGCCATGTAGGAGACTTCCTACACAGACCCCACACCTACGAGCCACTTGTCTTCTTGACACCAAACAGGCAGAGAAAGAAACAGAACAATTTGTAAGAGGTTATCTGTTCTTCAGAGTGAATTTGCCTACGCGTTCCTAGGATATTAGCATCGTCGTAAAAAGCGGTGAAGAGGAAGCTCGCCTAGAAAGGATTCTAAGAGAACATAAGTTTTATAAAGCAAACAGGCAAGCCAGTTCAACAGTTCCTAAATGAGGGACAGAGGCTTGTGAAATGACTCGAAGACACTTCAGCATCTTGAAGGAGGAAGAGCAGGGCACCTCCTTGGCACCATGATCAGCCTTGTGCCTCACAGTAGGCCTAGGAGCAGCAGGAGAATGACCGACGCCATATTCCAAGAAGTCTACGTCTCCAACAGCCATCACAAAAGCCACCGTTCAGAAGAGAGTTACTAAAGATGAAAACCAGACATGCTTAATCAGAGCAGGTGCACACCTAAGACCTATCTGGTCTTCTACGCATCTGGGAGACAGTGGTCCAAGGGAAGGGGGCAGCCAGGCATCTACTACAATGGGAGGTAGCCCTGCAAGCCAAGCTTCCTTAACATTTCCTCTTCTGTCTCTCAGATACTGCACTCTCCTCAACTTAACCTTTGAGAAGGATGCCCACCCACCAAAATCTCATTCTCAGGAGCTGTTGGCATTATCCCTGGTAAATGGTAGAAGATGGATCCATCAAAAGCTAAAGGTGAGGGGTACCTGGGTGGCTCAGTCAGTTTAGTGTCTGCTATTGGCTCAGGTCATGATCCCGGGGATCGAGCCCCAAGTTGGGCTCCCCACTCAGCAGGGAGTCTTCTTCTCCTCCTTCTCCTCTGCCACCCTCCCAATGCTCACTTTCAAATAAATAAATAACATACTTTTTTTTAAAAAAAGGCTCAAGGTGAGCTTCAGCATTTTGGAGGATCTTTGACAACAATCTGTATTTTTTTTAAGGTTATTTATTTATTTGACAGAGAGAGAGAGAGAAATCACAAGTAGGCAGGCAGAGAGAGAGGGAGAAGCAGGCTCCCCACTGAGCAGAGACCCCCCCCACTCCCCGATGCAGGGCTCAGTCCCAGGACCTGGGATCATGACCTGAGCTGAAAGCAGAGGCTTAACCCACTGAGCCACCCAGGCGCCCCAGCAATCTGTATTCTTAACAAGATTGCTTGCCCTCTCACGAGGCTGCTTCCAGCTAGTTGAGGGGGTTAACTTCCCACTTCCGCTCATTTACAATGGTTAATATTTCCCGTTCATATGATTAGTTTCCTCGGGTAGATGATATAAGCATCTCTCCTCTTTGTAAAATAGGAGTTCATGGTTTGATCCGTTGTGTTTTCCTAGGCATGCCCACATGACAGTGGTGGGGAAGATCTAGAGGCCTCAGCAGGCTTTCTGTGAAAGGCGATAGCAGTGGGCTGATTGTAGGTGAAGTGAGCACCCACCTGACCACCTCCCTCAGTTCCTGTCCCCAGCATCCCTGAGGCCCCATCGCCTGCAAGGGAGGGGGAGACAGCCGGTCCCACCCCTTTATCTTCATGGGGCTGGATTCGTCGGTTCTCCTGAAGGTTTCCAAGTAGAAGAGAAGAGCTTCATCCATTCCTTCCTTTTTCCCTTGTTTCTGTATGAAGTGGAATCGCAGGACTTTGAGCACCTCTTACCCCTTTTCTGAGGCAAAATATCGTTTGCCTTTGATGTCCTTTCCACTGCCTCCCTGCGACTCCCCCACTGCTGATTCCACAGTGGCTGTCTTCTAGACTACAAGTGTGGGTGACCCAGGCTCCCCGTGACCACCATGTCTGGTCATCGTGCTCAAGCAGACATCGTGGGCAGGGGACTCTAGGGACACGGTGCAGGAAAAGGAGCTATCTGGTACAAGCACGACAGGACTCCAGACGCCACCTGTATCCAAGGGCTGCTTAAATCTTCAGAGGTTTCTCTGTAGCCATCCCCCAATTCAGAAAGCCCCCCAAGCAGAACTGCCTCGGGTAAGGGAACAAAGGCCATATTGTAAGGTGTGGGGAATGGGGCAAAGAGGCACACCACTCTCCCTGCTTCTCAGAAGCTACATAAGCTGCTCTTAGAGGCTGCTTTATCCTGAAACGCAGGCTCCTGTCCAGGTCTGCAGAGGTTCCCTTCCTGAGCTTCCCCTCCATTTCTTACTGCTGTTTCTCCTTTCCCAGGATGCCTGGGTTCAACCTTGACTTTCATCCATTGTTTTGCTTCCTTCTAGCCCATCTCCTAACTTGTGGCTGAACCACTGCAAATTACCGTTTACAAACACATTTGTTTAGGTATAATAAACTGGCCTGACTTCTCTATAGAATATGCAGGAAGGATATATACAATGGGACCCAGACAGAGACCAGGCCTGGAGGACTGAAGGAGGAACTAGGAGTGATGTAATCCAGATCCAGGGCAGACGGCCCCTTCCCTCCCCCTCTGTGACAGAGAACAAGGTGCATCATCTCACCAGACCTCAGCCAGCTCCCTCGTTTGTGAACTAACAGTGTGTAATCAGAGGGTGTCTCAGACTTCAGGCTCTAAAATTCCAGGTCAATAAGATGACTTCTGAGCACTTACCTAATACCAGGCACTAAACGGCCCAGATCCCTAGCCCCATGAGCTTAGCATAATGGGAAGAGCTGATATCAAACAAATAATTATAAACAATAAACCTACAACAGTCTAAATTACTACAGAAGAAAACTGAAAGTGCTCTAAAAGCAAATAATCCAGTCTGGATATTGTGATGGCATAAATTTTTGCAACTGCCCCATAGCACTCACTGGATTGAGAAAATGGCATCAATGTACACGTGAAGGAGATGTGCAGAAAATCCCAAGTTTCAGTGGGAAACATGGAAGGCCTAATGATAACACTGGGACCACAACTTGGGGCCAGAACTTGAAGGAAAAAAAGGTAAAGCAAAGGAGCCCATTTAGGTTCTTACTTCCCATGCCCACAGGCCCCTTTCATTCCTCCCCCCACCTCCCCCCGCACAGTCACTTTGTGGTGAAATCTACAGGGGACCTTTTAAAGGGCAAAGTCATCAGTGAAAGAAACTGACCGTGGCTGATTCAAATGGAAAGAAACACACTGAATTGCTCAGTGTGGAGGCTAGAGAGCTGGGTCCAGAAAATGGACAGGAACAAAGGCAAGTCAGGCCAGAGGAGTCCAGCCAAAATCACAGCACAGAACCAGACCAACGTGGATCATGAGCATGTACCTCAGGAGCTCCGGGTTCAGATCCTGGAGGCAGACTCTTTTGTTCGCATCCTATCACCAACAAGCTGGGCAACCTTGAGTAAATTGTTTAAATTGTCTGCAAAATTAAACGAAGAAATTCGAGGGACACCTGGGTGGCTCAGTCGGTTAAGTGACTGACTCTTGATTTCAGCTCAGGTCATGACCTCAGGGTCATGAGATTGAGACCCATGTCTGGCTCTGTGTTCAGCAGGGAATGTGTTGAAGATTCTTTCTCTCCTCCCTCTGCTTCTCTCTTCTTCCCCTCAACCACCCCAGCATGTTTGCACTCCCTCTCTCTCTCAAATAAGTAAATAAATCCTAATAAATTCCATATTTTAACAAGTCTGAAATGTTGTCAGCTGTAAGATGTACTGTTCTTTTATGAGCCACTAAAAGAAAACACTGCCAATTAAACTATGCCACACGGCTTTCTCATCACTTCACATTTTTTTTGTTTTATTTATTTATTATTATTTATTTAATTAAGATCCTTAGTAGATCTATTTATATACAGGGTTTTTTTAATTATGTCACTCTCATAAATACAAAAAAGGCAAATATAATAAAAATAAATTAGGATACTTCTAGATCTTTCTCAGTTCAGAACCCAACTCTCCCAAATGGCTTGTTGGTCTCGTCATTTTGTTTTTGTTTTTGTTTTAAGTAAGCTTCACACTCAGCCTAGAGCCCAACGGGGGACTTGAACTCATGACTGATCAAGACCTGAGCTGAGATGGAAAGTCAGAAGTTTCCCTGACCAAGACACCCAGGCACCCCTGGCCTGGTCATAATCTCCGCATGTGTCCACCTTTGGCTGCTGGTCTCTGGGCTATCATGGTCACTGGCAGTATTTCTTCAAAGCCAGCTCCACCAATTTCTCCTGGAGCTGCGGCAAGCCTCAGATACCCAGCTCTAAGGTTTGGCGCTACTGCTTTCTTGACCTTAGCAGAGGTATCAAGAGGCTTTCAGAACACACACACAGGCCTTTCCAAATGGTCCTCCAGGGCTTTGTTGCCTGAAACATCAAGGGTCTGTGGGCATCCTCTTATGTCACATAAGACAAGTAGGTGTGTGCAATGAGACAAGAGTAACGACCACCAGGCATGACCTGAACTCCCACCCCACTCACCATTCCTCAGAACTCACAAGCAACAGCCGACAGTCCACCCAGGGGTCCACCGTGAGGCTTGTGTTCATTCATGTGAAGAACTTAGCCCTGGTCCGCGTGCTGTCAGTACTCCACAAATGTCAGCCATTTTCTTTCTTTTTTTTTTTTTTTTAATTATTTGTTTTCTGGGTTTTTTTTTAAGATTTTATTTATTTATTCATTTGTCAGAGAGAGAGAGAGAATACAAGTAGGCAGAGAGGCAGGCAGAGGCAGAGAGAGAAGCAGGCTCCCTACCCAGCAAGGAGCCCGATGCAGAACTTGATCCCAGGACCCTGAGATCATGACCCAAGCTGAAGGCAGGGGCTTAACCCACCGAGCCACCCAGGTGTCCTTCAGGTACTTTCTACCTTCAAGAAATACTTGTAGCAGAATGTCTGGGTGGCTCAGTCAGTTAAGCGTCTACCTTCAGCCCAAGTCTTGATCCCGGGACTCCGGGATTCAGCCCTGAGTTGGGCTCCTTGTTCCGCGGAGAGACTGCTTCTCCCCCTGCTTGTGCTCTCTCACTCCCTCTCTCTCTCAGATAAACAAAATAAAATAAAATGATGCAGCAAATTAGAACTGTTTTATAGAGGTGCACCTCTTTATTTAGATTGAACAGGGCACGTGGAGGACGGTAAAATGAGCCGCTCTCCTGTCAGCAAGCTTTCAAAAGAAATCTGTAAGGGAATCAGTGACTCTCGGGAGGGAGATGGATAAGTGAAACAGATTTTCTTTTTTTTTTTATTAAGATTTTATTTATTTATTTGAGAGAGAGAGAGAGAACACAAAGGGAGAAGAGAGGGACGAGCAGAATCCGGGAGCCTGATGAGGGGCTTGGTCCCGGGACCCAAAGATCACTACCTGAGCCAAAGGAAGATGCCTCACCCACTGAGCCACTCAGGCACCCCTGATACCGATTTTCTTTAGTTCTGCCAGAAACCCTGAGATCCGCTCTCCTCTTGATGACAATTAAATGTGTATAACCATTTAACTAGGATTCAGGCCAGCTCAAAGGGCTGGTGGCAAGGAGGGAGGGACATTCTTTACGGTTCAATACAAGTGTCTAAATAACTTTTTTTTTTCATCTCTATTTAAACTGAGCTCATTAGTATGTAGTGTACTTGGGAACCCCAAACAGCCTCATTGGTTTTCTTTTGTGTTCTAAGACTTGGAACACTGAATTCTATTTCTGGCCATGAGACCATACACCTTTCTCACCAAGCAAGAGCTGGGGGTGGTGAGGGTGGGGGAGGATGGAAAGGTTCTGGCTGTGGAAGAGCTGTCAGAGGAGGCTGTGGAACAAAGACCAGGACCCCTCTCCCAGTTCTGACCACGTGCCACACACATCACCAGAGAGCAGGAAGGAGACAGTGGTGGGGTGGGGAAGGGGGTGAGGTCAGCTGGCTGATGGGGTTGCTCAGGCCCACTCGAAAAGCCTTTATTTCACAATCCTTCTTTAAAAATACACACACACACACACACACACACACACACACACACACACGACATTTTAAAAACTGTCAGTCCCATTCCCTTGCATTTGCTTTTGGTGCAATTTGGTATTTCTAATGGAAATAATTGAAGAGTATTTTTAATCTTGATGTGACCATTCATTCATTCCAGGGACCAAAATTCTGCTCTTTCTGGTTTTATCTGTATAATGAAAATAAATAGCTTAGATCTGGGGGCAGGCGCACAGGAAAACAAAAGTTGTTGGGAGCCCTTGCCTTCTGTCTGCATTTGTAGGCCAGCATGTCAGGCTCCTGGGGTTAGAACATCATTTCTAGCATAATATATGGCTTTGAGGGGAAACGTAGGACTATTTATATCCTAGCAAATACTCTAAAACGCTGCTCCAAAATACAGCCCCAACAACGGTGACAGAGAGAACCCATCTGTACACATTATCACCAACACTGGATTCTTTGAGGATTATTCCCTCATTGATAAGGTTATGGAGGTTTCAGACTTAGGAACTTCTTTGAACTTCTCATTTCTCTCTCAGATGGCTTCATGAATCGATAGTCATGTGCCGTTTGCCATAGTAACTTAGGAGATGAATATCCATGCTAACTGACTGGGCAGCGGGGAGCCCAAGCTAACAAACTGATGTGACAGACGAGACTCTGAATGCTCCCAGCGGCTGAGGCCCAACAGGCCCCGAGAACCTCTTCCCTAGAAGCCTGCTCCTCCCGTCTGGAGGCAGAGAAGACAAAAGTGCCTCAGGGAGCAACTACAGGGTCTCAGCCCCCCTAAAAAGGTAGGGCAGCCCTCACTGGGTGAAGACTAAAGCCAGGGGAGTGTGGCCCCTGGCAACGGAGGTGGGGGGGAGGGTGTAGGGGTCCTGCAGGGTGATTACAAGCTCTTTATTTGGTCACTTAGCCTCGCCTTGGAGTTCCCTGTGGCTAGTAAGCCTGGAGTCTCAATTTATAGATTTCTTTGTTTATTCTAAAGGAAAGAAGCAGGAAGTTCATTTTTACCGGTGACCTTGACTAGATGTCTTTGATGATGAAGTTTAATGGGTTAAAGGTTCATCGGAGTTTATTTATGTCATTATAAAATGACGCCATCCTTGTTTTTATATTTTTTTCACATTTAATGAGTATACTTCTTGTAATAAGTTATAACACATACACAATTCAAAGCAAAATGTTTTCTATTTACTTTTTTTTAGTTTTTAGTTTTTTAGGTTGTTTGTTGGTTTTTTTTTTCTATTTACTCGTTTTTATTGCAACTCCGTCCCAACCTATGGTACATATAGTATCATATTATTTTCAAATATTTGCCAGAATTTTCAGAACAGTAATTGTTTTAGTCTTTCTAAAGTGTCTTAGACTTGAACAGAGAATATTTAAAATATGTCCTCTCCACAGTCATTCATCAGATACAACTTGTAATCATATATAAAATATTTTGTATCATCTTTGTTTTGTCTTCGTTTAAAGAGCAAAATGTTATTTATTCCAATGGGGGGGAAATGCAGAAACAACTTAGAGGGGCAGTTTTTAATTCACTCTTTAGAAGCCGTAGGAAATATGAAGAAATGGGTCCTCCTAGCGTTCGTCGTGTGCTACTGTAGTCTGCCCGTCCTAACTTGTAACACAGCTTCTCCAACTTGAAAGCCTGCAGAAATCATCTGTGGATCTTGTTAAGACTTGCAGAGTCTTGGGGCGCCTGGGTGGCTCAGTGCGTTAAAGCCTCTGTCTTCAGCTCAGGTCATGGTCCTGGTTATCGAGCCCCGCATCAGGCTTTCTGCGCCCCGGGGAGCCTGCTTCCCCCTCTTTCTCTGCCTGCCTCTCCGCCTACTTGTGATCTCTGTCAAATAACTAAATAAAATCTTTAAAAAAATAAAAAGACTTGTAGAGTCTTGTGCAGAAGGTGAGGGGTGAGAAGTGGGATCTGCATTGCTGACAAGCCTGCAGAGGATGCCAGTGCTGCTGGTTTGTGGAATTTTCATGAGTTTGTATCTAGTTGTGTCAATACAGTCAGAAAGTTATAATTATCCGTAAAGGTCTTCTTAGATGTTAAAAATTCAGAAGTCTAACTCAATTTCCTCTTTTCTATTTCCTCTTTTCTACCAGAGGCCATGTAACTCAGCCAGAGTTGAGATGAATTGGTGATGTTGAATCACAAATTTCAGAGCAGCTAATTTCCCTAAATGAAATTCCTTTAATGATCAGCCCTTACTTTTGTAACTACAACATCTAAGAACATACCCACTTACTGCTTTGCCCACTCTTTACCATTAAAACAGTTCTCAAAGCAATGTTCCCATGTTCTAATTTATCTCCCTAGCAGCTGGCATTGGCTAAATTATAGCAGATGCCCAGCCTATTGGTCTAGAGAGATTAATTTTCCACGTGAAAGAAGAAAAGCAGGTGGGCAGGAAATGCCTCACCTCTGGCCATGAGATTGCGGGGACACCTAACCCAAGCAGTTTATTATGAGAGTAGGTCACATCCGGGAAGAAGTTTGTGTTGTCAGGGACTATCTTCCCTGAAGTGATCAGTATGATGTCTTCACCAGAGTAATGCGTGTTCATGCTTATGGGACCTTCACTAAATGATCTCTATACCTTCACCGTCATACCGAGCACACAGCCTCACGAGGAATTCACTTCGACTCTTGCTGTTTTGTCAAGGAAGCTGCTGAGGCTTAGCTCTTCGGGAGCCCTCCAGAGTAAGTTGCTGACTCCTGACACACACCCAGGACCACCTCATTCAAAAACTCTTGTTTTAAACCCCTTTGCTACCCCATTTAACACTAGCTTGTGAATGCACAACTTCTGGGCTTTTATTCCTTAGATAGTTTGCTATTGAATTTCAAATATGTATACATAATATATGATCTCAAAAAGGAAGAGTTTATCTATTCTGTCTGTATCCTTAAAGGGCTAGGAAGTACTATAAATGTCAGTTTTGGAAACTTGGGAAAGTCAACATCTAAACAGCTTTATAATATCTCTGGGAGACTTCAGTGAAAATCAGTGTAAAACCCATTGTTTTTACTTTTGGTTTGCTTCCTCCCCACCCCCACCCCGCCTCATGCCCCCCTCCCTTTCCCCCCTCCTCCTCCTTTTTATGGTAACTACAAGCAATGAAGAACTTAGGTTTGCCATAACTAGACTGAAGTTCTAATTCCTTTAAAATTAAAGGCAAACTTGAGTGTTGGGAGTAAATCACTAATAGCATTTACCAAATTACAATTTTTTTTTAAGATTTTATTTATTTATTTGAGAGAGAATGAGTGAGAGAGAACATGAGAGAGGAGAAGGTCAGAGGGAGAAGCAGACTCCCCAAGGAGCTGGGAGCCCGATGCGGGTCTCGATCCTGGAACTCTGGGATCATGACCTGAGCCAAAGGCAGTTTCTCAACCAACTGAGCCACCCAGGCGCCCCCAAATTACAATTTTTTTAATTTATTTTCAGCACAACAGTATTCATTATTTTTGCACCACACCCAGTGCTCCATGCAATCCGAGCCCTCTCTAATACCCACCACCTGGTTCCCCCAACTTCCCCTCCTCCCCCCGCCGCCACTTCAAACCCTTCAGATTGTTTTTCAGAGTCCATAGTCTCTCATGGTTCACCTCCCCTTCCAATTTCCCCAAATTCCCTTCTCCTCTCTAACTCCCTTTGTCCTCCATGCTATTTGTTATGCTCCACAAATAAGTGAAACCATATGATAATTACAATTTAATTATTCATTCATTATCTGTTCCCTTCTACTGATCTGTGTGTGCCTGTATGACAATAACTCTGCCTGTCTGTTTTTAGTATTCCAGTGCTTAGCATTGTGTCTGGTGTGTAAGCACTTCATGCTTGTTGAATATATAAATTCATGAATAATAAGTAATTAAGTCAGGCAAAGGTCAAACGGAAATTCCCCTAGAAATGTTTATATTTGGCCACTAGGTGGCAGCCTTGCCTAATTTTAGGGGTTTCTTTTTTTGTTTTGTTTTTTAAAGATGTTGAATTGGGGGGTGGGGCTCAGTGGGTTAAGCCTCTGCCTTCCACTGAGGTCATGATCTCAGGTTCTTGGGATGGAGCCCCCCATTGGGCTCCCTGTTGGGTGGGGAGCCCTCTTCCCCCCACCACCCCCTCCCCACGCCCGCCTGCTTGTGATCTCTGTCTGATAAATAAATAAAATCTTAAAAAAGAAAAAAAAAAGATGTTGAATCTCCACTTGAAGAAAGGAGAACCATCTGAAACCACTTCGAGCTGCAAAGAGGTCATTGTTCATTACTTTTGTGGGTCCTTCACGCCGTTTATCAAAGTAGAAGGCTAACATCTCACTCTCAATAGCTACTGTGTACACGTGGCCAAGAGATTGTTAGGTAAATAAGGAAAGGGGCATGAACAATCCATTCAGCTCATTTGAGAACGGACACCAGCTTCTTCTCCATCTTCACTCTCTAGCAACATCTAACACTTTCTCTGAAATTCTTCCTTCTCATTCTTCCATCAATACAATGAAATTACAGGAATGCTACAAATGACATTCATAAATGAGAAACAATAACTGTACATTAGAACGACTTCTGCACCCCCACTGCCCCATTAGTTTTGTTAAATCAATGTGACTCTACAGCAACACTAGCCCCAGTACCAACATCATTCCATGGCAGGTGGGCTGTGCCCAAATTCTCAGCAAGGAAGAGCAAATCCCTATCTCTCCCTTCAGCAGCTTCTCTATCCATGGAACAAGAATGATAACCAATAACCATGACCTATTTCTGGGGCAGCTCTTACCTGAGGAATTGTCCCTATTTACACACTGGAGAGGCAATAAAAAGAGATCCACCTCCCCTAAGAACTTCCCTGGACCACAGTCATTCTTTCTGCTCAAGATAAACTTACTCCTTGTAACACCTACTATGTTATAAGTCTTTGGCCCTTGAGATCTATGGTCTTGTGTTATGAAATCATCTTTGAGTGATGACTTGATGTTACGTAATACTGGAGGCAGAGAAGAGAAAGGCCAATAAGCTTCTGTGTGAAAAGGCATTGCTAAGAAAAAGTTTAAAGACTGGTAGGAAGTACACAAGAAAAAGTATAGAATTCTTACACTTTAACAAACCGGATGGATGCAGTTTTATGGCATGGCATGTAGTATGTCTACTATTCCCATTTTAAATGCATTATACACTGGAAAATGTCTTGATTTTAAAATAAGGGGCACCTGGCTCGCACAGTCAGTACAGCATTTGACTCTTCATCTTTGGGTCAGGAGTTTGAGCGCCATGTTGGGCGTAGAGATTACTTAAATAATATTACTTAAAATAATAGAAAAGGTAATCTTTGCCACATACAGAGCAAATTAATAAACCAGTAATGAATAAGAGACATTAATACCAACCTTCCAAAATAAAAAAGATTATAAGAGAGCACTGTAAATAGTAGTATGCCAGCAAATTAGGTAACCCACTAGAAAGGTACAAACTACCAAAATGGATTCAAAAAGAATAGAAAATTTGGAAAGATGTCTAACAGGTAGAGATTAAATAAACAATTTTTTAAACTTTTAAATAAATCACTTTATTAAATTTAATTTTAATTTAATTTAAAAACTTCCCACAAAGAGAAGTCCAGGATCAGATGACTTCACTAGTGAATTCTTTCAAAGTGGGGTGGGGAGAGAAAGAGCACTTTTTTTTTTTAAAGATTTTATTTATTTATTTGACAGAGAGATAGAAAGCACAAGTAGGCAGAGCAACAGGCAGAGGGAGAGGGGGAAGCAGGCTTTCCACTGAGCAGAGAGACCAACACAGAGCTTGATCCCAGGACCCTGGGATGATGACCTGAGCTGAAGGTAGCCACCCTGGGGTACCTAGGCGCTCCAAGAAAGAGCACTTTCAGATTATTCCATTTCCCCGGTATTACACTAATACTAAACAAGATCAAAACATTTTTAAAAATCAGACAAATGTAATTATGTATGTAAAAATAATCAACAAAATACTAGCAAACTAAATCCAACAATATATAAAAAGGATTATATACTATGACCAAGTAGAATTTATCCCAGATATACAAGGTTTGCTTAATATATCTGAAAATCAAAGTGATATACCTTTAAAAGAATGAATGACAAAAACCACATGATCATCTCAAAGAACAGAAAGAGCATTTGGCAAAGTCCAATACCCATTCATGATAAAAGATGATAACTCCAACGCCCATTCATGATTTTTTTAAAAATTCAACAAAATAGAAAGAGAGATTTCCTCAACCTAATAGAGAGCATGTATAAAAACCCACATTTGTTGTCAACGGTGAAAAGATTAAAAGCTTTACTCGTGATTGGGACCAAGGCTGACTGAATGCACTGCTGCTGTTCAACATGGTCCGGGAAGTGGCAGTAAGGACAATTGGGATAGGAAAGAAAGAGAAAAGGGAAGGAAAGACAGGGGGACGGAAGGGGCAGGAGGAAGGGGAGGAGAGAGAACGAAAGAGCAAGAAGGGAGGGAGGAGACGGAAGAAAGAAAGAGAAAAAGAAGAAACACAAGGCATCCAATTTGTAAAGAGAAGGCAAACTCTTCATAAAGGATGTCATCCTGTGTACAGAAGATCCAGAGGTGCCCGGGTAGCTCAGTCAGTGAAGCGTCTGATTCGGGTTATGATCTCAGGGTCCTGAGGTAGAGCTCTGCATTGGGCTCTTTGCTCAGGGTAGAATCTGCTTGAGATTCTCTTGCTCTCTTTCGCCCTCTGCCCTTCCCCCAACTCAAGTTTCTTCTCTCTCTCTCAAATAAATAAATAAATCTTGGGGGGAAAAAAAAGAAAATCAAAAAAAAAGTCCACGACAACAAATCAGTTAATGAATGAATTCAGCAAGCTTATAAGATAACAAGAGCAATATTCAAAGATCATGTGTTTCGGGCGCCTGGGTGGCTCAGTGGGTTGGGCCGCTGCCTTCAGCTCAGGTCATGATCTCGGAGTCCTGGGATCGAGTCCCGCATCGGGCTCTCTGCTCAGCAGAGAGCCTGCTTCCCTCTCTCTCTGCCTGCCTCTCCATCTACTTGTGATTTCTCTCTGTCAAATAAATAAATAAAATGTTTAAAAAAAAAAAAAAAAAGATCATGTGTTTCTCTAAACACTACCAATAAACAATTCAACAGTGAAATTAAGAAAACAATTTAATTTACTATGGCTTTAAAAATAGAAGGATACTTAGGAATAAATTTATCAAAAAAAAATAAAACTTGTACAAAATATGAAAAGGAATTAAAGAAGATTTAAATGAAAGACATTCCACATTCATGGATTAGGAGTTTTAATATTGTTAAAGTGGAAATAGTTACCGAATTGATCTACAAATTTAATGCAATTGCTACCAAAACCCAAGCTGTCTTTTTGCAGAAATTGACAGTTTTCAAATGCATATGGAAATAGAAGGGACTCAGAAGAGCCCAAACAACCTTGAAAAGGAAAAAAGTTGGAATTTCTGGACTTCAAACCTTACTATAAAATTGTAGTAAAACTGTGTGGTATTAGCACCAAATTATACATGTAGCTTAATGGAATAGAATTCAGAAGCCAGAAATAAACCTTTGCACTTACAATTGATTTTCAACAAAGATGTCAAGACAGTTAAATGGGGAAAATAATCATGTCAATGAATAGTGCTGAGGTGACTGAAACCCATATGAATAAAGATGGACTCCCATGTTAGCTTAAAGTAAGCCAAATACCTAAATGTAAAAACCAAAACTATAAAACTCATAGAAGAAAACCTATGATTAAATCTTCATGATCTCAGATTAGGAAATCATTAGATATGACACCAAAACACAACAACAGAAATAGATAATTTGGATTTCAGCAAAATTAAAAACTTTTGTGCAAGGAGGGATATGCTCAAAACAGTGAAACAACAGCCCACAGAATGAGAGAAAACATTTGCAAATCACATATCTAATAAGGATTTGTATCTTCAGTGTATAAAAACTGTTAAAAGTGGAAGAGAGGGACGCCTGGGTGGCTCAGTTGGTTAAGCAGCTGCCTTCAACTCAGGTCATGATCCCAGCGTCCTGGGATCGAGTCCCGCATCCGGCTCCTTGCTCCGCGGGGAACCTGCTTCTCCCTCTGACTCTGCCTTCCACTCTATCTGCCTGTGCTCACTCTCGCTTGCTCTCTCTCTCTGACAAATAAATAAATAAATAAATCTTTTAAAAAAAAAAAAAAAAGTGGAAGAGATTATGCTGAGTAAAATAAGCCGAGCCGAGAGAGTCAATTATCATATGTTTTCGCTTACTTGTGGAGCACAAGGAATAACATGGAGGACATTGGGAGATGGAGAGGAGAAGTGAGTTAGGGGAAATTGGAGAAGGAGAGAAACCATGAGGGACTGTGGACTCTGAGGAATTAACTGAGGGTTTTGGAGAGGCGGGGTGTAGGAAGTTGGGTGAGCCTGGTGGTGGGTATGATGGAGGGCACGTATTGCATGGAGCACTGGTTGTGGTGCATAAACAATAAATTCTGGAACACTGAAAAGAAATTTAAAAAATAAATAAAAAGTTTTTTTTTTAAACTGCTACAAGTCAACAGTAAAGAGACAAATAAACCAATTTTAAAAATTGGCAAAGGACATGAAAAGGTATTTCTCCAAAGAAGAAATATATGTGGCAAATAAACTAATGAAGGTGATGATTACCATCACTAGGTATGAGGGAAATTCACATCAAAAGCACAATGAGAGATTATGTCACACTCACTAGAAAGACTACAATAAAAAAAAATAATTAATAAATAAATAAAAATTTTTTAAACAGACAATAACGTCTTGGCAAGGATGTGGAAAATTGGAAACCTGGTACATGGCTTGTGGGACTGTAAAATGGTACAGCTAATGTGGACAACAGTTTGCCATTTTCTCAAAAAGTTAAACAGAATTAACAGATGACCCAGCAATTCAACTCTTAGGTATATACCCAAGAAAACCGCCAAACAGACAAATCCTTACACATGAATGTTCATAGCAGCACTAACCACAATAGCCAAAAGGTGGAAATAGCCCAAATGTTCATCAGCAGATGAATGGATAAGTAAATTGTGGTATGGGCTACCTGGGTGGCTCAGTGGGTTAAAGTCACTGCCTTCAGCTCAGGTCGTGATCCCAGGGTCCTGGGATGGAGCCCCACATCGGGCTCTCTGCTCAGCGGGGAGCCTGCTTCCTCCTCTCTCTCTGTCTGCCTCTCTGCCTACTTGTGATCTCCGTCAAATAAATAGATAAAATCTTTTTTTAAAAATTGTGGTGGGGGCGCCTGGGTGGCTCAGTGGGTTAAAGCCTCTGCCTTCGGCTCAGGTCATGATCTCAGGGTCCTAAGATCGAGCCCCACATCTGGCTCTCTGCTCAGCAGGGAGTCTGCTTCCCCCCTCCTCTCTCTCTGCCTGCCTCTCTGCCTACTTGTGATCTCTATCTGTCAAATAAATAAATAAAATCTTTAAAAAAAAATAAAAAAATAAAAAATAAAAAATAAAAAATTGTGGTGTATACGTACAGTGGAATATCAGTCAGCCATAAAGAGGAATGAGGTTCGATATATGCTACAACATGAATGAACTTTGGAAGCCTTATGCTAAGTGAAAGAAGCCAGGCACAAAAGACCACATATTGTATGATTTCCTTTATAGGACATATCCAGAATAGATCATTCCATAGTGATAGAAAGACTGGTGGTTGCCAGGGACAGGAAGAATGGATAGAGACTGCTTAATGGGTGCAGGTTTCCTTTTGGAGTGATGAAAATGCTCTGGAACTAGACAGAGGCAGTAGTCATACACACACCATTGTGAATGCTTTCCCTAACCTCCCCAATGAAATTAAATTCCTTTTATATGTTCTCATTGTCCCACATAAAACTCATTTCCAGCATTTATTACCATTACCATGTAAAATCCATTTGCTTGAGTATCTCTGCCAGTCAGACTAAACTACGGGAAGGCAAGATTTTGTTTGATTCAGCACGGCGTACTCAGGGTCCAGTACTTAGGAGGTGTTCGATAAACAAGCATTTGAAAGCTCAATAGAATAAATGAATATTTGAAAATTCTTTGCACAGTGCCTTGCATATATGAGGTGTTTTTACATCTAAAAAAAATCATTTTTGGAAAACAGTTTGGTGGTTCCTCAAAATTTAAAGAATTATCATATGATCCAGCAATTCTACTTGTATGTATGCACCAGCCCCCCCCAAAAAAAATGAAAGCTGAGGCTGAACCAGATACTTGTACACACACATCCATAGTGACATAATTCACAAGAGCCAAAAAGGTGAAGTCAACCCAAACGTGCATCAACAGATGAATGAGGCTGAGGGTCACATTGAGCTGTGAGCTGCTGCTGTGCTGTGTTTAGAGTCAGCACCATGGCAGAAGACTTCAAGACCAAAATCAAGAACTACCAGACTTCCCCTTTTGACAGCCCCTTCCGCAACCAAAACCAGACCAGGAACTGCTGGCAGAACTACCTGGACTTCCACCGCTGTGAGAAGGCAATGACTGCTAAGCGGGGCAATGTCTCTGTGTGTGAATGGCACTGGTGTGCGTACAAGTCCCTCTGCCCCATATCCTGGGTGTCGGCCTGGTTGCGACCGCCAGGCAGAAGGCCTGGGAAGATCTGAAATGGCCCCTCCCACCCTCTGTCCTCCGTCCTTCTCCCAGGGTGGTGAAGCGGGACCTGGGTGCGTGGTGATCCCCACCCTGGGGTTCGGAATCATGGCTTAACTAATAATAAATACTCATTGGAAAAGTGTAAGACTGAGTATGTGTAAAAGAGCCAGGTGAGCGGGCATGAAGCTGTGGTGGGAATGAATACCTTGACCAGTAAGAGGGGCTTCAGGTTGATTGCTTTTTTCTGTTTTGTTTTGTTTCATTTTGTTAAACTGACCACCTTCTCTACACCAGACAATAGAGTGAGTGAGAGAATAGTCTCAAGCCCCTGAAAGTGCTAAAATTTATCTGTATGTTCCCCTTTATTTATACAATTTCAAAAAACTTTACTTGTGTAATTTTTGAACTGCACAAAAATAGTATAATAAAAATTCCTGTGTACCCATCCAAAAAAAAAATAAAAAGATGAATGAATAAGCAAAATGTGGTATATCCATAAAACGGAATATCATTCAGCAAAAAAAAAAAGGAAGAACTACTGATGCATGCTACAGTGTGGATGAACCAAGTGAAAAAAATGAGAAGCAAAAGATCACATCCTTATGATACAATTTATGTGAAATTTTTCAGAATGGGCAAGTCTACAGAGATTGGTAGTTGTTTTAGGATGGGAAGGGGAGAAAAGAACGGGTAGTGGCTTCTAATGGGCATGGTTTCCCTTTGTGATGATGGGACTGTCCTATAATTAGACTGTGGTGATGGTTGTATAACTTTGACAGTATACCAAAAACTATTACACACCGAGAATCAGTAAATATTATGATATGTAAATTACCTCAATAAAGTTGCTTTTAAAAAATAAAAATAGTATATACTAGTAAAAGAGTAAATTAAATCCAACACAGGCAAAAGAAAGGAAATAATAAAAAGCTGAAGTTAAGAAAATTAAAAACAGGGGCTCCTGGGTGGCTCAACGGGTTAAAGCCTCTGCCTTTGGCTTAGATCATGATCCCAGGGTCCTGGGATCGAGCCCCACATCAGGCTCTCTGCTCGGCAGGGAGCCTGCTTCCTCCTCTCTGTCTGCCTGCCTCTCCGCCTACTTGTGATCTCTGCCTGCAAAAAAAAAAAAAAAAAAAAAAAAAAAAATTAAAAACAAAAAATACAGAAAAATCAATGAAATGAAAAATTCATCCTTTGAGATGGTCATTAAAACTGATAAACTTCTATTAGTCTGATCAAAAAAGATGAAAATTACAATCAGGAACTAGGGAGAAACATCTATAGATCCTACAGAACAAAAAGGATATCAAAGTTATGTTAATAACTTTATCACCATAAATGTGACAAGGTGGATGAATGACCAAATCCTTAAAAGGTACTAATTAACAAAGCTTATTTGAGAAAAATAAATAAATAACCTGAATATTCCTGTACCTATTAAAGAAATTGAATTTGTAGTTAAAAACCTTATCACAAAGATGACTACAGACTCAGATAGTTTCACTGGCACACTGTATAAAACATTTAATAGTATCAATTTTACACAGTCTTTCAGATGATAAAAGATGAGAGAATTCCTCCCAGTTCATTTTATGAGAAATCATTATCCTGACACCAAACCCGAAAGAAAAAAAAATACAAGAAAAAACATTACAAATTTATATCTTTCATGGACATAGGTGAAAAAAAATCCTAATAAAATATTAACAAATTGTGGGATTGAAAGATTAGTTCAACATTAGAAAATCAATGTACTTCATCATATCAAGAAACAAAAGAAAAAAATCTGATGATCTCAATAAATATGGAAAAAGGAATTGACAAAATTCAACTAACATTCATGACAATAACTCTCAGCATGGGGCCCCTGGGTGGCTCAGTGGGTTAAAGCCTCTGCCTTCGGCTGGAATCATGATCCCAGGGTCCTGGGATTGAGCCTCACATCATCAGGCTCTTTGCTTGGCGGGAAGCCTGCTTCCTCCTCTCTCTCTCTCTGCCTGCCTCTCTGCTTACTTGTGATCTCTGTCAAATAAATAAATAAAATCTTTTTTAAAATGTTTTAAAAACTCAGCAAACTGAGAATTAAGAAAGGAATTTTTAAAAACTTCCTCAAATTCACAAAGTTTGTGCACAAATAATTTATACCTTGCATCATCTTTAATAGTGAAAGATAAAATGCTTTCTCTCTAAGATCTGGAACAAGGCAAGAACGTGTATTTTCACCTCTTCCATTCATCATCATATTGGTGGCCCTCGCTAGTCAAATAATACAAAAAAAAAAAAAAAAAATGGTGAGGGGTACATACAAATGGGAAAAGAAGAAATAAAGTTGTCAATATTTGCTGATGATATGACTGTCTATAAAGAAACACACACACACACACAAAACACCAAAAAGCTGCTACAATCATTGATTTTAGCCTGGTTGCAAGATAAGCAGTCAACAATTTATAGAATCAATTTTATTCATATATTTTTTGAATAAAAAGAAATTGAATTTGAAAGTGTCATCTTTTATATTAACACCAAAATAAAATCATATACTTTGATATAAATCTAACAAACAGGTCCAAGATCTATATGCTAAAAAATACAAAACACTGTTGAAAGAAATCAGAATCTAAATATAAAAGGAGAGGTGCCTGGGTGGCTCAGTGGATTAAGCCTCTGCCTTCAGCTCAGGTCATGATCTCAGGGTCCTGGGACTGAGCCCTGGGCCTGACTCTTTGCTCAGCAGGGAGCCTACTTCCCCCTCTATCTCTGCCTACTTGTGATCTTTCTCTCTCTTTCAAATAAATAAATAAAATCATTGAAAAAAATAAATAAAATAAAGACTCTAAGATAGCTCTAGTCATCAACATCATGTATATTTTTTATGCTTTATACACGTATAATATATTTTTATCCCCAGGGGTACAAGTCTGTGAATCGCCAGGTTTACACACTTCACAGCACTCACCATAGCACATACCCTCCCCAATGTCCATAACCCCACCCCCCTTATCCCCCCTCCCCCCAGCAACCCTCAGTTTTTTGTGAGATTAAGAGTCACTTATGGTTTGTCTCCCTACCAATCCCATCCTGTTTCATTTATTCTTCTCCTACCTCCTTAACCCCCCATGTTGCATCACCACTTCCTCATATCAGGGAGATCATATGATAGTTGTTTTTCTCCGAATGACTTATTTTGCTAAGCATGATACCCTCTAGTTCCATCCACGTCATCACAAATGGCAAGATTTCATTTCTTTTGATGGCTGCATAGTATTCCATTGTGTATATATACCACATCTTCTTGATCCATTCATCTGTTGATGGACATCTAGGTTCTTTCCATAGTTTGGCTATTGTGGACATTGCTGCTATAAACATTCGGGTGCATGTGCCTCTTTGGATCACTACTTTTGTATCTTTAGGGTAAATACCCAGTAGTGCAAGTGCTGGTTCATAGGGTAGTTCTATTTTCAACATTTTGAGGAACCTCCATGCTGTTTTCCAGAGTGGTTGCACCAGCTTGCATTCCCACCAACAGTGTAGGAGGGTTCCCCTTTCTCCGCATCCTCACCAACATCTGTCATTTCCTGACTTGTTAATTTTAGCCATTCTGACTGGTGTGAGGTGATATCTCATTGTGGTTTTGATTTGTATTTCCCTAATGCCGAGTGATGTGGAGCACTTTTTCATGTGTCTGTTGGCCATCTGGATGTCTTCTTTGCAGAAATGTCTGTTCATGTCTTCTGCCCATTTCTTGATTGGATTATTTGTTTTTTGGGTGTTCAGTTTAATAAGTTCTTTAGAGATTTTGGACACTAGCCCTTTATCTGATATGTAGTTTGCAAATATCTTCTCCCATTCTGTCAGTTGTCTTTTGGTTTTGTTAACTGTTTCCTTTGCTGTGCAAAAGCTTTTGATCTGATGAAGTCCCAATAGTTCATTTTTGCCCTTGCTTCCCTTGCCTTTGACGATGTTCCTAGGAAGATGTTGCTGCGGCTGATGTGGAAGAGGTTGCTGCCTGTGTTCTCCTCAAGGATTTTGATGAATTCCTTTCTCACATTGAGGTCCTTCATCCATTTTGAGTCTATTTTCGTGTGTGGTTTAAGGAAATGGTCCAATTTCATTTTTCTGCATGTGGCTGTCCAGTTTTCCCAACACCATTTATTGAAGAGGCTGTCTTTTTTCCATTGGACATTCTTTACTGCTTTGTCGAAGATTAGTTGACCATAGAATTGAGGGTATCTTTCTGGGCTCTCTATTCTGTTCCATTGATCTATGTGTCTGTTTTTGTGCCAGTACCATGCTGTCTTGATGATGACAGCTTTGCAATAGAGCCTGAAGTCCAGAATTGTGATGCCACCAACTTTGGTTTTCTTTTTCAATATTCCTTTGGCTATTCGAGGTCTTTTCTGGTTCCATATAAATTTTAGGATTATTTGTTCCATTCCTTTGAAAAAAAATGGATGGTATTTTGATAGGAATTGCATTAAATGTGTACATTGCTTTAGATAGCATAGACATTTTCACAATATTTATTCTTCCAATCCAGGAGCATGGAACATCTTCCATTTTTTGTGTCTTCCTCAATTTCTTTCATGAGTACTTTATAGTTTTCTGAGTAGAGATTCTTAGCCTCTTTGGTTAGGTTTATTCCTAGGTATCTTATGGTTTGGGCTGCAATTGTAAATGGGATGGACTCCTTAATTTCTCTTTCTTCTGGCTTGTTGTTGGTGTAGAGAAATACAACTGATTTCTGTGCATTGATTTTATATCCTGACACTTTACTGAATTCCTGTACAAGTTCTAGCAGTTTTGGAGTGGAGTCTTTTGGGTTTTCCACATATAGTATCATATCATCTGCGAAGAGTGATAGTTTGCCTTCTTCTTTACTGATTTGGATGCCTTTAACTTCCTTTTGTTGTCTGATTGCTGAGGCTAGGACTTCTAGTACTATGTTGAATAGCAATGGTGATAATGCACATTCCTGCCGTGTTCCTGACCTTAGCGGAAAAGCTTTCAGTTTTTCTCCATTGAGAATGATATTTGCAGTGGGTTTTTCATAGATGGCTTTGATGATATTGAGGTATGTGCCCTCTATCCCTACACTTTGAAGAGTTTTGATCAGGAAGGGATGCTGTACTTTGTCAAATGCTTTTTCAGCATCTATTGAGAGTATCATATGGTTCTTGTTCTTTCTTTTATTGATATGTTGTATCACATTGACTGATTTGCGGATGTTGAACCAACCTTGCAGACCTGGAATAAATCCCACTTGGTCGTGGTGAATAATCCTTTTAATGTACTGTTGAATCCTATTGGCTAGTATTTTGGTGAGAATTTTTGCATCTGTGTTCATCAAGGATATTGGTCAATAGCTCTCTTTTTTGATGGGATCCTTGTCTGGTTTTGGGATCAAGGTGATGCTGGCCTCATAAAATGAGTTTGGAAGTTTTCCTTCCATTTCTATTTTTTGGAACAGTTTCAGGAGAATAGGAATTAGTTCTTCTTTAAATGTTTGGTAGAATTCCCCCAGGAAGCCTTCTGGACTTGGGCTTTAGTTTGTTTGGTGATTTTTGATGACTGTTTCAATCTCCTTACTGGTTATGGGTCTGTCAGGTTTTCCAGTTCTTCCTGGGTCAGTTGTGGTGGTTTATATGTCTCTAGGAATGCATCCATTTCTTCCAGATTGTCAAATTTGTTGGCGTAGAGCTGCTCACAGTATGTTCTTATAATTGTCTGTATTTCTTTGGTGTTAGTTGTGATCTCTCCTCTTTCATTCATGATTTTATTTATTTGGGTCCTTTCTCTTTTCTTTTTGATAAGTCTGGCCAGGGGTTTATCAATTTTATTAATTCTTTCAAAGAACCAGCTCCTAGTTTCGTTGATTTGTTCTATTGTTTTTTTGGTTTCTATTTCATTGATTTCTGCTCTGATCTTTATGATTTCTCTTCTCCTGCTGGGCTTAGGGTTTCTTTCTTGTTCTTTCTCCAGCTCCTTTAGGTGTAGGGTTAGGTTGTGTACCTGAGACCTTTTTTGTTTCTTGAGAAAGGCTTCTACCACTATATATTTTCCTCTCAGGACTGCCTTTGTTGTGTCCCACAGATTTTGAACCATTGTGTTTTCATTATCATTTGTTTCCATGAATTTTTTCAATTCTTCTTTAATTTCCTGGTTGACCCATTCATTCTTTAGAAGGATGCTGTTTAGTCTCCATGTATTTGGATTCTTTCCAAATTTCCTCTTGCGATTGAGTTCTAGCTTTAGAGCATTGTGATCTGAAAATATGCAGGGAATGATCCCAATCTTTTGATACCAGTTGAGACCTGATTTAGGACCGAGGATGTGATCTATTCTGGAGAATGTTCCATGTGCACTAGAAAAGAAAGTGTATTCTATTGCTTTGGGATGAAATGTTTGGAATATATCTGTGATGTCCATCTGGTCCAGTGTGTCATTTAAGACCTTTATTTCCTTGTTGATCTTTTGCTTGGATGATCTGTCCATTTCAGTGATGGGAGTGTTAAAGTCCCCTACTATTATTGTATTATTGTTGATGTGTTTCTTTGATTTTGTTATTAATTGGTTTATATAGTTGGCTACTCCCACATTAGGGGCATAGATATTTAAAATTGTTAGATCTTCTTGTTGGACAGATCCTTTGAGTATGATATAGTGTCCTTCCTCATCTCTTATTATAGTCTTTGTCTTAAAATCTAATTGATCTGATATAAGGATTGCCACTCCTGCTTTCTTCTGATGTCCATTAGCATAGTAAATTGTTTTCCACCCCCTCACGTTAAATCTGGAGGTGACTTCAGGTTTAAAGTGAGTTTCTTGGGACGCCTGGGTGGCTCAGTTGGTTGAGCAGCTGCCTTTGGCTCAGGTCATGATCCCAGCGTCCTGAGATCAAGTCCCACATCAGGCTCCTTGTTCAGTGGGGAGCCTGCTTCTCCCTCTGCCTCTGTTGCCACTCTGCCTGCCTGTGCTCACGCTCTCTCTCTGGCAAATAAATAAATAAAATCTTTTTTAAAAAAATAAATAAATAAAAATAAAATGAGTTTCTTGTAGACAACATATAGATGGGTTTTGTTTTTTAATCCATTCTGATACCCTGTGTCTTTTGATTGGGGCATTTAGCCCATTAACATTTAGGGTAACTATTGAGAGATATGAATTTAATGCCATTGTATTGCCTGTAAGGTGACTGTTACTGTATATTGTCTCTGTTCCTTTCTGATCTACTACTTTTAGGCTCTCTCTTTGCTTAGAGGACCCCTTTCAGTATTTCCTGTAGAGCTGGTTTGGTGTTTGCAAATTCTTTCAGTTTTTGTTTGTCCTGGAAGCTCTTAATCTCTCCTTCTATTTTCAGTGATAGCCTAGCTGGATATAGTATTCTTGGCTGCATGTTTTTCTCATTTAGTGCTCTGAATATATCATGCCAGCTCTTTCTGGCCTGCCAGGTCTCTGTGGATAAGTCTGTTGCCAATCTAACATTTTTACCATTTTATGTTACAGACTTCTTGTCCCGGGCTGCTTTCAGGATTTTCTCTTTGTCACTAAGACGTAAATTTTACTATTAGGTGACGAGGTGTGGACCTATTCTTATTGATTTTGAGGGGGGTTTTCTGCACCTCCTGGATTTTGATGCTTGTTCCCTTTGCCATATTAGGGAAATTCTCTCCAATAATTCTCTCCAATATACCTTCTGCTCCACCCCCCTCTTCTTCTGGAATCCTAATTATTCTAATGTTGTTTCATCTTATGGTGTCACTTATCTCTCGAATTCTCCCCTCTTGGTCCAGTAGCTGTTTGTCCCTCTTTTGCTCAGCTTCTTTATTCTCTGTCATTTGGTCTTCTATATCGCTAATTCTTTCTTCTGCCTCATTTATCTTAGCAGTGAGAGCCTCCATTTTTGATTGCACCTCATTAATAGCTTTTTTTATTTCAACTTGGTTAGATTTTAGTTCTTTTATTTCTACAGAAAGGGCTTTTATATCTCCCGAGAGCGTTTCTCTAATATCTTCCATGCCTTTTTCGAGCCCGGCTAGAACCTTGAGAATTGTCATTCTGAACTCTAGATCTGACATATTACCAATGTCTGTATTGATTAGGTCCCTAGCCTTCGGTACTGCCTCTTATTCTTTTTTATGGTGAATTTTTCCACCTTGTCATTTTGTCCAGATAAGAGTATATGAAGGAGCAAGTAAAATACTAAAAGGGTGGCAAAGACCCCAGGAAAATATGCTTTAACCAAATCAGAAGAGATCCCAAATTGTGGCGGGGAGGGAAAGGGGATAAAGAGAGGTTCAGAAAGAAAGAAAGAAAGAAAAAAGAAACAATTAAAAAAGGAAAACAAATACAGAAAAAAATATAAAAAAGAAAATATATATATATATATATATTAGATAAACTAGTTTAAAAAAACATTAAAAAAGAAAAGGGTAAAAGTTAAAAAGAATTTAGCAGAAGAAGAGAAGAAAAAATTGAAAAAGAAAAAAAATTAAATTAACTGCAAGACTAAAGAATCATGGGGAAAAAGCCATTAGTTCTGTGCTTTGCTTTCTCCTCCTCTGGAATTCTGCTGCTCTCCTTGGTATTGAAACCACACTCCTTGGTAGGTGAAGTTGGTCTTGGCTGGATTTCTTGTTGATCTTCTGGGGGAGGGGCCTGGTGTAGTGATTCTCAAGTGTCTTTGCCACAGGCGGAATTGCACCACCCTTACCAGGGGCTGAGTAATCTGCTCGGGTTTGCTTTCAGGAGCTTTTGTTCCCTGAGCCCTTTCTGTAGAGTTCCAGAGGATGGGAATATAAATGGCGGCCTCCCAGTCTCCAGCCCGGAGGAGCTGAGAGCCCAGGGTCCCACTCCTCAGTGCGCCCTCAGAGAATAGCACCCACTTACTCCCGTCTGCCTGACCTCCGGCGGAGCTCCAAGCTCACCGAGCCTGCGACCGGTTCAAGGTAACCCGAGCTCAGAGCTCACTCCTCGGCTCTGTCTCTGTAGCCAGCTTCCCCGTTCTAATACCCGCAAGCTCTGTGACACTCAGACACTCCCGATCCTTCTGTGACCCTGCAGGACCTGAGGCCATGCTGACCCCTCATGGGCTTCACCCCGGTTTAGCCTCCGGAGCGATGTCCCTCAGCGGAACAGACTTTTTTTTTTTTTTTAAGATTTTATTTATTTGACAGACAGAGATCATAAGTAGGCAGAGAGGTAGACAGAGAGAGAGGGGGAAGCAGGCTCCCTGCTGAGCAGAGAGCCCGATGTGGGGCTCGATCCGAGGACCCTGGGATCATGACCTGAGCTGAAAACAGTGGCTTAACCCACTGAGCCACCCAGGTGCCCCACCGCAGAACAGACTTTTAAAAGTCCTGATTTTGTGCTCCACCACTTGCCGGGAGCCAGCCCCTCCCCCAGCCATCTATCTTCCCGTTGCTTTGGATTCACCTCTCCACCAGTCCTACCTTTCAGAGAGTGGTTGATTTTCTGTTTCTAGAATTGTTGTTCTTCTTTTCTTCAATCTCCCATTGGATTTGTAGGTGTTTGCAATCTTTAGATAAGCTATCTAGTTGATCTCCTGCTAGCTGAAGTAGTCTCAGCCTGCTACTTCTCCGCCATCTTGACTCCTCCCCTGACATCATGTATATTGATAAAAGGATAGACACATAGACCAATGAAACAGAAGAGTCCAGAAATAGACTCAAACACATTTGATCAATTGATTTTTCCCAAAGTTGCAAAGGATTTGCCTTTTCAACAAATGATGCGGGAAACAATAGGAAATTCATGTGTCAAGAAAAATTTCTAATAACATTGACCCATTCTCACACCCTAAACCAAAATTTACTTGACAAGCATCATAGAACTGAAGAGAAAAACCTAGAATTAAGGAAACTGTTGGAAGAAAAATTAGAAAAAAATCTTTGTGACCTTGGGTTGGGCAGAGACCCCAGATACAATATCAAAAGATGATCCGTTGAAGAAAAAGTTAATAAACTGAACTGTATCAAAATTAAAATCTCTTCTTCAAAAAGCATTAAGAAAATGAAGACAAGGGCGCCTGGGTGGCTCAGTGGGTTAAGCCGCTGCCTTCGGCTCAGGTCATGATCTCAGGGTCCTGGGATCGAGTCCCATGTCGGGCTCTCTGCTCAGCAGGGAGCCTGCTTCTCTCTCTCTCTGCCTGCCTCTCCATCTACTTGTGATTTCTCTCTGTCAAATAAATAAATAAAATCTTTAAAAAAAAAAAAAAAAAGAAAATGAAGACAAGTCCCAAACAGAAAATATTTGTAAATACAAACCTGATAAAGGACTAGTATGCAGTACATATTAAAAACACTCAAAAGTCAGTAACAGGAAAACAATGAAATGTAAAAATGGACAAAATTAGGAAGATACTTCATCCACGATACTTGAATGGTAATAAAAGCACATGAAAGATGTTAGAATCATTAAGTCATTAGGGAAATACAATTCAAAATCACAGTGAGATACCACTGCATGCCTATTAAAATCGCTGAAATGGAAAAAGACTGCAGGGACAGAAATCAAGTCACTGGTTGCTCGTTGCTAGGATTTGGGTCAAGATACTGACTACTAAAGACAAGAGGCACCTGTACAGGTGATGGAAATAGTCTGTGGTGATAATGTCATATACAGGGATGTATAGTTGTTATAATTCAGCTGCATACCCAAACACCTTTACTAGATGCAAAATCACACCTCCATGAACCCGACCTTTTAAAAACAGTGATATTAGTGCTTGCTGGAGAGGCACAGGCCTTAGCCAGGCCAAGGACACAGAGCCTCTTTGAAGAGGAAGATAGAATCATCTTTACCCTGGAATGGGGCTGCAGTGGTAATGGTTTGCCAGGGGATCAACAAACAACAAAGGCAGACAAAAGGTACAAAGCTGTGGAGTTATAAAACGAGAGATCTGAAGATAATGGCACAACACATAAACAACTCCTATTGACCACTTAGGATATAAGAATTCCTTTTTTGGGATGCCTGGGTGGCTCAGTTGGTTAAGCATTTGCCTTCGGCTCAGGTCACGATCCCTGGGTCCAGGGATCCTGCCCCCTGTAGAGCTCCTTGCTCCGTGGGGAGTCTGCTTCTCCCTCTGCCCCTCCCCCAGTTCGTCTATCACTCTTGAATAAGAAAACTAAACCCTAAAAGAAAACACTTCCTTTTTTTCAGATTTTATTTATTTCTCAGAGAGAGGGAGAGAGAGCGAGCACAGGCAGACAGAATGGCAGGCAGAGGCAGAGGGAGAAGCAGGCTCCCCGCTGAGCAAGGAGACCGATGTGGGACTTGATCCCAGGACGCTGGGATCATGACCCGAGCCGAAGGCAGCGGCTTAACCAACTGAGCCACCCAGGCATCCCAACACTTCCTTTTTTTCTTTCCCTTTAGTAGTTTCCAGGTTTCTTTTCTTTTTTAAGACTTTTTTTGTATTTATTTGGCAGAGAGAGAGACAGCGAGAGAGGGAACACAAGCATGGGGAGTGGGAGAGGGAGAAGCAGATTTTCCGTTGAGCAGGGAGCCAAACTCAGGGCTGGATCGCAGGACCCTGGGATCATGACCTGAGCCAAAGGCAGACTCTTAACGGCTGAGCCACTCAGGCACCCCTAGTTTTCAGATTTTTTATTTTTCCTCTCAATTTCAGTACCTTTTCCAGATAGGTAGATGCCTTTTATAAATTAATGGCAGAGCAAATCAGTGGCTACATAACTGAAATTCAACTTAATTCTCCTGGTTCTGCGTCTAATTCCTACCATGCTGACTTTCCAAAGTGTACTTTTTCAGCAGATTCAGCAACCCTTTCATTAAGAAGATACTGACCATATATGAAAATCTTAAGGAGAAAAGGAAGTAACATGTACAGAATGGCTACCACATCAGAGGGACTGTAAAAGAGACAATTCACAAACACAAGCGCTTATGTGCCAGACATTGTGCTAAGTGCTTTACAAGTAGTGACTTCTTCCAACCGTCATCATAACTATGTGTTAGAATCTATTATTATCTCAGAGAAAACTGAGGCACGGAGAAGTTAAATCGTGGCCACAAGGACGTTACTGGGATCTGAGCCCAAGTAAATCACTCCTGGTGGCTCTGCAAACTGGCCCTCTGGGCTTGGTGCCTCTCCACAGATAAACTCGTGGGGTCCCCAGGCACAGAAAGAGGTGGGTATTACGGGATGCCTGGGTGGCTCAGTTGATTAAGTGTCTGCATTGGGCTCAAGTCATGATCTCGGGGTCCTGGGATCAAGTCCCACATCAGGCTCCCTGCTCCACAGGGAGCCTGCTTCTCTGCCTCTGCCTCTTCTCTGTCTCCCACGAATAAATAAATAAAATCTTTAAACACACACACACACAGAAAGAAAAAGAGGTGGGAATTATGATCCCAGCTTCACACCTCAGACAACTAAACAGGGAACTGACAGGGAAAGCTGTGCTAACTTCCACCACGCTATATGGCTCTCCAGCAAAGCATCTAGAGATACAGCCAGTTTGGGACTTGTATTAGCATTAGCCTACTTTATTCTCTGACACAAAGTTGGGTTACTCTGCTGTTAGCTGACATTTTTCCTACTATTCCAGAGCCACTCCATTTTCCAATAAATGAAGAGTAACATTTTAAAAAGAAAATAGGGGCGCCTGGGTGGCTCAGTGGGTTAAGCCGCTGCCTTCGGCTCAGGTCATGATCTCAGGGTCCTGGGATTGAGTCCCGCATTGGGCTCTCTGCTCGGCGGGGAGCCTGCTTCCTCTTCTCTCTCTCTCTGCCTGCCTCTCTGCCTACTTGTGATCTCTCTCTCTGTCAAATAAATAAATAAAATCTTTAAAAAAAAAAAATAAATAAAAAGAAAAAGAAAAAAGAAAATAAACTCAGGAACTCAATAAACAAGAAATCCACGGTAATTATTTCTGAGATATCAAAAAAAAAATCTTTTTTAATGTATATCAGCTTCAACTTTTCTATAGTCTTTCATGCAAATAGGCCATTCTGTATACCGAAAACAGGCTGAAGCCACACACCAGGTAAGGACTTCAATCTAGACAGAAAGTTTCTTGCTTTTCTACTTAAGATTTCCAAGAGATGTGATCTTAACAAGATAAAGCTACTCTACCATCTGCCACTGTGTTCTTGCCCTCATAATCCTTGTGCCCTCATAATCCCTGTAAATGACCAGTAATAGAGCAAGACCTGGGAGTCCAGCATTGTTACATAATTAAAATAGATTCGTGTCTCCCTGCTATATAGCAATTTAGGGACTGCCTTTGTAAGACAGAATGGACACTTTCTGCAAGGAGACTTGGCAAGAAGTTGTAGTAAAGCAGCAGCTGCTCTTGCATGTTCTGTCTTCGGCTTCAGGATGTTTCCCATGGCCGGAACAACTCTAAGTCATCTCAAAAAGAAGTCTAAAGAAATCCACTAAAGAAATCCAGGGGACCTGAATTTTGAGTTCATGAGATGTTGCAGAATTGTTTGGTAATTTTAATTTATTTGCCCTTTGAGCAGTTCAAAGCATTCCGCAAAAAATGGCAAGGCAGAGCCACCAGAAAAGGACACCTGATTTTCATGACAAATATGGTAATACTGTATTAGCTAGTGGAGCCAATTTCTGCATTGCTGTGTGGGCATATACAGCAACACAAATTGGAATAGCATGGACCCTATCCTGTTGGCAGAGTCGCCCCAAAGGAATGGAGAAATCAGTAATTATCCCAATTGGTGCAATACTGGTGTAAAACCAATTCACAATTGATGGCAAGTGAAAGCACTGTGTACCCATTAACATATGGCATGATTGAAGAAATAAAGTACATTTGAAATCTTAAAAAAAAACCCAGAATGGACAGATTTTGTGGAATGTGCCTGTTTGGGCTGAGAATTATCTGCACAATTATAATACTAAGATCAGGATACAGCTGTTTGTGACTAAGCCTAGAGTCACCGAATAAGTACTATCCAAGCATTACATCACCAGGCATCTGTTTCCTGTTTTCATTATTCCCTCTATCGTTCTATCCTGATTTCCCTTCACCTGTAGGCCATAGCTACAATTAAGCAAGTCTTGTGTTTGCCTGTCTCCTTTTCCATCTTTAACACAGAGTGACTTAGTCATTGTGCATGGAGGGGAAGGGGAAGGAGAACCTAAGGGCCCTCAAAAGTGCTTGTGAGGCTGAAGGGCTTTTGCCCGGGGAATTCATCTTTACATGACTTACTTCTCCCTCATTTCCAATTATGAACTTTTCCTGTTGAGGCAATACCAGCTCCTCAGAAAGAGCAGTTGTGAACTGAATCACAAAAGGAAAACATCCAGCAGCACAAATAAGTTGAGGCACTAATTTACCTAGAGCAATGTCCCCACACTCTGGTACACAAAAAATGGTATCTCTTCGCTTTGTTTCCGTATCTCATGCCCAGGTACAGAATAGATGTGTTTAAATTTAAGGAAATTCATTTCTTTTTTAAAGATTTATTTGTTTGTTTGAGAGAGGTGGGAGAGAAGCAGACTGCCTGCAGAGCGTGGAGCCAGATATGGCCAGAGGGTGACCCTGTGATCCAACCTGAGCCAAAATCAACTCAGACACCCAAACGACTGAACAACCAGGTGCACCTAAGGAAGTTTCTTTCTTTCTTTTTTAAACATTTCATTTGAGAGAGCATGAGTGGGGGGAGAGAGGGGAGAAGCAGACTTTATCATAAGGGCATTAGAGCTCAGAGACCCTACAGGTCACTTAAAACATCTCTTGGATTATACAAAGTGTCACTGCATTTTACACAGTTAAGGTGAAATGACTCCTCTAATGGATCCTATTTGAAAATGGTTTAAGAAAAAAGGCACAATTTTAAATACCCTAATGAAAAATACTCAGAAAAAGTGTTTTTGAAATACATTAGATGTAGTAAGCAAAGTCAGAACAGTGCAACAGGCTATCCCTTTTTTATTTAAAAATAAATAAAAGACCCTAAACTAACAGTGGTTAAGTTACCTCTGAGAAATGGGTAATGGATTTTACTTCTTATGCTTTGTTTTTACATCATTTCAAAATAAATATCTTTCATGACAGAAAGATTTGGGGGAACTTTTCCCAGCAGTGATTTTTTAAAAAATGTTAAAAAATAAAAATGTATTCTACTCAACATTTAGTGACTCATTATAATCATTAATAAAAACATTTTCTGGAGCGCCTGGGTGGCTCAGTGGGTTAAAGCCTCTGCCTTTGGCTCAGGTCATGATCTCAGGGTCCTGGGATCAAGCCCCACATCGGGCTCTCTGCTCAGCAGGGAACCTGCTTCCTCCTCTCTCTCTCTGTCTGCCTCTCCGCCTATTTGTGATCTCTGTCTGTTAAATAAATAAAATCTTAAAAAAAAAAAAAAAAAAAAAAAAAAACATTTTCTTTGGGGGCACCTAAATGGCTCATTCATTGTCACCTTTGGCTCCGGTTATGACTCCAGGGTCTTGGAATGGAGCCCTAAGTCCAGCTCCATGCTCAGGAGTAGGTCCACTTCTCCCTCTCTCTCTCTGCCCCTCCCCCTGCTTGTGCAAAAGCTCTCTCAAATAAAACCTTAAAAACCAAAACATTTTTTTTTTTTTTAAAGATTTTATTTATTTATTTGTCAGAGAGAGAGTGAGTGAGAGCGAGCACAGGCAGACAGAGTGGAAGGAAGAGTCAGAGGGAGAAGCAGGCTCCCTGCGGAGCAAGGAGCCCGATGTGGGACTCGATCCCAGGACGCTGGGATCATGACCCGAGCTGAAGGCAGCTGCTCAACCAACTGAGCCACCCAGGCGTCCCAAAAACCAAAACATTTTTGTACCTTGCTGTTTTTCCTTGCAACCTATCATCTCTCTTCCTCCATACATTATACTAAATATCTGTTTAGATACCTAACATGGCAAGTGTAAGAGAGATTTATTGTTAAAATGTTTAGAAAAAACAAGCACAGAGAAAAAGTAAATCACTCTTTGGAGTTTTGTCATCATTCCTTTGGAAACATTTTCCTCACCAATATTGATGAATCAATCAACTTATTGACTTAATATTTCTTACTAAACTCAGCATTCCAGAATGGTGAATATACTATTAAGCAAATTTAAGAATTCTGCACTTTTTATGTTGTCTTTCACATCAGCTAATCTCAGGGTTGAAGTTTGGTCAGTACCAAAACAGTTGTCATCCCCCTGCTGGTTGTCTGATATATCCACTCTTACTTATCCATCCTAAAGGAATTTTTCAGCTAAGAACATAAGCTACCAAAGTAAAAAGTTCAGCCTCCCCTGCAGAAGAGAATTTTATCCAAGTTCTGGCCAATGGGATTTACACATAAGTTTTGTGTGGCAGCTGCTGGGACACTTTCTTAGGAAAAGTTGGCTCTTATTGATTCCTATTTGGATCATGAAGATGCACATCTCACTCTACAGGTGGGAGAGCTAAACAAGGAGAAGCCATGGGCTCTGAGACTGTGGAGCTGAGCCAGCAATCAGCTCTGAAAGGTCTCAGACTTCTGTGAAAGAAAATAAATAAACTTTTATCTCATTCAAACCACTGTGATTTGTGGTTCCTAACTCTCACTTGGAATCTCTGAAAAATAAAAAATTTTTAAAAACTTTTGCCTGTTCTTGAAATTCATAGGTGATTATCATAGAAGACGGTCCTAATAGTGATTCTTGTAAGTTCTGGTTCATGAAGAAATGGCTTAATAAGCCAAATTATACAATCCTGGAAAAAAAAATTTAAATATACATACTCTAGGTGCATATATTACTTTATAAATTGAATGTCAGATCAGCAATATAGAAGGTAGATAAATTAACAAAACAAAATATTGTATCATTTAGGCTTTTAAATTTTTTATTTTAAGAAAATAAACAGCCAGGAATAATTTTATTTTCCTGTGGAAAAATTATGATTACTCAAGATTTAAATTACTCAAAAATTAATTGCAGCAGGATAAATTGAGTTTTTGTATGGACCAGGTCAACACATCTTTGCAGAACTATATAAGCTTACTGACTGCTAAATCTTTTACATTAACGGAGTTTAATTTTCACGTTACCAGTTGTTTCTATGGCTTATATAATCACTGAAGAGGTTTTCAAAAATCATTTAAAATGACTGAAAAAGGGGCGCCTGGGTGGCTCAGTGGGTTAAATTCTCTGCCTTCGGCTCAAGTCATGATCCCAGGGTCCTGGGATTGAGCCCTGCATCGGGCTCTCTGCTCAGCAGGGAGCCTGCTTCCCCCACCTGCCTGCCTCTCTGCCTACTTGTGATCTCTGTCTGTCAAATTTAAAAAAAAAAAAAAGGTATTAAAAAATTTTTAGGGACGCCTGGGTGGCTCAGTGGGTTAAGCCGCTGCCTTCGGCTCAGGTCATGATCTCAGGGTCCTGGGATCGAGTCCTGCATCGGGCTCTCTGCTCAGCCAGGAGCCTGCTTCCCTCTCTCTCTGCCTGCCTCTCCGACTACTTGTGATTTCTCTCTGTCAAATAAATAAATAAAATCTTTAAAAAAAAAAAAAAAAAAAAAAATTTTTAAAAATTTTAAAAATTTTTAAAGAAATGACTGAAAAACAAGTCTCCAGTAACAATGAAGTAAAGTATGTTAGAATTAAACACTTCTTCAAGAAAATGGTTAATGGCTTAATCATTACTGTCTACTCTTACCAGATGAGTTAAGAAAATGAATTCACTTGGAGTTTTCACTTCAGTTTTGCTAGTAAATATTGTACTACTTATTTACTGGGTTTAACCCTTAAGCTCATACCCCACATCTTAATAATCCAGAGTTGAAGATGTTCCACTATGACACTGGATAGCAGAGCTTCCTTGAGGCTATTGATGAAGATGGGCCACCATGAGTAACTAACTGCTTTAACCTCGACTGAGCGGGCTTAGCAATCCATCCCATTAAAGGGGCACATGAGTGACTCAGTCAAGTTAGTGTCTTGCCTTCAGCTCAGGTCATGATCTCAGGATCCTGGAATCAAGTCCATCTGGCTCCCTGCTCAGCCACGAGTATGCTTTTTCCTCTCCCTCTGTGATCTCTCTTGCTCTCATCCTCTCTCAAATAAATACCTTTTAAAAAAAAACTATTAAAAAAAACAGTTAATCCCATTCCACCTGTACATTTATTCTGATTTGCAAGAACAGAAACACAAAACCTGGACAAAAAGATCATGAAAAAATGAACAAGAGATAGCCTAAAAGTTACCATCTTCCTCTGGCAGAAAACCAGGGAATTTGTTTCTTTAATTGAGAAAGAACTCACACAGATTCAGTTCCCCTATGTAGCCCTTCCTTATTCCATTTTTTATTTCAATTTTAGATAAAAATAGAAATAGGGCTACATGAAAAATTAACATCAACATCTAGAGAATCACAAATCAAGATAAGATGATGAGAAATATGTATGTTTCAGTCCATTTTCTTCCAGAACTTTTACAACTCTGCTTTCTTGGAAGGAAATTCATGAACTGTAATACTTGAGGAGATTTTCATCTGTAGGTTTTAGGATTTTCTTATCTGCCATATTCACCACCCATCCAGGCGCAAGACCAAAGAAAATCTGCCTTGGATCCTTTCGAGTACTAAGCATTTTGAAGAGTTCATCTTTAGTGATATCAGGTAAAACATAGCCATACTTCTTGGCAAGTTCAAGTCTCGCCTCAGGAAATTTGGCAGGATCGGCCAGGTAACCACGATTCTTTGCATCAGTATAATACGGTACCAGTGCTTCCGGTGGAAGCATTCGTTTTGGAATGGGTTGTCCACGTAGAAAGAATGGAACAGGTTTGCACAGAATTTCTGAAAAAAAAAATTAAATAAAAAAGAGATACAAATAATGGCTATACACATATGATTATATTTTTAATTATTGATTTCTGAATACTGCCAAGAACTTCATTCCAAGAACTTTTTTTTTTTTTATTAAATAGGTTTATCTTAAGTAAGCAAATTGATATACTTCATTTTCAAATATTTGCATCTTGAAAATCAAAGTTATCCCTGGGTTACCAACAATTACTGAATTTCTAAACACAGGTAACATCAAATGGAAGTCCCATATTTAGAAACAAAAAACTTTCTTATGACATACTGACTGAGGTATATTAGAAGAAATCACACCATTAACAGGAGGCCCTAAAACAGAAATCTGAGGTATCCAAACCACAAGTCAAAGAGCTGGGAATACTTTTAAAATCCTCAAGTAAAAGCTGGTAGGAGACAAAGAGGGAGAAGAAAGGGACTGCAGGACACCTTACCTAGACTTCTGGGGTCATAGAAAGCTGTAGTAACAACACCACCATTTTTTTCGATTGCAGCAATGGCTAATTCTGAAGCCAACTGTACTTCAATATTAACTTTTGCCGTAAAGGTGTCAGCACCCTGTAATAGGTCAAAGCAAAGTCTGTTTGTAGACAGCTTGGCTAAAAGTAAGCATGGCACGCTTCCTTTTTACACTGCATTTTCTCCTCCAAAATGCTTATAATGCAACAGTAAATACCTCTGCATTAAGGTCCTACCAAACAACATGCAGTTGTTTTTTTTTAATATGTTTTTAAGCCACTTTGTTTTGCCAATTTTCATCCTCCATAAGCAGGGATGACTACATTTTCATCTTATCTATTTAGCAAATAGCAATATAAGCATCCATCCCCAGCACTTCATTAATAGTAGACTATTTAATCCTCCTAACAACCTAATGATGAAATTATTGCTAGGCCAACTTCATAGATGGGGACACCAAAGCACAGAAAGGTTAAGTAACTTGTCAAGATCACACAGCTAGGATTTTTTTTTTTTAAGTTTTATTTATTTCTTTTAGAGAGAGAGAGAGAGATAAAAAGAGTGAGTCTTAAGTAGACTCTGTACTGGGCACCAAGCCCCACATGAGGCTCAATCCCAAGATCCTAAGACCAGGACCCGAGCCAAAACCATGAGTCAGGAGGCAAAACCAACCCAGGCGCCCCTCACACAGTTAGGATTCTAACACAGGGGTCTAGTCACAGCACCTGTGTTCTTAAACACACCATTCTGCCATACTGAAATGAAAAAAAACCTACCTTCCTCATCCTTTAGTTAGCAAAAGACCAAGAGATTATTAGCAAGGGGACAAGTGGGCTGGAATCTTCTGAAGAACAAAACCTTTGACAACAGGGGCACCTGGTAGGCTCAGTCAGTACAGCATATGACTCTTGATCTTGGGGTTGTAAATTCGAGTCCCATTTTGGGTATAGGGATTACTTAAAAATAAAATGTTGAAAAAAAATCTGACAACAGGGGCGCCTGGGTGGCTCAGTGGATTAAAGCCTCTGCCTTCGGCTCAGGCCATGGTCCTGGGGTCCTGGGATCGAGCCCCACATCGGGCTCTCTGCACTGCGGGGAGCCTGCTTCCTCCTCTCTCTCTGCCTGCCTCTCTGCCTATTTGTGGTCTCTCTCTGTCAAATAAATAAATAAAATCTTTAAAAAATAAAAAAATTTTTAAAAAAAATCTGACAACAGTATCTGACCTTGGAGGGATCAGCCCACTCTAGGAAAAAAGGCATAAGAATACAACAGAGATTCACTTTACATTTGCTATTGATTTTATTACAGACTCTAAAAGGACAAAAATATAAGTCTACTTTTCCCTAGTACAGTCAATACTAAAATATGTAGAACTGAACTTTCCAAAATTCTGTTTTTAGTCACTTTTATTACGATGCACCACTTTTTACTCTAATTTCAAAACAGATTCTAATTAAAAGATGCTGGTATTATCACTCTTTTTGTGATGATAGAATTTTTCTGCTATTGTGGTGGTTGAAACAAGCTCGCTCCCAATCAAGTTCCTTTTATTAATTATGAAGTTTTCATGTATTTCAAAAATATTCCATCAGTGCTAAGACACATTTTCTCACATTTTTTTCCATCCATGATACTGGCCTGCATTTTCAGAATCAATGGCCCCTTTGACTCAATAAAATAAGGTCTTGTCATATTATTCGTGAATTTTAATAACTACTCTAAATTGCCCAACTATTTCCCTATTCTTGGGCATTAGAGTTAGTTCCAGCATTTTCAGTATTATAAATAGCATTTTTAGGAATGTCTTTTTAGGGGCACCTGGGTGGCTCAGTGGATTAAGCCGCTGCCTTCGGCTCAGGTCATGATCTCAGGATCCTGGGATCGAGTCCCGCATCGGGCTCTCTGCTCAGCAGGGAGCCTGCTTCCCTCTATCTCCCTCTCTGCCTGCCTCTCCATCTGCTTGTGATCTCTCTGTCAAATAAATAAATAAAATCTTCAAAAAAAAAAAGGAATATCTTTTTATTAGTTAGGTTTCTTTTACTATTCCTTGAAAACATATGTTCTGAAGTTGGTAATTTTGTGCTGAAAGAGTAAAACAGTCTTATTACCCATTACTTATTGGAAATCTGAAATCCAGAAAAGGTCAACCAATTTACAGAGCTACCAATGATATGTAACTAACTGTACTTACTCAATTGTTGCCCTGGTATAGTTTTCAGGATTATTTTCCTTATTTAATATAGACACATGCCTGAAAACTGTTGGAATATAGCATTTATTGGCTAACAAAGTCAAAGATTTTTCCTTATTAATTTACATGTGTATTCCCTTATATAGCCAGAATAGAATACTGAGACTTGAGTATTTTGTATTCTCTTTTCAAATCATTTTATTTGGAAAACTTTTATCCATGAAGGTTCACTTTTTCAAAGGACTCTAAAAGGTTTTTCCATAAGCACATGCTTCCCTCTAGTGGACGCGACATTACTTACATAACTGTATTACTGACTTAGAAAAAACAAAAGTATTAATGAACAAGTTTAATTGTTGATGAAACTCTTGGCTAATTTCTATAAATAGAAAACTTTGTTGCAACTGGAACTGGATTTGATTCATTCCTTTTCTCCATAACTAATTATCATGATCCAGTATTTCCAATAGTGAAAATATAGCAATGAACCAAAGTACTTGTCCTCAAAGAACTTACATTACAGTGAAGGAGGGAGTGAAAACATAAATGCCCTACTTGATAATAAAGGTCAGGTATTCATATATTCAAAGAAAAGTACTTTGGGCAAAGTAAAGCAGACAAAAGTATGACTGTTTTGGGGGGTGGAGGGCGGTGGTGAGAATTCTTTTACAAAAGGATGTCAAAAAAGATCTTCCTGATAGGGCACTTAACAGAGAACCAAAGGGACTGAGGGAGCAAGCTGAAAAGATACACGATAAAGAACCCCAGAAACAGAGTACAAAGGTCCCTCAGTACAGCATGCCAACTTCCTCACTACGGGGCACCTCGGTGGCTCAGTGGGTTAAGTCTCTGCCTTTGGCTCAGGTCACGATCTTAGGGTACTGGGATCGAGCCCCACATCGGGCTTTCCACTCAGCGGGGAGCCTGCTTCCCCCTCTCTGCCTGCTTGTGATCTCTCTCTGTCAAATAAATGAATAAAATCTTTAAAAAAAAAATACAATCACTACTATGTAATGGTGATATGACAACTCAAAAGAAAAAAATTTAAAAAGCAGAGTACTGATTATATGAAATTCAGATAAAGCCTTCTATTAACACTAAAAAATCTAGCCCAGACTTACCTCCTCTACCAGCTGGACACCATAATCCCGTTTAAGTGGCTGGACAGTCACACCTCTCCCATTGACAAGCTGAGTTAAGTCAATAGGCTGAGTAGGATCCACTCGACCCAAATCAATTAGATATTGCAATCTATTGAGACTCAAAGGCTGATACTGGCGTCTGAAGCTACAAAACAAAGTAACAATTGGAAAACTCAGTCAAGCTTATCTTCCTATAATTTCTTCAAATCAACTCAAAGCTTTGTCCTGTATTTTCCTCCATCAATTTAGATGACTTAACAAAATAAAACCCTCCTGGGACACCTGGGTAGCTCAGTGGGTTAGGGTCTTTGCCTTCGGCTTAGGTCATGATCCGGGGGTCGAGGATTGAGCCCCATGTCAGGCTCTCTGTGGGGAGCCTGCTTCCCCCTCCAGCCTGCCTCTCTGCCTACTTGTGATCTCTTTCTCTGTCAAATAAATAAAATCTTAAAATAAAATAAAATAAAATAAAACCCTCCTGAGTACAACAGAAATATAATATTGCTTCATTTTTGCTAGTGAAACAAAACTAGTATTTTTATTTCACTAAAATAACTTGCCACTCTAAGCATTTACTTCACTCATTTAAACAAATTTGTCAAAAATGTAACCCTTTATTCAATGATGCATTAATGGAGCTCAAACAAGAGTAGTTTTCCTTTACTAAGTGACTAAAATTTTCCAAATTTTTATATATATTGTTGCTCAGCCTCTAACCAACCACAGAAGCAGGCATTCCTATCTCCATTTGCAGGTCTGAGTACAAAGTCTGTGCTTTTTTTCCTACTAATCCAGCTGAAATTTCATTACCAAAAATGTTTCAGAGAAACAGCAACAAAAGTTTGTTTCAAAGTGAATTCAAATTTCTACCAAGCTATTTTTTTGTTTTGTTTTGTTTTGGTGACTGTCAGTGAAAATTAGGGATTTTTACTTTAAAAAACAAAGCAATCTCACCTATGACCTTCATTAAACCCATATTTTGGGATTCGAAGGTAAAATGGAGTCTGGCCTCCTTCAAAACCCAGTCTGGGCCGTGTTCCTCTCTGACGCTCTCCTTTATGGCCTCGACCACATTTTCTACCTCTTCTCTGACCTCTTCGTCTTCTTTCCTAGGAGGACAGAAGAGAGTTTTGTATGATCTGCAGCTGCATTTTTAAATTGTATTTTATCTTTTCACCAGATATTTTTTTGTGATGCCATTCATTCATTCAATCAATCAGTACTGGCTAACACTACTATGTGTCAAGCACTGTTCTCGTTTCTCTAACCCCCAAACACTCTTAAGTTAGCATCTTTGCCTCTAAAGAGGTAGTGAATTCTTGTAACCAAAGTCCAAGCTGTGTTTCAAAGGCAAAGTCCCAAGGAGGAGATGGACGTAAGAATTCTGTGATAGACTGCAATTGAAAAAAATCCTAGAATCAAACATCCCCAACAAACAAGGTTTATTCCGTATTCCAAAACATTTTGGAATTGTAAATACATTAGCGTTATGCATGTATATTACTGAAACATTAATTTGTACAGAAAATATTTTTCTAAAATTAACTTTCTCTCACTTCCTGAAAACAAGGAACTGATTTCTTAAAAACGACAGTATATCCCCGTGCCTGGCTCGTCAGTGGGCCAGGCAAGCGACCCCAGATCTCAAGGTTGTAAATTAAAGCCCCACATCGGATACAGAGATTACTTAAAAATAAAAGCTTTCAAAAATTAGATAAATAAAAGGCAGTATGTCAACAGCTTTTCTATCTATATCCAGTGATTTGCAGAGGCATTTACCCTGTCAGTTAAAATCTTTCCCACGAAAATAAAGATACTAAGAACATACTTCATTTTAAATTCAATTTTCACTGAGACTATCATTTTGTAGTTTCTGTGACTTCACTCCTCCGCCCTAATTAACGTAATTATGGTTTAAAATATAAAACTTACTAAGAATTGGGGCCATATGGGAAGACTCTCCTCTGTGCAGTTAAGGAGAACAAGGGCTCGGCAACCCTAGTTCATCCCAACACCCTTTTGGAAAAAAGAGCCCCCGAAAACGACGGGGAGGGAATGGCCGCTTCCATCGTCCCAGCCCCCAGCGATTCCCCGCACCGCCACCAGCTAGTTACCGGTTTCCTGGAGCCCGGATTCGGCTTTAGGTTGGCTAAGCTCACACGGGGAAGAGCCCGGAGCAGGTCCAGGGCCCGAGCCCCTGCACCCTGCACCCTACCAGCCATTAGCAGCAGGGCCAAGCCCCTGCAAGGTCGCGGGGGTGGTCTCAGAGCCCACGTGGTCTCCCGGAGCTCCTTTACGGTCGCAGCACCGCCCCTGTCGTACGGCAGGAATTGCTGAACTTTCTGTCGCACGCCGCGCCAGTGTCCCGGAGTAATTGGATAGCGCCGGAGATTACGCAACATTGTTGTCTCAGTGTTCCTCGGCGTTTCTAGTGTTTAGTTCACTGGTGGTGTGAGCATAGTTGCAGATCGTGCGTTGGCCCCGTCTCTGAACGTACGTTTTCTCCCGCTTCGTAAATGCACGCATTGAAAACGCTGTGCGGTAGGGAATCTTTGAGTCCGTGTTTGGCCTGGAATATTTTGTCCTGGGGTCTTGTAGTCCTTATGAGGCAGCGTGTTTTCTGAGCTCCACGTAGAGCCTGGAATAAAATAACGTGAGCGCTAAACCATTAGTTTTGAACTTCGTTTTAATTACGCGCTATGAGATACGAAAATAATACCCAAGATCCAGTTTTTTTAAATGCCTGGCAGGGGCGCCTGGGTGGCTCTGTAGGTTGAGCATTGGACTGGTGGTTTTGGCTCAGGTCACGGTCTCCCGGTCCTGGGATGAGCACCGCCCCCGCCCCACCCTGGGCTCCTGCTCAGCCGGGTGTCTGCTTAGTTTTTTTCCTTCCCTCCTGCCTCTCCTCCCGCTGGAGCAAGTAAATCTTTAAAAAAGAAAATAAAATGCCAACCTGTGAATAAGACTTAAACTGTACATTCTTTTCCCTGTTTACCTACAGATATTGCCTTGGCGGAAACACTGAAATAACTAACTTCACTTACTATTTAAAATGTTAGGAGCCATATGGGCGCTGTGCGTCAAATGCGTTGAGTCAGCCTGATTAGATTTCTCTGAACAACCAGTCCTAGAGGTAGATGTTTGTATTTTTTACACTCGGGGAAGGTAAGGCTCGGCAAAATCAAGTAGTTGGACCAAGATCTGACAACAAACCGCAGAGCCAGGATTCACTTGCACTGCCTCCTTACAAAGTAGTAGGTTTTTTTTTTTAATATAAAATTGCAGCCCAAAACACATACCATTATTTTCACTCAAAAAATAATCAGCTTCCCTATTTTTGTTTTAAGGGAGTATAATACAGAAGACCATGTTCCTTTTTTATTCTTTTTACATTTCACTGTCTTAATGTGGAGTTGTTCTTCTGTTAGTGATAACGAATAGTGAAGGTGAGAAATAAACGTTTGGAGGAGAAGTACTATGTTTGACTAAACCTTTTTGAAGTTATTTGAAATGAAGTATAAAAAAAAAGGTGCATTTATTTCTTTAAGCAATATTTATGAGCAAGTCACTAACTTGTTCCTAAGAAATATACATAGATGAAGTCAAATAGGATCTTGCTCCCAAATCTAGGAGAGGAAACTTAACAAAATTGAGTATTTTTTTTTTAAAGATTTTGTTTCTGAGTAATCTCTACACCCAACATGGGGCTTGAATCCACAACCCTGAGATCAAGAGTTGCTGACTCCACCAACCAAGCCAGCCAGGTGCCCCCAAATTGAGTATTTTTTAAAAGGTAAAAGAGTGCCTGGGTGGCTCAGTTGGTGAAAACTCTTCCTTCCATTCAGGTCATGACCCTGGGGTCCTGGGATTGAGACCCAGGTCCAGCTCCCAGCTCAGCAGGTAGTCTACTCCCTCTCCCTCTGCCCCTTCCCCACTTCCCCACTCGTTCTCTCTCTTTCTTTCTCACCCCCCCCAAAAAAATCTTTCTTATAAAAATGAAAATAAAAGTTAAATGAAAAATACAAATACGACTGTGAAATAATACACAGTACAGACTATATGGAAATACAAAAGAAAATACAGGAAAATAGAAGCTAGTTCCTGACTTGAAGTGCCTCAATTCAATAAATTTTTTTTTTGTTAGAAATTTCGTACACTTCTGGGAAGGAAACCGCAAAATATGTTGCACAATATGCCCTAATCTGTAGAAAGAGTCAGTTATTTTCTTCACCTAGAAAGTCATTGCTTGCATTAAGTGGAGTGTTAATACTAATAACATTTTTTAATCAGACAAAAACTTTTATTGAATAAATGAGATACAGGAAACATAAAACTATGTGCTGCATTTCTTGGAAGTAGATGTTCTTCAATGTGTAGGTTACATAATGTTATTACTAGACATCAGTTAATAGTGGAAATAATTGTTAATTGTAAGCTACCTATTTATCCCATATCCAAAATGTTTATGAAGCATATAAAACTATCAATTGGATGAGTATCATCTGTGTTGTACAAACATAAATTAAGGTCGTGTGGTAAGTCAGTCAGTCATCCTAACCTTCACCTATATAAGTATACACCATCATTATTGCATGAGAATATTTGTTAAGCACCTGCAAGACTATATTTTTAGGGGTCATTTTCAGGAATCAGTTCGTTAAGCACCTCCAGAACTGCGATATTACACAATACCCTATTTAAATCTTCAAGTAGACCTCATAATAAGAAAACATCTAAATAACTTTTATCCTGATTTCAGCCTGAGTTAATAATGACTACTGAATCATTATATAAAAAGAATGAAATGAATCCTGTAAAGATGGTATGATTCAAAATCCCTTGGGAAGGCCTCTTTCCCACACTTCTGAATAATCTTCCTCCACTTATCCAAGGGTCTTTAACAGTCTAATACAGATTAATTCCTTTGAACTCATTTAAAATGAAAATTCTCAAAGTGAATAGAGAGTAAGAGTTGGGGGGGTGAAAATAGAGGGATAAATCCATCATACAAGGTACTTTACATGAACCATATGTAATAGACTACTAAGTGAAGAGTCTGATCCACTGAATTTACCTCTGTTTCTGAGATGAAAAAGTAACAAAACAAAAACATGCACATAAAACTCTCTTCCTAAGTGGAATAACACATTAAAGAGTATTTGGCAGGGATGGGAACAGGAGGAAAAAAATTTTAGTTATTAGATCATTACTGACTTTTAGTATGAGCCAAGAACAAGTCATTTTTAGAATGAGCCCAAGAATAGGCTTATTTTGTGTTTATCAAAGTTGAGAATCAGAAAAAAATGGAGATGAGATTTCCTTAGTGAAGAGGGGAGGAAGTCAGAGCGGGGAGTGAGTGTATCCCTTTGATATTGGGAGGAAACAGTACCCAAATGGCTGAGAAGTGGACATGGAAAGGGGATGGAAATAAATGTCACTTTGATAAAACCTACCAACTTTTATCAAAGGTTGGTCCTGACATAGGTCTTCATTCACACTTAAATAGTTCTTGCTTTAATTTTATTAAAGTATAGTAAAGCATACATTTGTTTGGAGAAAAATAGTATAGGAAGAGTTTCTAATGAGAAACCAGAATTCTCCATAGGCAATCACTTTTAACTTTCCGTTTTTATTTCATCTGGTGATTGCTTCCACATTTATTTTATTAAAATTTTTTTTTTATTTTTTTTATTTTTTAAGATTTTATTTATTTATTTGACACAGAGATCACAAGCAGGCAGAGAGGGGGCTGGAAGCAGAGAGCCTGATGTGGGGCTTGATCCCAGGACCCTGAGACCATGACCTGAGCCAAAGGCAAAGGCTTAACCCACTGAGCCACCCAGGCACCCCTGCCTCCATATTTATAATTTAAACTATATCACTAATTGTTTGATCAATTTTTGACATTGTATATTCACCTGTCTTAAGATAGATGAAGACTTAGATCATTTAAACTACTTTCTAGTATTTTAGTTCTACCACGGTAAATGTATAATTCTTTTTTAAGATTTTATTTATTAGAGAGAGAGCGCACGAGTGGGCGGGGCAGAGAGAGAGACTCTCAAGCAGACTTTGTGCTCAGTGCAGAGCCCGATTTGGGGCTCCATCCCAGGACCTTGAAATCATGACCTGAGTGGAAACCAAGAGTCAGACACTTAACCGACTGTGCCGCCCAGATCCCCAGTAAGTCTGTAATTTAAATAACGTGTGTACTTTAGGGGCTCCTGGGTGGCTCAGCGGGTTAAAGCCTCTGCCTTCGGCTCAGGTCATGATCCCAGGGTCCTGGGATCGAGCCCCGCATCGGGCTGTCTGCTCTGCGGAGAGCCTGCTTCCTCCTCTCTCTCTCTCTGCCTGCCTCTCTGCCTACTTGTGATCTCTGTCTGTCAAATAAATAAATAAAATCTTTAAATAAATAAATAAATAACGTGTGTACTTTAAATATCTATTGCTCAAATTTTCAACTATCAAAAGTATATAGCAGCTCCTTACTCCATGTAAGATGAAGATACTGACACATCTCAGCTCTCACACTTTTTTGCTCCCTCTACTTACAACTTCTTCTAGCTACATATTTTCTTTAACATTGTCATGGATATAAACAAGAAGCTACAACAATTACGGTACTTGCTCTCTCTATAGAGCAATTTTCAGTATTTTTCTCTTTCGGGTCCACAAAGAACTGGCTTTCAGACTGATAGGCTTTCTTTAGATTCAAGATCACAGACCCCCAAAATGGTCATCCTATCCCAGTGTTCTAGAAAACTTACTTTTTCAGTCTCCACAATGACTATTTTGTACCTTCTTTCTCATCCAACGAATTTCACTTCTAGTTTAGAAAAAGAAGTCATGGGATAAGTCATTTTCCACATCCCATCACCAAATGTTTAATCCTTCCTTTCATTGCATATATCCTCTGTATATTAATTATACCTCAATAAAGTTAAAAAAAATTGAAACTCTGTTCTCTTAAATGAGTGCTGTGGTGCCTGGGTGGCACAGTTGTTTTAAGTGCCCAGCTGTTGGTTTTGGCTCAGGTCATGATCTCAGGGTCCCAGGATCCAGCCCTGAATGCGGTAGAGTCTGCATGAGATTCTCTATTCCTCCTCCTCTTCCCCCTGCCAAATAAAGAATTTTTTTAAAAGCATGCTTAGAAGTTTTCAAGGCAGTTGACCATTTTGTCCTCAAAATACTTTCTTTGTTTGGTTTCTGGATAGCCCACATTTTTGGTTTTCTTCTTCCATCCTGGTTGATCTTTTCCCCTTTTACTAGGTCCTCCTAATCTGCCCTCTAAATGTTGAAATTTATCTTTTCTATGCAGATATTCTCTCAAGGTGATCTTAAATGATTTATTAATTCTCAGGTTTATATCTTCATCTCAAATCTAAGTTCAACTTGTATGTATCCAGCAGCTTAATTGATATCTTGACTAAGAGGTCAACAGAGGATTCTAGATTTCCAACTCTTTTCCATAGTCTCCCCCAAACTTCTTTGCCTTTATATTCTCCACCTCAAAAATGGCACCTCCACTTCCCTAGTTATTTAAGCCAAAAACCTGAGAGTCATTCTTTATGCCTATTTCTGTATTTTCCACATGAACAAGCCTAATCTCTTTGACCCACAAATACCATGCTGATTCAACCCACCACCATCTTGCCTAGAATAATGCTACAGCCTACTGATGATCTCTTTTTACTTCTACTGCCACCCCCTTCCAGTCCATTCTCCAAAAGTAGTCAGAATGTCATTACTTTTCAGGGGCTTTACATTGCACCTGAATAAAATACAAACATCTTACCATGGCCTATGAGAATCAGACTGATCTGATTCCTTCTTGTCACTCTATCCCCAAAATGCTGGGGATACTTCAGTGAATGAAAGAGGTAACTTATGGAGTTGTCGGGGGGTTTGAGAGGGGAATACAATAAATAAGTACAAATAAATAAAACTATTTCTGAGAATAAGGAGTACCATGGAGATAATTAAAAAGGGGATTGTAGGGCGCCTGGGTGGCTCAGTGGGTTAAGCCGCTGCCTTCGGCTCAGGTCATGATCTCAGGGTCCTGGGATCGAGTCCCGCATCGGGCTCTCTGCTCAGCAGGGAGTCTGCTTCTTCCTCTCTCTCTCTCTGCCTGCCTCTCTGCCTACTTGTGATCTCTGTCTGTCAAATAAACAAATAAAATCTTTTAAAAAAAAATAAAATAAAAAGGGGATTGTATTACAGTTTAACTGGTATTTCTGGTGTCTTTTAGACTGAGTGGTCAAAGGTTGCCTCTCTGAAGGGACATTTGAACTGAATGACACAAAAGGATTTTTAACATCTTCTAAGCAAAAGTTTATTTCTTAGTTATATTATAATCTTACTGAACATCAGCTGGGAACTCTGGTCCTTATCTAGGACTAATTCTAGGACTAAGGATGAGACAGCAGACACATCCTGAAACTTGAAGGTTGCTGTGACAAATGGAAAGAGGATTCTGGAGGGTCTGACACAGAATGGAAAATTCTGGTCTGGAAGTGACACTTTTCTTTTCCACCTACCGTGTATTGACTGGAACTACTCACATGACCTCACCACCACCCCCACCAAAAAAAAAAAAAAAAAAAAAACCAACTGGGAAGTGCAATCATACCATGTCTTAGAACATAGAAAATCATAAATATTTGTTATTTATTCATTTATTTAGAGCATGTGGGAGGAGTGGAAGGAGAGGAAGAGAAAAAGTCTCCAGCAGACTCGGAGCTGAATGGGGAGCCCAACTCAAGACTCAATCCTGGACCCTGAGATCACAACCTGAACTGTAATCAAGAGTCAGATGCCCAACCAAATGAGCTACCCAGGCGCCCCCAGAAATATTTGAAAAAACATTAACAACTACCATAGTCCTTCATGTTCACAATGGAAAATAACAAAGAAGGCAAGGCACAGATACATGCTTGGTAGTAGCAAGAGTTCTCCCGCAACTATATAATGTCATGGTATTGCTAGGTCCGGTCCCTCTGGTAGTTGTAGAATAGAAACAGAAGACAGTTTGGTGAGCCTTTCCAAATCTTTCTGGTATCCAATCCTAAGACTGAGAAAATGGTTTCTTACTATTTTATAGAGCTGGAAGAATGAATCCATAGAATGTTACCTAACTCTCCCTACTAAGGATTTCAGTTTGCTCAGATTCAGTCAAGCTGCCTTAAATTATCTAAAAGTTATGAACAGTCTGGAAATATATATACTCTCCATAACAACATTTCAGAGCAAAAATCAAATAAATGAACACAAGACTGGATCATTGATTTTTTTATGACTAATTTCAAGGCTATTTCTTGCATATTACACATACATTTGGAGAGAGAACAAAAGTTTCATTCAAGGTTATAGATGCCACTAAGACATTCATGTTGTTTCTTTTAACTTTTTCATGGTTCCTTCATCTTAAAGGAGAAAAAAAACACCTTAACCCTTTGTCCTGTTTGAACTCTTTCGATTATGAAATATTTCAAGACTGATGTTAAGTATAACAGCAAGCTGAATACCTAGGTATCTACCACCCACCTTATGAAATAAAATAGTATATATATATATATATATATAGAGAGAGAGAGAGAGAGAAAGTTGTCTTTTTTAAATAGTCACATTCCTCTTTCTGCCAGCTTCCCCAGAAATAGTCACTACTCTGAGTTTAGAATTTATCCTTCCTATACATTTCTTTGTACTTTCACTATACCTCTATATATTCATTATCAATATATAATACTTTGAGATTTTGGCTTCTGGAAATGATGGGGTAAAAACAACTGAATAATAATTTTTAAAAAGAACAAGATTTTTCTTGTCAGCACACACAACTAACCAACCAGAAAAAATATACAGCATAATGGTTTTCAAATATTAGAGAACAGGCACTTCTCTGAGGAAAATGAAACAAAAGATTTGAACTATATTATTGCTCCAACTTATAGCCTTCTTTCCAGGCTACTTGCAGGGAGAAGTACCCAAACAGAGCCCTTAGGTCTCCCAGAGGTGAAGAGTCAGAGTTCATACAGGGAAAGTTTACTAGCATTTATAGAATCAAGTATGAGGGATGAGAAAGCTGCACAGGGAGAGCTCCAAATGAGCACTGGTCACACATGTGTTTGAAGAAACTACTTAAGACCAACCCCCCACCCCCCAAAAAAAGACCAGGAGAAAGATTCAAGCAGAGCCTTTTCAGAGCTCAGACAGGGCTAGGAAAACTTTATGTTATCACTAGCACAGGCACACGTGCTTACACACACACACAAATCTCCTACCACAAAGACTTTCTCAAAATGATACTAAGTGTTGGGACTGAATTAGTCCTATACTATAATGGACATACCTAGCAAAGCAAAAAAGCAAGACTCAAAGAGATCAACTGAACAAGTAAATTAACTGCATTTTAAAACAAAGCCTAAAAATATTTCAGGTAAAAAAATGCAGAAACTCCAACAACTAACAAAATAACAAAAATTAAAATTCATAATATTTGGCATTTTGTAAAAAAATAAAAAAATAATAAATTAAAAAAAGAAAATATTACCAGATATGCAGAGAAGCAAGAAAGACATGAAATTTCAAAACCAATCAAGGGGCACCCGGGTAGATCAGTGGATTGGGCCTCTGCCTTTGGCTCAGGTCATGGTCTAGGTCCTGGGATAGGCCCCACATCGGGCTCTCTGCTCGGTGGGGAGCCTGCTTTCCCCTCTCTCTCTGCCTTTCTCTCTGCTTGCTTGTGATCTCTCTCTCTCTCTGTTAAATAAATAAATAAATAGTTTTTTAAAAATTAAAAAATAAAAACCAATCAATACAGGGACGCCTGGGTGGCTCAGTAGGTTAAAGCCTCTGCCTTTGGCTCGAGTCATGATCCCAGGGTTCTGGGATCGAGCCCCACATCAAGTTCTCTGCTCTACAGGGAGCCTGCTTCCCTTCCTCTCTCTCTCTGCCTGCCTCTCTGCTTACTTGTGATCTCTGTCTGTCAAATAAATAAATAAATAATCTTAAAAAAAAAAAAAAAACCCAGTCTATATAAATAGATCCAAAGATGATAGAAATAATTGGCAAAAATGTTTAAACCTTTAGAATAAATATAGTTCATATGTCCAAGGAGGAAGGTTGAGCATTTTAAGGAGATACAAAAGAGGCTGGAAAAATCTATTTCCCAACAATGTAAATATACTTAACCCTACTGAACTGTATACTTATAATGGTTAAGATGGTAAATTTTATGTTATTTGTTTCACCACAGTTAAAAACTTTGCTAATCTAAAAGACAACCAAAAAAAAAAAAAAAAAAAACCACAAATAAATGTCTAGAGGTAAAAAATAAAATGTCTGAGAAGAAAATGGTATGGCTAACATTACCAAAAAGTTATATACTATAGAAAAAGATTTACTAACTTAAAGCCTTAATAGAAATCATCTAAAATGAAACAGAGGAAAGACAGGAAAAAAATATATCAGCGAGCTGTAGAGCAACAACAAGTATCCTAACATTAGATATAATTGCATTCCCAGAAAGGAGAAGAGACCATGGGAAGAGAAATTTTGAAGAACTAATGGATGAAATTTTTCCAAATTTAATTAAAACGATTAACTCATATGTCCAAGAAGCACATTAAGCTCTGAGCAGAATAAACTAGAAAACACTACCAAAGTACCTGATAATTATATTGCTTAAAATCAGTGATAAGGAAAAAACTTAAAAGCAGCCAGAAATACAAGACATGTACAGAAAAATGAAGGTAAGAATGACAACAGATTTCTCTTTGGAATGACTGAGAACCAGAAGACAATGAGACAACACTATTAAAATGCTCAAAGAAAAACCATAGCCACCTAAAAATCTATATGCAGTAAATACACATTTCAGGAATCAAAGTAAAATAAAGACTATTTTAGACATATCAAAGCTTTAATTCATTTGATTAAATGTTTGTACATGATGTGAGATAGCTGTCCAACTTCATTCTTTTGTGTGTGGATATCCAGCAGACAACTAAATTTTGACAAAGATACCAAGGAAATTCAAAGAGGAAATTATCTTTTCAGTGACTGATGATGGACAATCAGCCAAATGCAAAAAGAAGTCTCAATCATCATTTTATACCACATGACAATATTAGTTCAAGATTGATCATAATAAATATCCTAAATATAAGAGCTAAAGTGATAAATCTTACAGAAGAAAACATAGGAGAAAATCTTAGTGATTTGGAGTTAAGAAAAAATTTCTTAAAGTCTAAACTAAAATCAAATACATAAACTATAAAAGAAAAATTGATAAATTTGACTTTGTGAAAATTTAAAACTCCTACTCTTTAAAAGACATTTAAGGAATGCCTGGATGGCTCAGTTGTTAAGCATCAGACTTTGGCTCAGGTCATGATCCTAGGGTCCTGGGATTGGGCCCCGTGTGGGGCTCCCTGCTCTTGGGAGGCCTGCTTCTTCCTCTCCCACTCCTCCTGCTTGTGTTCCCTCTCTCACTATCTCTCCCTCTGTCAAATAAATAAAAAACATTTTAAAAATAAAGAAATAAAATAAAAGACACTTAAGAATGAGAAGTTCAGTCACAGATTGGGAGAAATAATTTTTTTAAAAGATTTTATTCATTTATTTGACAGACAGAGATCACAAGTAGGCAGAGAGGCTGGCAGAGAGAGAGGAGGAAGCAGGCTCCCTGCTGAGCAGAGAGCCCAATGTGGGGCTAGATCACCACCTGAGCTGAAGTCAGAGGTTTTAATCCACTGAGCCACCCAGGCGCCCCGGGGAGAAAGTATTTTTAAAACATGTATCTGACAAAGTGTTTGAATCTAGAATAAATACATAATTCTTAAAACACAATAATGTTGAGACAACCCAGTTAAAACATGAACAAAAGATTTGATCGGATATGTAAAATAACTATTTTGGAAAATATTATGCCAAGTTTTTAAAGACTTGAAGCTTCACCTTCCACATGATTCAGCAGTGCCACTCCTAAAAAAAAATGTGAGTTTATGTTCACATGAAAACTTATATAAGATTGATAAGATAGAAGCTTTCTTTGAAATAGCCGAAAACTGAAAACACTATAAATGCCGACCATGTGTGAAAGGTTAAACAAATCATGGTATGTAATGGAATGCTACTTAGCAATTTAAAAAATGAACAATGGATGCAACAGTATGGCTAGATCTCTAAATAGTGAGGCTGAGTGAAAGAAGTGCTAGAAAATGCAAATGAATATATTGTGACGAAATAATCAGAGGATTCCCAGGGATGTGCCACAGAGGGAAGAAACAGAAATAGATTATAAACTGGCCCAAGAGAACTTTTCTTTATTATTTTTTTTTAAAAGATTCTATTTATTTATTTGAGAGAGAGCAATCATGAGAAGGGAGGAGGCGCAGAGGGAGAGGGAGAAGCAGACTTACCCAAGAGCAGGGATGCAGAGCCCAGGTCCCTGGATCATGAAAATGAACTGAAGGCCAATACTTCATGGACTGAGCCATGCAGGCGTCCTGATCCCAAGAGAACTTCTGTGTGCAATGGCTATGTTCATTATTTTGTTTGTAGTGATAGTTACAGGAGTATATAATAAAACAAAACTCATCAAATTGTACACTTTATATATGTGCAGTTCATTGTACGTCACTTTAGATTTTAAAACTGCTGAAAGAAACAATACATTGTAACTTAGTGTGTTTTTTAAGCCTATTGTAGAGTTTTATTTTTTGTTTGTAGTTTTTTAAAAATTCAATGTTGTTTTTGAAATCTATTCATGTCACCATATTACCTATCATTCATATATTTTCACCTTTGTATAACATTTCATCATATGAATATAATAGTAAATTCATCTATTTTCCTGTCAATGAATGTTTAGGTAATTATTGGTTTTTCACTCTATGAAGCGGTGCTTTTAATATTCCTATATGTCTCTCTGTGCATATATATATGTAAGGGTTTCTAACAGAGTAGGGCTGTTGGTCATAGCTACTGTTAACCTTAAAAAAACAGAAACTGCTAGTTATTTTACCAGCAAAAGATGGGTTTATTCAGGAATAAAAGAGAATTATAATCTGGGACAAATAAGCTATGGCAAAACCATAGGCAAGTCCAGGGAACAAAGAAGAGGTGCCCTTTTTTGAGGAGAAAAGAGGTAGGTTGGGAAGGTTGTTATAAACTGAAAGTTCATCGAATAAATTGGGAATTTGACTTCCAGGGTCTTCTGCGTTTTTTGCACTGTTGGGTGGGCAGGGGAAGGTAAAGAAAGTGGTTCTTCCTTAGGCTGGTCTAGTAGAGGAGTATCCACCTGCAAGAGAAAGTTCCCATAAGGTCCAATCTGTGTCTTCTGTTGGGTCTGCAACTGACTAGAGTGTTAGGGCAGAGCTCCACCTGCCAAACCCACCCATTCTACTTTAGTGAAGTTTCATGTTACTAATTTACACATCTGCAGCTTCACTAGAACTTTCCAAATTGCTCTGCAGTTTCATCCAAGTTTATACTTTCATTAGTAGTGTACACAGTTGAACCATGTTCTGTTCTTTCCCATATTACTGGTCTAAAGTAGTAAGTTGTTTTAATTTGCATTTCTTTCATGATTAGGAAAGTTGGGTACTTCCTTTTTTTAGTCATTTGGATTTCCTCTTCTGGATATTGCCTAGAATTTGCTGGGAGATGTAAGAGGAGAAATGGAGGAGCCATCTGAATTTTCTCTCAAATGTAGTCAGTTATTCTGATATCATTTGCTGAAAAACTGTCATTTTTCTACTGATTGGAAATGTCACCCTTAATGTATGTATGTCTTTTTTTTTTTTTTTTTTTTTTTTTTTTAAGATTTAATTCTGTTCTGTTCTGTTCAAATAAATCCAAGCAGGGTAAGTGGGTGGCTTAGTTAGTTAAGTGGGTAAGCACCTGTCTTTGGCTAGGATCATGATCTCAGGGTCCTTGGTTTGAGCCCCACACTGGGCTTCCTCCTCAGCAGGGAGCTTGATTTCCCCACTCCTGTTCACCCTGCTTGTGCTCTTTCTGTCAAATAAAAAAAAATCTTGAAAGAAAGAAAGAAATAGAGAAGGAAAGAAAGAAAAGAAAGATATCTGAACAAGTAAGGAAAATCAGAAAATGATCCAATCTACTCATACTTTCTGACATTGGTAATTTACTACTGTAACTTTTAGATGATGTTGATGGAGAGGGAAAATACTTATCCTCTACTCTCTTAGGTTCAGTAACTGATGACTTCTAAGTTGAATTGACAAAAGACAAATTAACAGGAGAAAGAGGCTTGTTTCATATGTATATGTGGGGGTGGCTCACAGAAATGATGAGAAAACTAAAAAGAGTTGGGGCACATGGCTGGCTCAGTCAAGGGTGCATGCAGCTCTTGATCTTGGGGTCATTGAGCTTAACCCCCACATTGGTCTTAGAGATCACTTAAGGAAAAAAAAACTCTAAAGAGGTGGTCAGATATGTAGGCTATGTACCATTTTAAGAAAGGTAAATAAATTTGTGGAGAAATAACAAGACAAAGGAAAAGGGTTTTGAGCTTCTAAGTGTAGTAAATTAGGGAAAGGTAAATCAGTGGACAAACTAATGGAAGGCAAATGTTATTTTGCGAAGTTTGTTTGTGAAAGTCCACTTTGGTTCCAACTTTGTCTTCTGTGTGGGTATAATACTCTTGCAGAAGAGATTTATGGCTGTCCTCATTTCTTTCTTTTTCTTTTGCAAAATTTTACTTATTTAGAGCAAGAGAGCATACACATGCCAGTGTGAGCTGAGGGAAGGGCTGAGGGAGAGAGTGAATCTCAACAGGCAGACTCTGAGCATGGAGCCCAACACAGAGCTTAGTATCACCACCCTGAGATCCTGACCTCAGCTGAAACCAATAGTCAAACAATCAACTGAGCCACCCAGATACCTCGGTTGTCCGTAGAAGTTTCTGTTATTCGTCAGATAAAGGAAAGTCCTAGAGGACTTCTTTCTTCATCTATTGACTTTCAGTGCCCTTAACATAAAATAATTCATATAATAAAATGCCATATTTTCGGGTGGTATATTCTGATCCCCTTCAATGTCATGCATTTGGTAGGGTTGGTAGCTCAAATTACTGTATTTCTTTTTTAATATACCTGGATTTTCCTGCATGGCTATTCTCCCATGTGTGTGAATTTTAGAATAATTTTATAAAATTGGAAAATTGGACTGGGTTATTAAGAAATAATTATTACTGTATAAGTTATTGGGATTTTAATTGGGAGTACATTATATTGATAGTAATTCTGAACAAATTAATAACCTTATACTATTGTATCTTCCTGTTGGGTCCCCCAATGTTGGAACCCCAATGATGGGTCCGTGAATAAAGGAGCAAGACTGATACAAAGCGAAAAGTCAAGCAAAGCTTTATTTCACGCCAAGCATCAAGAATCAACCCGACCGTCAAACAGACCAGTCGGAGCCACCCTTACAGAGAGGGCGACCCTTCTCTGTTTCACAGACTAGCTTTTATAGAGCAAAGGCCATGTGGTTGGGCTTGGCCATGCACAGGTGGCCAATGAAATTGTAACGCACAGAGAAAGCTTCACAGTCATGCTAGGTGACCAATTGAATTACAATTTACCCTAGTAGACATCGGAACCAGCCTATCACCTTGGTTAGAATTGGCGCCCAAAAGGTGCCCAAAGGGCAGGGCCCATACCCCTTGGTAGCTAGGAGACATTATGTGCCCCCACTGATTGAATACCTCCACTGGTCTGACCCACCCTTGTATTTGGACTTTGTGACCTGGGACTGGTTTCTGGGACTTGTTTTTAAGTAAGTTCCCCAGCGGGGGGGTTGGGTGGGGGAGGCAGTCAGGGTCAATGTTAGTTTTACCACAAAATGGAAGTTTGACCGGGGTGGGGATGCTCTGGCTGAATATGCCCTTAAGATTCCCCACTTTTCTTTGGATATTACTCAAATCTTTGACTTTTCAGCCAGTTCTATGTCCCTTTTTAATGGCTGTTGGACTATTCTAATGACCCCAGTGTGATTTACCCAGGAACAGCATTTCTCTCTTAGGGCTGCGCAGAGCCCCCTCTTTTTAGAAATAGTATGTCAAGCCTTTCTCTATATTTCCCACCTATATTTTAACAATAGGAGCAACAATGAACTCATTGTTTCAGAGTCTTAGCTTTAGTCCATGATCGGCGGGGTCCATCAGCAGTGGCATCCATCTCTGGGGATCATCCTCATCCTTGGCTCCTTTGGTGTGACCTGCAAAAATCCAGGTCCTGATGCCTCCTACTTTCACAGCCATGGGGGTGGTCGGGATGACAGCAAATGGTCCTTTCAGCGAGGCTCCAAGTTTCCCACTTGGTGGCAGCACATCCAAACCAAGTCCCCAGGTTGGTAAGGATGTGGCTTCACCTCCGTCTCTGTCCCAATGTGGGCAGTCCAGATCCCTGCGTGGCCTCTTTTTAAGACAAACTGCAAAGCCTGCAGTGACTGGAGTACAGACCGATCAGTCATTTGTGCTAGGACAACCCCTTGTAGCCGAGGGCATAACAGAGTGGTGTCTCTTGAACATTATTTCAAATGGGGTCACCTTGTTTAAGCAGGGTGTACATCGCACCCTGAGAAGGGTAAAAGGAAGGAGATCCACCCACCCACCACCAGTCTCCAGAATTAGTTCTTCCAAGGTCTCTTTGAGAGTCCGGTTCATTCTCTCTCCTTGCCCAGAGCTCTGGGGCCGGTAGGCACAATGTAGTTTCCAATTAGTGCCCGCGGCCTTGGCCAATGCCTGCGAGACTGAACTCACAAATGCAGGGCTGTTGTCTGACCCAATCGCAAGAGGTAACCCATACCTCTAGTAGCCTTTTGGCTACCACTCCTGCCATCTCATGTTTGGCAGAAAAAAAACCTCTACCCAGCCTACCGTCCATATAGATGTTGGCGGTCTTACCCTTGGCCATCTATAGTGCCTTGGTGAACACAATCAGCTCCGCTTTTTCCACCGAGGTTCCATGTGGCAGGGCTGTCGTCCAGAGTTCCTGCTCAGGAGAAACCACCACAGCCTCCGTGTAAGCTACTCCCTGACCATGTAGCTACTCCCGTCTGTGGACAGAGTCATTTCCGCATCTGGGAGGGGAGCGTCTCTGAGATCCAGCCTTCTTCCTGTGACCTGGGTTAGGACCTCTCCGCAGTCATGTGGGTGGTCAGTCAGCATCTCTGGCAGCAACGTGGGTGGATTTAGCACCGCTGAGGGCCGGAAAGTCACTTATGGTTCTTTGAGGAGGAGGGCCTGATATCCCGTCACTCAAGCGTTTGTTATCCACCGGTCTGGTGGGGTCCGGAGAAGGCCCTCGATAGTGTGGGTGGTGATCAAGATGAGATTTTGACCCAAAGTCGATTTGCCTGCATCCTTGACCAGGATGGCCATGGCAGCAATTATGCGGAGGCAAGGGGGGAACCCAGCCGCTACTGGATCTAGTTTTTCGCTAAGATAGGCTACTGGCCTTTGCCAAGGCCCCAGAGTCTGGGTCAAAACTCCCTTAGCTACCCCGGCCTTTTCATCCAAATACAAGTGGAAGGGCTTGGTAACATCTGGGATGGCCAGTGCTGGGGCACTCAGTAAGGCTGTTTTTAAGAGTCCTCCCTTAGTCAGTTCGTAGAGAGGTCGATCAATCTCCGCAAACCGTGGTATCCACAGCCTGCAGTAGCCCACCGTTCCAAGAAACTCCCCCACTTGTCCGGCCATGGTGGGGCGGGGATATCGGGTGATCACCTGTATCCTGGACTCAGACAGCAAACACACTTCCTCATGGAGATCAAAGCCTATAAAAGTGGCAAGGCTCTGACAAAGCTGTGCTTTTTTGCTGACACCTGATACCCTTTTCCAGCAGAGTCTTTAAGAGAGCTCTCGCCGCCATCACCGCCGCCCTGCCAGCATGACCCATAGTCCTCAGCGGCTATTTCCACTATTCCCACTAACTCAGTCAGATTCGTCCTTTCAAATCCTTCAATTTTCTGAAGTTTCCTCCTTTTATCTGGGGCTGACTGACTGGCAAAGGCAAGATCATCTAAACAAGCTATCGTGCAACTTCTCTGAGGTTTACCTCAAGGTATCTAGCTTAGGTAAACAAACATTTAAAGACCATCAAATCTAGAATTTAACATCTGCAAGGGTGTGTTATTAAAACTAATTTTTCTCTCTAAAATAACCCTCATTTCCAGAGATAGCCAAATCAGGACTAATTCATTTGAAAAACAAGTCCAGTTTTAAGAAACTTGGCTTAATTATTTACATAAGCTCAGCAAGAACAGTAAGTAACCATATAGATCTTTTTAATCTGCTCTGCTGGAACTTCTTATATGAAATCTCTAGGTTGACCTTTTAGTAGCCTCTCCAGGCCAGAAGCCAAGCCATGAACTTGCCATCAGACATGATTGCAATACCTGTTGATTTGGGCAAATTCTTCTTCCTGAGGTCCTGACCTTGCCAGGGAGTGACATTCTTTACTCACCTGGTAAGGCTGCTGGGAACTCTGTAAGCAAGGTATCAGGCCAACTGTTCCAAAGGGCTTTGTGGTTCCAGGTTTTGTAAAGTCAACCTTAGTTCCTCTAAGCTATCTGCTCATAGCTGAGTCCTTTCAAATATGCCATTCGAGTCAAAGCCTTGGTAAAATAACCAGTGTTTCCAAAGGTGTCCTGTTACAAGGAGAACAGATTCTTATTGAACTTATGCAAATGATTGATTGCCATGGAAGAATGAATACTTACTAAGACCTTTTGGTTTCAGAGGGTTCAGATAGAGAGAAAAGTTGAATGCCTTGATTCGTTTACAAATGAGTACTTTTACATAATCTCTGTAAGTTACAGACTTAACTTAAGAAAAAGTTTCCCTAGTCTGGAAGAGCAAACATTACAGAACCAGTCATGTTTAAAACATTAAGAGACACAACATTACAACTTCCTTCAGTTCATCTAGTCCCACATTACTAATTCTGGTTTAGGCCAAATGCAGCTTTTACTTCTGGAAATTCTTACCCATTTCAGTTCCAGGATTTTAACATATCAAAGACCTGTATTTGTCCTGAAAGTCTCCCATATGAATTTCCTTTAAAGGGCGGAATCCATCTTACAAGAGAATTAAAACAATTACTAATGAAAAAAACTCAGGATAGATATGGTTAAATATCAAGTGATGACCCTTATCAAAACATTAAAATTTTGGAAAATGTAAAGAACCTCTAGAGTAGTTACAGTATTTACCCAAATGTAACCCAAGGTTTATCATTGGTTTAGCAGTCCTCCCTGAGAAACTTAGCATCTCAAGGAAAAGCCTCATGAGTCAAAGAGATCTCATTTACAACTCTGGTCAGGCAAAGAGAAAACCATTTACATTTTTTTTAGAAACACCTCAATTATTAACCAATTGTGAGCTGTTAACAGAATTCAGTTAAGCACAAAAGAGGTTTACCAACAGATTTCAAAAACACAAACCTAGTTCCAGCAACCAGCCCTCAAGCATTTTATCCCATTTGGTTTAAAGTTTCAGGTTAGCAAAGACTTTGAAAGCTACTTTAACAATTACCAATTAAAATTCTGAGACAGACAATTAACCATCAGTTTAGTCATCTCTTTGCTAACAGGTTTCAACAGATTTCAACAGGTTTTAACAAATAACACGAGCTTATTTGACCTTAAGTAAAAACTCTGAAGTTTCACATTTATTACTGTTAACTCAAAAGACATGTTCATCCTAATTAACCTGAAAACTTAACTTACTTCAAATACTGATTTACGTTCCACCTGGGCACACGCCGCTTCGAATGTTTACCTGAGACCCGGGTGGGAAGATCCGGGGTGGGGGGTGTTAGGTCCGGGGGTGCTCTACTTGTTTCCCGACAGTGAAGAACAGAACAAAGTGCCACCAGAAGGCAGAGAAAGGGTTCCCAGTTCTAAAGCTAGCTCATCAATCAGCTCCAAGAGAGGAGCAGACGCCATGCTTTCCCACCAGCAAGGGGGAGGGGCTAGGCAGTCCACATCAGGCCAGAGAAGGCAAAGAATGTCTCCGAAACAAAGTTTGTTTAGGCAGCTGCTTGGGAATGTTGCTTAAAGTCTCTGTCTCGAGTTAGACTAACCCCAGTTGGCTCCAGTTATAGCCCTTAATACACGAAATGAGGGAGGGAGAAGCCCACATCTATTAGGAGGAAAGGAGAGACGAAAGTCAGAGTCCCCTTACTCTGCTTGCCCCATTCCTTCAAACACAACAGCACAGCACAGCAGACTACAAAAAGACAAGACAAAGACAACCACAAACCCAGCGGCCCTCACCCAGAGCCTGCCGCGGGTGGGGGTTTTCTCTGTCCCCTACAGACGCTCGCCAGTGGGGAGTTTCTCGGTCCCCTAGGAATGAACAACACAACAGGCAACCAAAAGACACGACAAAATCAACTGCAGACCCAGCGGTCTTCACCCAGAGCCTGCTGCTGGAGGGGGTTTTCCCGGCCCCCTGACCGCCTACGGCAACTCCGACCCCTAGAGACGGTCTACCAGAAGAGGGATGGGGTGTCCCCGCATCCACTCCAGCCCTGAAGAGCATGGCTGCATCCAGGTTCTCCCTGGTGGGCCATTCCTGGAACTCCACAACCAGACAGAACCAGACCCAGAAATTCTGATGCTGGCTCAGTTCTCGTCGTTTAATCCCAGACGAGCCCCCAATGTTGGGTCCCCCAATAATGGGTCCCCCAATGATGGGTCTGTGATTAAAGGAGCAAGACTGATACAAAGCAAAAAGTCAAGCAAAGCTTTATTTCATGCCAAGCATCAAGAATCAACCCGACCGTCAAACAGACCGGTCCAGGCCACCCCTTACAGAGAGGGCGACACTTCTCTGTTTCATAGACTAGCTTTTATAAAGCAAAGGCCATGTGGTTGGGCCTTGCCACGCACAGGTGGCCAATGAAATTGTAATGCACAGAGAAAGCTGCACAGTCATGCTAGGTGACCAATTGAATTACAATTTACCCTAGTAGACATCGGAACCAGCCTATCACCTTGGTTAGAATTGGCGCCCAAAAGGTGCCCAAAGGGCGGGGCCCATACTCCTTGGTAGCTAGGTCCTATTCACTTACTTGACATTTCTGTGTGCTGATGGCTTCATGGTTTTCCTGATATAGGTCTGGTATATTCTTGCCCAATTTTCCTGAATATATATATATATATATATATATATATATTTAAGATTTTATTTATTTATTTGACATAGACAGAGATCAGAAGTAGGCAGAGAGGCAGGCAGAGAGAGATTAGGAGGCAGGCTCCCCGTCAAGCAGAGAGCCCGATGCGGGGCTCGATCCCCGGACACCGAGATCATGACCTGAGCCAAAGGCAGAGGCTCAACCCCCTGAATCACCCAGGCGCGCCCCTTAATTATTTATTTAAAACTTCTATCATGAATATTTTTTTCTTCCATTAGTTATTCTAACCAGCTAGTATTTGTAGCTAGAAAAACTACTCATTTTTGTATATTGATTTAGTAATTAGTGATTGTTGCGAGCAAAACCCCTACGTCCCGCCAAGAGGTCACAACGTGTAAAGAAGAGATAGAGAGATGGATATGATGTAACTCACTTGATCTTCATTGGGACGAGGTCCGCACCACTATCGTGGCCCGGTCACGGTCCACTGACGTTGTCACGGAGAAGGAGATGTCGCCTCACAATCTAGACAGAGAAGTCACCGCAGAAGTTGAGACTGAGAACCAGCGAGGGGTTGGCAACGAAACTGTCGGGGCGTCAGTAGCACCGGCGATGATGTTCTCCCGACAGGGAACTAGCTTCACCTCAGTCCAACCCGATGCCTCTTTATATACTGTGCTAAGTCTCCTTCATAAACATATTACATCACTTATTTTTCTTATGCTTACACACCAAAAACATACACACGTCGCAAACACGTTTCGGTTTACGATATTTCGCACAAGTTAAAATATTTACAACTTGGTACTCCGCACTAATCTTATCACTACACGCATATGGTCTAGGCTTATTTGCTATGTGGTTAGTTTGTATTTTGTTCCTTTTGCCTGTTTTTCATTTAGTAGGGGTTTGCACTTACTACATATTATTTATTTATTTATTTATTCATTTATTTATTACACTTTATTAAAGGTTCGTACTCACTACAGTGATATTGCATAATTTTCTTATAAATTTTAAATAGCTTTCTTAAATTTTCCCTTTGTGTGGGAAACAAAGGCAAAGAAAAAAATAAATTTTCTTATTGCCTACAGCCCCTTGACAAGTCCTGGGAAACCGGTAGAGCTACTTTCCTCTGGGAGCTCAGCTCCCTCTATGTTAAAATTTTTTGCTAAGGGCAAAAAGCAATCTTTCCTTAACATTATCCAAACCCCCAGTATCCTGTAAGTCTACTTTAACATATAAAAATTCCTTTGGAAACTTCCTTTATCTCTACACCCCTAGATACATGTTAGCAATCATTTCCTAAACATATGACCTACTGATATACATCTGAAGGGTCTCATGACTAGGGTTTTACTAGACAGTAATAAATGACCTTTTCCTAACCATAGTTAGAGCCTACCCCCTACTCCCCCCCTCCCCACAATCCTTTCCCGAGGCTTTCACAAAATCACCTTTTTGCACCATATCCATCTCAAGATTTTTTCTTGGCCATCTCCTACAGACCGCAATCATTTCCTACATCATAATCATCTGAAAATAATGATAATTTTGTCTTTTTTCAATTATATTTATTTCATTCCCTTACCTGAGGAAGAGAGAGCACAAAGTTACTTAGAACACAAGTTCTAAGAACTCGTGCTTAGACACAAAGAACACAAAGTTACTTAGACAATGTAGTACTTGGGAGAACCTTGCAGGATTGGGAAAGAGGGACAGGTGACTGAAATACATCACATTGAGCTGTCCTACTCCCCACTATTGTAAGTTAATTGTTAGAACCCGGCGTGGCCCCTGGAACTCTACATACCACATCATAGAAAAATTCGCATACTAGGGAACAAGTTATGTTCACAGTAACAGCCACAGATAGCTTTTCTCTGTTTATATCGCAACCAAATACTTAAAAGCCTGACATAAACACATGTACTCCAAGGTGAAATAAGTCACATTACCATTTTCAATAAATCTGCATCAATTTACCATTTTTGAATTCTCAGCACTCAAAACCACGATAAGTCATAAAAAATAGTACGAATAAGATTCCGAAAACCTTCAGCATGTGGTTATCCTGTGAATTAGAGTGAGTTTTTAAAGCCTTTTTTTTTTTTTGTTCACCAACTTCCTTCCCTGTCTTATACTACCCCCTAATGATTGTATACCTCCTTTAAGTTTCTCCACTGAATCCTTCTGAAGGTCAGGGCATTTTGCCTTTAAGTGTTTCAGTCTCTTAGCCCCTCACGAATCCTACAGAGTGTTTGATGGGCTTTGAGCTCTCCCTGCCCCCCTCCCCAACACCCAGTGTAGAAAAGGGGCCATCCAGTCTTGTCCTTAAATCAATAGAGTGTCAATACCCATCAGTCATAAACTGTGGATCCTCGATGCAACTGATTTCCCTTCCAGCTGAGGTTTAAAGGAGGGGAATCGATGAAGTTCTAGATGAACTGATGAAGTTCTAGAACTGATGAAGTTCTAGAACCTACGTGAGGTTCGGTGGGCTGAGTTCCGGAGCCGATGACCAAGAAAGAATTCTTGAGACATCTTTGGTGCAAAATGGTGGTTTATAAAAGCACGGGGACAGCGCCCGTGGGCCCAAAGAGCTGCTGCCCTGAGTTGTGAGGGATGGCAGGTTGCGTACCCTGCGGTCTGAGGGAAGGTGAGGGAAAGGGAGGTTTCAATGGAGTTTTCATATGCTAAAGAGGGCCTACAAGGGACCTACAAGGTGCCATTAACATGAAGATAGTTGGGAGATGCTTGTCTTGCAGGATTGTGATCTCTGCAAGTTAACTATTTGTTTCTTGTTTATGGCGGTCAGCGGGGCCTGAGGAATGTTACACATATTACCAGGGGGGCTGGTGGACACGGGGTGCAAGGTGCCAGCTTTTGCTTTGTCCTCAGCCAGCTTCCTGCTCCCTCATCAAAAGTACACCCTGGCAAAGCCCCGAATGGAAATAAAGCAAAAGCTCAACTGGCCTTTGTGAGGCCGGCTCTTCCTGACCCTTACGAACCAGTATACACCCTACATTAGGAAACAAAGGAGTATCTGCGGCTGGATACGACTGCCTTTGGGAATAATTCTCTTCACTACGCGGCCCCAAGAGCGGAAGATAAAGCCAGGCTCCAGGGATCAGGCTACCCGCCTGGGCCTAAGAGCCTTGGGCGGCGGGGCACTCGCACCCAGCGAGCGCTGGCGGCGGAGCAGGCGAAGGTCAGCTCGGGTCGCTTCCCTTTGGCAGCCAATGAGCGGAAGGAGATGCCAGGCATTGTGACACGCGGAGGAGAGAGGGGCAGAGGCGGGGCAGGCTGACAGGCCCCTCCGAGCGCGGGCACGCGGAACCGGCGCAAGGCGGCGCGGCGCCTCATTGGCGCGCACGCGCCTGAGCGCGCGCCCGGAGGGGCGGGCCGGGACTCGCCGCTCGCACGCCCTTGGGCCAGGGCCGGTGTCCGCCTGTACGTTTTGCCTCCGACGCGCGCAGTCAGTGGAGCTGGTGTATGTGCGGCAATAACATGTCTGCCCCGCTTCCCGCCACCGTGCCCGCCGTCCGGAAAGCCACCGCTGCGGTGAGTGGCGGCGAGTAGGGTTCGGAGGGGCCTCTCGGCCCACTGCGGGCTACCGCCTTGGGCGCGGGTTTGGCGTCGCAGGCTGGTGAGCTGCCGGTGGGTGGGGACGCTCTGCCGGGCGGGGTGCGGAGCGAGTGTGGTGAGGTGGGGAAGGCTGGCCCGGCGCCGGTCGGTGCTGTCTGGGGAGAGCGCTGGCCTCGCGGCCGGGGTGGGGGATTCGCGTCCCACTCCTCCCCTCCCACCCCCCACAGGCAGCCCCCACCCCGAGTCGTCCTCCGCCTTGCGGAGTGAGTGCGGCCCGCGGGACCCCCGGACCTTCCCCACCCCCACCACGGCCCGGGCTTGGAGGCGCTGGCGTTACTGGAGAGGCGCCCTAACACGAGGTGGCTTTATCTCGTGTTTCTGTCTCGTTTGTGGATGAGAGAAGGATTTTCTTGCCTTGCACTCTCGTTCTAAATTAAAGAAGTTGGAAGATTTCGTGTCTCACAAGATCAGAGGTACTGTTTTGGTTTTTTCCCCCCTGATGTAACTTGTGTATGAGGATCTCAAACTTGTTTTTAAACGACCCCCCTCCTTTTTGCGATGGAAAACTTCTACAGCTTTTGTGAGAGATTTCAGTGGTTTGACAAGAAAGAGACAAACTCTTTTTCTTCCAGTGTGGTTGGTGATCATTGACACTTACAAATGTCTGAGACCTTTAAGCGCTAAAACGCAACGTTAATTATCTTAGGAATTCAAGGAGAGAAGTTAAGGATTTTTTTTAATGAAGAGGTCTGTAGCGATTAACTAGCTTGCTGAGGGCAGTGCTCTCTAATTGTAGCATCCACCTTAACCAAAGCTTCAATGTGTAGCAAGAGTTCGGTGTGGGTTTATTTAGGCATTGCTTATTCATTTTTCCTCTTCTCTTATAGGTCATTTTCCTTCATGGACTGGGAGATACAGGGTAGGTACCCTTATTCGTTACAGTAATGAAATGGGGTTATGCAGCTGTATACTATGAAAAGTTTACCTAAGGACTCTAGGAATGTAGAAAAGAAGATTGGTAGTCCTACTTACAGTCCAAGAATAAGATACAACTTTTTCTTTTTCGAAAACTCCCAGAATTTTTCTCTGATCATCTTAAATTTCTCATTTTTCAACTCATGTTCCTGGAACATACTAAAATTGCAAACTCCTTGAATTGCTGTGGGTATTAGATGCCGGAGGTGGGTAGAATGTTTGTAGAGACAGTGTGTGCAACTGAGAGCTCTACAGGAGTTAAAATTTCAGGGCAGGTTGAGAAGTAGTTGATTTTGATAAGGAAGTAATAGCAATATGAGGTATAGAGCATTCTGATTGAGTGCTTAGGTATTCCCTTAAAAGAAAAAAGCAGTGTAAGTGCAGGAGAGGCCACTGAAAGATTTGGAGTCTGATAAAACGAATTATGTTGTGCTAACTTTAGATATATGATATGTCTTTCCCTTGGGCTTTTTCTCTATTGAGATGTTTTGTTTTTAATTTAAAGCTGTGATTATCAGGGCACCTAGCTGGTTCAGTCGGGAGAGCTTGCAGCCCTTAGTCTCAGGGTGGTGAGTTCAAGCCGCACATTGGGTATGGAGCAATAACAAGCAGTGATTTCCTATTTGAAACTTGGGCAAAAGTGTTGTTACAAAATTACAGAACTGGAGGAAACCTGCAGAGTAAATACATTTTAATAAAGTAGTAAAAAAAAAAAACAAAACCCAAAACCCAAACTATTAAATCTTTACAAAGAGGCATTGCACTAGATTGTTAAAAGTGATTCCTAATCTTATTATTTTAAGATTTTATTTATTTATTTGACAGAGATCACAAAAAGGCAGAGGGGCAGGCATAGAGAGAGAGGAGGAAGCCGGCTCCCTGCTGAGCAGAGAGCCCAATGTGGGGCTCCATCCCAGAACCCTGGGATCAAGACTTGAGCTGAAGGCAGAGGCTTTAACCCACTGAACCACCCAGGCACCCCATGATCCCTAATCTTTAATGCCTACTAAGGAGAAGTACATGACACATAACCTTGTATGAAGTTAGGGAAAAGATTGCGGGACTCTTGCTGGCAATCAGGTAGTCCTGTGAAAATGACAAACCTATTTTACGATTTAACTGAAGAGAGGCTCAGAGAAGCTCTCTTTTACAACCAACCCTTCTTGTTGCTGAGAGTTAGGGAAAGTTAGGTAGAGAGTTGCTACCCTGTAGCTTTCCCATCAAGGAGATCCAGACCTGAATAATTAGTCCAAGAGAAGCAAGCTTCAGTGTAGGAAGGTTCTTTGTGGATCCCAAATTAGCTGGAATTAGCAGTGCTGGAATCTGGATCGAGCCCCACATCGGGCTCTCTCCTCGGCAGGGAGCCTGCTTCCCTTCCTCTCTCTCTGCCTACTTGTGGTCTCTCGCTGTCAAATAAATAAATAAAATCTTTAAAAAAAAAAAAGAAAAGAAAAAAAATATGACAGCTAAAGTGTTCCTAGTAACCTGTATAATTAACTGTGAAACTAGTATTCAAATTAATTTATTTTATTATTTATTTATTTAAAATAATTTTGTTTATTGACACAGAGATCACAAGTAGGGAGAGAGGCAGGCAAAGAGAGAGAGAGAAGGAGGAGGAAGTAGGCTCTCTGCTTGGCAGACACTGGATGCGGGACTGGATCCCAGGACCCTGAGATCATGACCTGAGCCAAAGGCAGAGGCTTAACCCACTGAGCCACCCAGGCGTCCTCAAATTAATATACTTTAGACTATACTGTATGGCATGAGATCGATCACAGTTTTCCTTCTAAAGTAAAACCGACTTGTTGTGATTATGAAAATGTTATGTTTGTATTATAAAAAAATTCAAACTGTAAGTATGAGAATGAGAATTGATTTAAATCCTAAAACCCAGAGATGTGTTTTTGATAGCATTTAAAAAAATGTTTTATTTTGAATTATTTTCAAATTTATGGAAGAGTTCCAAGAATAGAGATTTCTCAATACCTTTTACTCAGATCCACTGATCTCTGTTTACTGAATGTGTTACTGTATTTGCTGAAATCCCTGAGAGTAAATTGCAGTTCCCTTGATTCTTTTTGTTTGTTTGTTTATTTGACAGAGATAGAGTCAGCCGGAGAGAGAACACAAGCAGGGGGAGTGGGGGAGAGAGAAGCAGGCCTTCTGCAGGGCAGGGAGTCCAGACCCGGAGCTTGATCCCTGGATCCCGGGATCATGACATGAGCCAAAGGCAGATGCTTAATAATTAAGCCACCTGGTCACCCCTACCTTGATCCTTTATTTCCACACCTTAGCATGTATTCCCTAAGAACAAGGAGAGTCTCGTGTAACCACAGAAGAGTTATCACATTCAGGAAACTTAGCCCTTAGTTAATATTATCATCTAACATACTACGTATTCAAACTTTGCAAACTGTCCCAGTAATATCCTTTATAGTAATCGCCTCTTTTGGAATCCAATTCCCAGTCACACATTGCATTTAGCTGTTATATCTCTTAAGTCAGGAACAATTCCTCAGCTCTTCTTTGTCTTTCATGACACTGACATTTGCAGAGATGAGGGTAGTCCCTGAGATTAGGTTTATTTGCCATTTCCTCATGATTAGATTCCTTAGATTAGTTTATGCACTTCTGGTACAAACTCCATATAGGCGATATGTCCTGTTCAGTGCATCATGTCAGGAGACAGATGATAGCCTTTGACCCGTTACTGATGCTAACTTGGATCACTTGATTAAAGTGATATTTTCCAGGTTTCTCTGCTGCAGTTATTTTTCCATTGTAGTTAAAAAGCAAGTTGTAGGGAAATACTTTCAGACTTTGTAAATTGTATGATAAACTTTAATCCAATATTTTCAGCATCCATTGGTGATTTTTTTTTTTTTTTTTTTAAAGATTTTATTTATTTATTTGACAGCGAGAGATCACAAGTAGGCAGAGAGGCAGGCAGAGAGAGAGGAAGGGAAGGAAGCAGGCTCCCTGCCGAGCAGAGAGCCCGATGCGGGACTCGATCCCAGGACCCTGAGATCATGACCTGAGCCGAAGGCAGCGGCTTAACCCACTGAGCCACCCAGGCGCCCCCATTGGTGATTCTTGTTTGACTCAATTGTTAACATGATATGATTGTCTAAGTCTGTCATACTTTATTAGTTTGCCCCTCCCCATTTAATACAGTCTATAGATTAGTGTAATGAGTTATATTTCATCACTGTTACTGTTTTAAAATTTTTTAACTTTTTCTTTTAAAGTAACTTCAAATTTACATAAATATTGCAGAAGTAGTATTCAGATCTCCTCATATCTTTTCAGATTACCCAATTAACATTTCTGAAAAAGGGGCACCTGGGTGGCTAGTGGTTTAAAGCCTCTGCCTGCTCAGGTCATGGTCCCAGGGTTCTGGGATGGAGCCTGCATCAGGCTCTCTGCTCAGCGGGGAGCCAGCTTCCCCCCTCTCTCTTTCTGCCGGCCTCTCTGCCTGCTTGTGATCTCTGTCTGTCAAATAAATAAATGAAATCTTTTAAAAAAATTTTTTTTTCTGAAACATTTGGGCATATTGTAGAAATATTGCTTCATTACTCCATAAAATTTTAGTGTGTATTTTGTAAGCACAAGGGCATTTCCACATGACCACAGTATAACCAACCATCAGGAAGTTAACATTGATCTTATGCTATCATCAAATTTCTTGGTTCTATCACATTGTCTTGGTTTGACCCAATCATGGCCTTTTATGGGCCCAGGATCCAATCCAGGATCACATGTTGCATTCAGTTACCATGTGTCCTTTGTGTTTCCTTCAGTCTAGAGCAGTCTTTCCTTGTCTTGCATGACCTTTACGACTGTCCTTCAGCTTGGGTTTATGTGATGTCTCCTGACTTAAGCTTTTCTGACAGGAATATCACAGAGATGTTGCTATGTTCGTCTCAGAGGATTGTATCAGGTGCACACTATGTTGATTTTCGTTCCTTTACTGATAATGTTATATTTTTTCACCTGGGTAAGGTGGTGTTTGCCCCGTTTCTCCACGGTAAAATTAATAAGGGTATTTACTTAAAAATATTTTGTGGGGAGATGCTTTGATATTATGAAAACATGTTTCTTACTAAATTTTAACCTATGGATTTAGTGTCCATTAATGATTTTTATCTGTATCTATTATTGTGATAGTTCCAGATAATGATCTTTTAAAAAAAATCCTTCTTTCTAGATTTATTCATTGGCAGCTCTCCCTTCTCCTTTATTATGTATGCATGTATTTATTTATTCATATTAGTGTCAAATCAGGACAGACTCTTAGATTGCTCTTTTACCCTGAGGGTTACAAATTGTTAAATCGGTCATATTTTTGATGGTCACGTCATCCTATACGTGGCTATGAAGACGCCCCTTCATCCTGTTCTGATATCTTTGGGACATGCCCCATCATTCTTTGAGCACTTTCTTGCTTTCCAGTGCAGCAAGGTCTTTCCCACGATCATCTTACATTTTTCCTGCTTCAGTCCTGGGATTCAACCATTTTTTTCAAGAGCCCCGGTTCCTTTCAGTAAAGAATATTTAGGACCCAATATCTGGGTGCTTTATGTGGTAATTGGTAGAATCATTACTTCTATATCCTTTCAATGGACAGAGCGGGAGTGTAGCTACATTAACATACATGTGTAGGCACACATCTTTATCAACTTAGATATTTTCATATATTAAAATTAGGGGGTGTATTCTAATTCCTCCAGTTCTAGTCAGCACCAGGTGTATTCTAGCCTTCCCCCCTTTCCATATTTGTAATTCTTTGAGAAACCTTGCTTCTGTTCTGGCAGTTCTGGCCAGAAGTGCACTGTGGCATTGCCTCCCACCCCCTCTAGGTGTCCCAGCCCACAGCTTTGCTTCAAACTGGTAACAACTCCCTCATCTTACCCCCGTCCCAGATAACACATGAAAGCTCAGTTTCAGTTAAGGGGAGCAGGAAGGAGAAAAGGCCAGGTGGAAATCTTGGCCTTCTTGTAAACTTACCCTTCCTTTCATATATTGCAGGAGTTTCTGGTCTATGTTACCAATCTATGTGTGAGTTTTCTAGGCTGTGGAGATTGTAAAGCTTAGAAAACAAAGTTTCAAAAGAAAAAAATGAATAAATAAAACAAAAGTTTCCAAGACAGAAACTGATTAAGTAGATTAAGCCTTACTGAGAGATCAATACAGAGAGTATTAAAAATAATATTGAATTGGCAACATGGGTATATTTTACGACCATTTGTTTGCAAGTCCTTATATAATCAAGAACTAAGAGAATTATAGAATGTTATTTGGATATCATTTAGTTATAAGGACTAGGAAACTGTTCAACTAGTTTAAGCAAAAAGCGGTATTTATGGAAGGACATAATGATAGCTGTCTTGCATATAAACTCCATGAAGGCAAAGATTTTTTTTATTTACTTGATATATAACTGACATGCTATAAAATTCACCTGAGAACACAGGTATTTTCTATTTAACTTAACACTGCATCCCCATGGCTTGGACATTACTGGATATGTAGAACATCTATCCATTGAGTAAATAAATGGATGAGGAATTAAGGGGGAAAACATATAATGATAATTAGTCACAAAGTATATTGTTTTCCTAGAGCTGCCATAGTTAAAAACCATAAACTAGATAGCTTCAAGCAACAGAAAATTATTTGCACAGTTAAATAGGCTAGCAGTTCAAAATCAAGATGTCAGAAGGACTATAGAACTCCCTCAAAGGCTTTAGGGGAGAATCCTTTGCCTTTCCCAGGTTTGATGGCTCCTGGCATTCTTCGGCTTGTGGCAATATATTTCCAATCTTCTGCCTCCCTCAGACATGACCTTTTTGTTATTTATCTGTGTTCTGTTCTTTTCTTTTCTCCTTTCTTCCTTTTCTTTTTTGTTTTATTTTCCTGTTCCTTTCATCCTTCCTTCCTTTCTTCCTTTTTTATTCCTCATATCTAATAAGGACACCAGTTACTAGATTTTTTTTTTTTTATGGTTGATATGTTATATTGACAGGCCATTTGAATAGCCTTTTTTTTTTTTTTTCGTACAGATTTAATTTATTCGACAGAGAGAGAGAGATCACAAGCAGAGAAACAGGCAGAGAGAGAAGGGGGGGAAGCAGGTTGCCTGCTGAGCAGAGAGCCTGATGTGGGACTCAATCCCATGACCCTGAGATCATGACCTGAGCCAAAGGCAGAGGCTTAACCCACTGAGCCACTCAGGCGCCCCTTGGATAGCCTTTAACAAAATAATCAGCTCTCCCAAACATCCAGACTTTTTTTTTCATTTTTTTAAAAAATGAAACATATATAATGTATTATTTGCCGTAGGGGTACAGGTCTGTGAATCATCAGGCTTACATACTTCACAGCACTCACCATAGCACATACCCTTGACAATGTCCATAACCCAGCCACCGCATCCCTACTTAGTTTGTTTTTTGAGATTAAGAGTCTCTTATGGTTTGTCTCCCTCCCAGTCCCATCTTGTTTCATTTTTTCCTTTCCTACTCCCCAAGCCCCCCACTTTGCTTCTCAAATTCCTCATATCAGGGAGATCATGTGATAATTGTCTTTCTCTGATTGACTTACTTTGCTCAGCATTATACCCTCAAATTCCATCCATGTCATTGCAAATGGCAAGATTTCATTTCTTTTGAAGGCTGCGTAGTATTCCATTGTGCATATATACACCACATCTTTTTTTTTTTTTTTAAGATTTTATTTATTTATTTGGCACACAGAGAGAGAAATCACAAGCAGGCAGAGAGGCAGGCAGAGAGAGAGGGGGAAGCAGGCTCCCTGCTGAGCAGAGAGCCCAATGCAGGACTCGATCCCAGGACCCTGAGATCATGACCCGAGCTGAATTAACCCACTGAGCCACCTAGGCACCCCTATACACCACATCTTTATTCATTCATCTGTTGATGGACATTTAGGTTCTTTCCATAGTTTGGCTGTTGTGGACATTGCTGCTATAAACATTTGGGCGCACATGCACCTTCAGATCCCTACATTTGTATCTTTAGGGTAAATACTCAGTAGTATGAGTAGTATGAGTAGTATGCTGAGTATGAGTAGTATGAGTAGTATGCTGAGTCATAGGGTAGCTCTATTTTCAACTTTTTGAGGAACCTCCATGCTGTTTGAGTGGCTGCACCAGCATGCATTCCCACCAACAGTGTAGGAGGGTTCCCCTTTCTCCGCATCCTCGCCAGCATCTGTCATTTCCTGACTTGTTAATTTTAGCCATTCTGACTGGTGTGAGGTGATATCTCATTGTAGTTTAGATTTGTATTTCCCTGATGCTGAGTGATGTGGAGCACTTTTTCATGTGTCTGTTGGTCATCTGGATATCTTCTTTGTAGAAATGTCTGTCCATGTCCTCTGCCCATTTCTTGATTGGATTATTTGTTCTTTGGGTGTTGAGCTTGATAAGTTCTGTGTAGATTTTGGATACTAGTCCTTTATCTGATATGTCGTTGGCAAATACCTACTCCCATTCTTTCTGTTGTCTTTTGGTTTTGTTGACTGTTTCCTTCGTTGTGCAAAAGCTTTTGATCTTGATGAAATCCCAATAGTTCATTTTTGCCCTTGCTTCCCTTGTCTTTGGTGATGTTTCTAGGAAGAAGTTGCTGTGGCTGAGGTCAAAGAGGTTACTGCCTGTGTTCTCAAGGATTTTGATCGATTCCTTTCTCACATTTGAGGTCTTTCATCCATTTTGAGTCTATTTTCGTGTGTGGTGTAAGGAAATGGTCCAGTTTCATTTTTTTGCATGTGGCTGTCCAATTTTCTTAGCACCATTTGTTGAAGAGACTGTCTTTTTTCCATTGGACTTTATTTTTCTGCTTTGTCAAAGATTAGTTGACCACAGAGTTGAGGGTCTGTTTCTCTATTTTGTTCCATTGATCTTTGTGTCTGTTTTTGTGCCAGTACCATTCTGTCTTGATGATTACAGCTTTATAATAGGGCTTGAAGTCTGGAATTGTGATGCCATCAACTTCAGCTTTCTTTTTCCTCATTCCTCTCGCTATTCGAGGTCTTTTCTGGTTCCATATAAATTTTAAGATTATTTGTTCCATTTCTTGGAAAAAAATGATGGTATTTTGATAGGGATGGCATTAAACATGTAGATTGCTTTAGGTAGCATAGACATTTTCAGAGTATTTGTTCTTCTAATCCATGAGCATGGGATGCTTTTCCATTTCTTTGTATCTTCCTCAATTTCTTTCATGTGTACTTTATACTTTTCTGAGTATAGATTCTTGGCCTCTTTGGTTAGGTTTATTCCTAGGTATCTTACGATTTGGGGTGCAATTATAAATGGGATCAACTCCTTAATTTCTCTTTCTTCTGTCTTGTTGTTGGTGTATAGAAATGCAACTGATTTCTATGCATTGATTTTATTTCCTGACACTTTACTGAATTCCTGTACAAGTGCTAGCAGTTTTGGAGTGAAGTGAAGTCTTTTGGGTTTTCCACATAAAGTATTATATCATCTGCAAAGAGTGATAGTTTGACTACTTCTTTGCTGATTTGGATGCCTTTAATTTCTTTTTGTTGTCTGATTAGGACCTCTAGTACTGTTTGAATATCAGTGGTGATAATGGACACCCCTGCCGTGTTCCTGACCTTAGCAGTAGCTCTCAGTTTTTCTCCATTGACAATGATATTTGCAGTGGGTTTTTCATAGATGGCTCTGATGATATTGAGGTATGTACCCTCTATCCCTACACGTTGAAGGGTTTTGATCAAGAAAGGATTCTGTACTTTGTCAAATGCTTTTTCAGCATCCATTGAGAGTATCATATGGTTCTTGTTCTCTCTTTTATTAATGTATCACATTGATTTGATTTGTGGATGTTGAACCAACCTTGCAACCCTGGAATAAATGCCACTTGATCATGGTGAATATCCTTTTATTTTATAGATTTTATTTATTTATTTGACAGAGAGAGAGATCACAAGTAGGCAGAGAGGCAGACAGAGAGGGGGAAGCAGGCTCCGCACCGAGCAGAGAGGCCAGTGCAGAGCCTGATCCCCGGACCCTGAGATCATGACCTAAACCGAAGGCAAAGGCTTCACCCACTGTGCTACCCAGGCACCCCTGAATAATCCTTTTAATGTATTGTTGGATCCTATTGCCTAGTATTTATGGTGAGAATTTTTGCATCTGTGTTGATCAAGGATATTGGTCTGTAGTTTTCTTTTTTGATGTGTTCTTTGTCTGGTTTTAGGATCAAGGTAATGCTAGCCTTGTAAAATGAGTTTGGAAGTTTTCCTTGTATTTCTATTTTTTGGAACAGTTTCAGGAGAATGGGTATTAATTTTTCTTTAAATGTTTGGTAGAATTCCCCTGGGAAGCCGTCTGGCCCTGGGCTCTTGTTTGTTGGGAGATTTCTGAGGACTGCTTCAATCTCCTTACTAATTATGGGTCTGTTCAGGTTTTCTATTTCTTTCTGGTTCAGTTGTGGTAGTTTATATGTCTCTAGAAATACATCCATTTCTTCCAGATTGTCAAATTTATTTTCGTAGAGTTGTTCAGAGGATGTTCTTATAATTGTTTGTATTTCTTTGGTGTTAGTTGTGATCTCTCCTCTTTCATTCATGATTTTATTTATTTGGTTCCTTTCTCTTTTCTTTTTGGTAAGTCTGGCCAGGGTTTATCAGTCTTCTTAGTTCTTTCAAAGAACCAGCTCCTAGTTCTGTTGATCTGTTCTACTGTTCTTTTGATTTCTATTTCATTGGTTTCTGCTCTGATCTTTATTATTTCTCTTCTCCTGCTAGGTTTATGCTGTTCTTTCTCCAGTTTCTGTCAGTGTAGGGTTAGATTGTGTACTTGAGACCTTTCTTGTTTCTTGAGAAAGGCTTACATCACTATATACCTTCCTCTCAGGACTGCTGTTGCTGTGTCCCACAGATTTTGAACAGTTGTGTTTTCATTTTCATTTGTTTCCATGAATTTTTTCAGTTCTTTACTTTCCTGGTTCACGCATTCACTCTTTAGAAGGATGCTCGTTAGCCTCCATGTATTTGGGTTCCTTCCAACTTTCTTCTGTTGATTGAGTCTAGCTTCAGAGCTTTGTGGTTTAAAAATATGCAGAGAGTGATCCCAGTCTTTTGTTACTGGTTGAGACCTGATTTGTAACCCAGGATGTGATCTATTTTGAAGAATGTTCCATGTGCACTATAGAAGAATGTGTATTCTCTTGCTTTGGGATGGAATGTTCTGGATATATCTGAGATGTCCATCTGGTCCATTGTATTATTTAAGGCCTTTATTTCCTTGTTTGTCTTTTGCTTGGATGATCTGTTCATTTCAGTGAGGGGTTTAGGGATGTTAAAGTCCCCTACTATTATTGTATTATTGTTGATGTGTTTCTTTGATTTTGTTATTAATCAGTTTACATATTTGGCTGCTCCCATGTTAGGGGCATAGATATTTAAAATTATTAGATCTTCTTGTTGGACTGACCCTTTGAGTATGATATGGTGTCCTTCCTCATCTCTTATTATAGTCTTTGGCATAAAATCTAATTTATCTGATATTAGGATTGCCACCCTAGGTTCTTTTGATGTCCATTAGTATGGTAAATTGTTTTCCACGCCCTCACTTTAAATCTGGAGGTGTCTTTGGGTCTAAAATGAGTTTCTTGTCGACAGCATATTGATGGGTTTTCTTTTTTTATTCATTCTAATACCCTGTGTCTTTTGATTGGTGCATTTAACCTATTAACATTCAGGGTAACTATTGAAAGATATGAATTTTAATGCCATTGTATTGCCTATAGGGTGACTGTTATTGTATACTGTCTCTGTTCCTTTCTGGTCTACTATTTTTAGACTTTCTCTTTGCTTAGAGGACTCCTTTCAATATTTCCTGTAGGGCTGGTTTGTGTTTACAAATTATTTTAGTTTTGTTTGTCCTGGAAGCTTTTTATCTCTCCTGTTTTCAGTGATAACCTAGCTGGATATAGTTTTCTTGGCTACATGTTTTTTTCATTTAGTGCTTTCAGTATATCACGCCAGTCCTTTCTGGCCTGCCAGGTCTCTATGGATAAATCTGCTGCCAATCTAATATTTTTACCATTCTATGTTACAGACTTCTTGTCCTGAGCTGCTTTTAGGATTTTCTCTTTGTCACTAAGACTAGTAAGTTTTACTATTAGATGATGGGGTGTGGACCTATTTTTATTGATTTTGAGGCAGGTTCTCTGTGCCTCCTGGATTTTGATGCATGTTCCATTTGCCATATTAGGGATATTCTCTATAATAATTTGCTCCAGTATACCTTCTGCCCCCCTCTTTCTTCTTCTGGAATCTGAATTATTCTAATATTGTTTTGTCATATGGTATCACTTATCTCTTGAATTTTCCCCTCGTGGTCCAGTAGTAGTTTATCTCTTTTTTGCTGTTTCTTTATTCTCTGTCATTTGGCCTTTATATCACTAATTCTCTCTTCTGCCTCATTTTCCTAGCAGTAAGATCCTCCATTTTTTATTGTACCTCATCAATAGCTTTTTTGATTTCAGCTTGGGTAGATTTTAGTTCTTTTATTTCTCCAGAAATGGCTTTTATTTCTCCAGACAGGGTTTCTCTAATACCTTCCATGCCTCTTTCGAGGCCGACTAGCACTTCTAGATCTGACATATTACCAATGTCTGTATCGATTAGGTCCCTAGCCTTCGGTACTGCCTCTTGTTCTTTTTTTTTTTGTGTGTGTGTGTGTGTGTGTGTGGTGAGTTTTTCCACTTTGTCATTTATCCAGATAAGTATATATGAACTGGAGAACATAATACTAAAAGGGTGGCAAAGACCCCCCAAAAATGTACACTAACCAAATCAGAAGAGACCCCAAATTGGGGGAAAAAGAAAGAAAGGGGGTAAAAAGAAATTTTTAAAAAATTTATGTATATAAAAATAAAATTTATGTATATATATTAGACTGATGAATGGAACAAAGCCACTCACTTGGTTTTGGGTGTATTTTGGTCTCTTAGAAGAAACTATCTCCCAAAATTTTAAAGAAAAAAATAATATGTATTCAAAAATAAGGATAAAGATGAATGGATGGAATATGATTGTAAAGATGAAAATTAAAAAAAAATTGGAAAAAGAAAGAAGAAAAAAGTGAAGAGAATTTGCTCAGGCTGGAGACTAGAACAAACCCCTGTGGTAGATTTAGGGTATATTTTGATCTATTAGAAGAAAGGTATCCCAAAATTTTTTAGAAAAACAACAACAACAACATCCCTGTATGTATACAAGAAATAAAATTAAATACAACAAAGGATAAAATATGACTATAATAATGAAGGTTTAAAAAGATTTTTTTTAGAAAGGTATTGTTAAGATAAACTAGTTATAAAACGTTAAAAGAGGAAAGAGGAAAAGTTAAAAGAATTAGAATAAGAAAAAAAAGTTTTAAAAATTTAATTAACGGGGCGCCTGGGTGGCTCAGTGGGTTAAGGTCTCTGCCTTCGGCTCAGGTCATGATCCCAGAGTCCTGGGATCGAGCCCCACATCAGACTCTCTGCTCGGCACGGAGCCTGCTTCCACCTCTCTCTCTGCCTACCTCTGCCTACTTGTGATTTCTCTCTCTCTCTGTCTCTGTCAAATAAATAAATAAAATATTTTTTAAAAATTTAATTAACTTGTCAAGACTAAAGAATCATGGGGAGAAAGCCATGAATTCCATGCTCTGGAATTCCACTGTTCTCCTTGATCAGTGAGCTTGGTCTTGGCGTTCTTGCCATCTTCTAGGGGAGGTGCCTGTTGTAGTGATTCTCAAAATGTCTTCGCCTGAGGCGGAATTGCACCACCCTTGCCAGGGGCCGGGCTAAGTAATCTGCTTGGATTCGCTCTCAGGAGCTTTTGTTCCCTGATTGCCCTCCTGTAGAGCTCTGGAGGACAGGAATGGAAATGGCAGCCTCCCAATCTCTGCCCAGAGTAGCCAAGAGCTCGGGGCCCTAGTCCTCATTAGGCCCTTGGAGAAAAGGGGTAAATTACTCCCATCTCCCTGGTCTCAGGCCGCGCCCTGAGCTCACCCGGCCTGTGACCGAGTGTTTCTGTCTCTGGCGCACCGCCCGGTTTGGAGTCTCCAAACCCTGTAGATTCCTGCCATGCTGCTCTTTTGGTGGAAGAAGGTGGGTCTTCCCAGATCTGCTATTTGTGGGGTCCCTGTTCAAAGAGCAGTGGTCCGACTGCCACAGATCACAGTTTAAGGTAACCCCGAGCTGAGAGCTTCCTCCTCAGCTCCATCTCTGTAATTGGCTTCCCCGCTGTGTACCTGCAAGCTCTGCTACACTCAGACACCCCTGATCCTTCTGTGACCCCGCAGGATCTGAGACTGCTGTGTCCCTGCGAGAACTCCACCCCCGCTTAGCCTCTGGAGTGATGTCCCTCAGCAGAGCAGACTTTTAAAAGTTCAGATTTTGTGCTCCATTGCTCCACTGCCTGCCAGGAGCTGGCCCCTCCCACCCCAGGTCTATCTTCCCGTTGCTTCAGATTCACTTCTCCGCTCGTCCTTTCTTTCAGAAAGTGGTCAGTTTTCTGTATCTAAATTGCTGCTCTTCTCTCTGATCTGTTGGGTTTGTAGTTGTTGGGAATGGTTTGATAACTATCTTACTGAACTCCTCCGACCCAATGTCATCTCAGTCTGCTACTCCTCCACCATCTTGACTGACAATCCACCAGTTACTAGATTTAGGATCCATCCTAATCTTAGAGAATCTCATCTTGATCCTTAACAGATTACATCTGCAAAGAGCCTCTTTCCCAATAAGGGCACATTTTGAGGTTCCAGATGGACAATAATTTTGTGGGGACTATCCAGTCAACTACACCAAAGGTATTCTCTCTGCTGTTTGTACCCTTGTGGTCTCTCACTTTAGGTTCTTTCTGTATATTTGCACAGTTTTCTCTGCTGACACACTTTCCTTATCACTCCCAAATGGATCAACCCAGCTCTGACTTTTTATCAACCCTAGTTCTGGTGTTTTTTTAAGAATTTGACCCATCTTGGATGCCTGTGTGGCCCACAGGCTAAGTGTCTGCCTTTGGCTTGGGTCATAATCCCAGGGTCTTGGGATCAAGTTCTGTATTGGGCTCCCTGCTCAGCAGGGAGTCTTCCTCTCCCTCTACCCCTCTTCCCACTCGATGTCTCAATCTCTCTCTCTCAAATCAATAAATTATTTAAGAAAAAAAAGAATCTGGCCCATCTTGGGTCACTCTGCTCTTAGCTAGGTAGTTGGTAAGACTCACCAGGATGTGTAAGGGTAATTCTATGGCAGTGATATGCTACTTGGACACAGATGGTGATGAGTTGTGTTTCTTGTGGAATCTTTTGAGTTTTTAGTTCCATACCATTATTACTTTGGAGTAGTGAACATTATGAAAATAGATGTAAGTTACTTTGTAGTCTTTTCTAAAAGGACAGTTCAGAAGTAAAATAGAGTGAACTTGTAATATTTCTTGGGATGTACCTTGAAATTCACTTTCTGAACCCATAAAACCTTTGTGTGTGTCTGTTTCATTTTCTTTTTGTTTCTAATAATTAAGTGAAATATATTCTCATTGATCTAGGTTTCTGAATATTAGATTCTGTTTAACTGAAGCTCTGTGTAGACTTCTTAAATCTTGAGGTTTCCCCCGACTTTGACAATTATCAAAAGGACAAGTTATAGTCCATAATTCAGTTATAATTATAAATTATAATTCAGACTATAATTCAGTTATAGTCAAAGATTTTTATAATCTGTGAGGACCTTTGAAATCATCTAGTACAGGCAGCACAGATTATGGGTGAAAAAACTGAGAACTGGAAAGGCATTGGTTCTCATACTGTAGCATGCATAAAAGTCACATGGAAGGCTTGATTGTTGGTCCCCACCACCTGAGTTTCTGATTCACTGGGTTTGGGATTCGGCCCAGGAATTTGCATTTCTAACAAGTTCCCAGAAGATTCTGCTGGTCCTGGGGACCACACTTTTAAAAGCCAGTAGACTGAACTGGGGCCACACTTCCTAAAGGCACAGTGGGGACTAGAACTCAAGATTCCTATTCCTTTTTATTATTTCTTAGTATTTCTTATGTTCTTAGTATTTCTTGTGTAGAGGAGTAGTTGGCAAACAGTAGGCCACAGTTCAATTCTGGCCTGCCACTTTTTAAAAACTTACTTAATGTTATTTATTGATAATATGTAATTCACATCCATAAAAGTCACCCTTTTAAAATGTACAATTCCATAGTTTTTAGTATACTTACAGAGTTGTGCAACCATCATTATGTTAATTCCAGAATATTTTCAGCATTCCAAAAGGAAATGGCATACATGTTAGCAGATAGTCCTCATTCCCTTTACTGGCAACCATTAATCTCCTTTCAGATTCTGTGGATTTGTCTGTTCTGGGTATTTCATATAAATGGAATCAGGCAATATATGACGTTTTGTGTCTAAATTCTTTCACATAGTGTGTTTTTCAGGTTCATTCATGTTGTAATGTGTCCTGGCATTTTATTCCCTTTATTGCCAAATAATTTTCTGTGGAGGGGTATCCATGTATTGATCTTAGGATATACCATGTTTCTTAAATTCATCAGTTGATGAACATTTCAATTGTTTCCACTTTCTGGCTATTAGAAGTAGTGCTACTCTGAACATCCATTTGCAAGAATTTACCTAAACACAGGCTTTTAGTTCACTTGAATAATTGCTGAGTCAGTGGTAATTGTTTAACCTTTTGAGGAACTCCCAGACTGTTGTCCCCAGTGGCTGTACCATTTTACATTTCTACCAATAGTATATGAGTGTTCTGATTTCTCCACATTCTCACCAGTATTTGTTGTTACCTTTCTTTTTTTTATTATAACCATCCTATTGGGTCTAAAGTATTAATCTCATTTTGGTTTTTTTTTTTTTTTTTTAAAGATTTTTTATTTATTATTTATTTGACAGAGAGAGAAATCACAAGTAGGCGGAGAGTCAGGCAGAGAGAGAGAGAAGCAGGCTTCCGCTGAGCAAAGAGCCCGATGCGGGGCTCGATCCCAGGAAACTGAGATCATGACCTGAGCCGAAGGCAGCGGCTCAATCCACTGAGCCACCCAGGCGCCCCTCATTTTGGTTTTTAATTACACTTCCTAATGACTAATAATTTGGTCATCTTTTCATGTGCTTATTTGTGATTTATATATTTTCACTAAAGAAACATCTATTCAATACCTTTGCCCTTATTTTTTTTTTTTTAATTTATTTTAAAAGATTTTATTTACTTATTTGACAGAGAAAACAAGAGAGAGGGAGCACAAGCAGGTTCCTTGCTGAGCAAGGAGCCAGGTGCTGGGCTCCATCCCAGGACCATGAGATCTTGACCTGAGCCAAAGGCAAATGCTTAAGCATCTGAGCCACCCAGGCACCAGTTTTTAATCCTGATAAGTTCCGGTTGATCTTTTTTTTTTTTTGGTTGCTTGTGCTTTTGGTGTTTATATCTGAGAAATCATTGTGTATCATTGGTACCAAGCTTCTCCAGTTGTTAATCTTTTATGACATTGTGCATTTGTCCATGCTCTCAAAGCTCTTTCTCTGTTTTTATATGTATACGGATATATCTTTCTCTGTTTTATATGTGTACGTATATACTTATTATTTGGTGATCAAAGTCTTTTTTTTTAAGTCTTTGAAATCAGCCTGATAGAAGCATGATCTTCCATCATCACTAATTATTCCAGTGTTGCCCACGCGTGAGGATACTGTACCTGACCAGCATATGGCACTCCAAAGTAGGAAATCAGCATTGATCCAGTACTACCATCCAGTCCAAAGAATCCATTCAAGTTTTTCCAGCTTTCTTAATTATGTTTCCTTCCTGGTCCAAGATCCTTTTCAGTAATTTGTGCTTTATTTAGAAACAGTTTATTAGCCTTTCATATCCTTCATATTTTTAAAATGTGGAGCCTTACCTCTGTACCTTCTATAGAGTGACCCTTAGATTGAATGTAATGTCTCATGACTGGATTTAGGTCATTTATGCCTTTTTAATTCTTTTTATAATGGTTTGGGATGTAATTTGATTACCACACAATTCACCCATTTGAATTCTGAGGTGCAGTCTTTAATATATTCACAAAGCAGTGAAACCATTTTTATCACTCCAAAAGGAAACCTTGTACTCTTTTTTTTACCCCCAAGTCCCTAGGTAACTAAGCTTTCTTTCCTTTTTTTTTTTTTTTTTTTTTTTTTTTTAAGATTTTATTTATTTGATAGAGACACAGCGAGAGAGGGAACACAAGCAAGGGGTGTGTGAGAGGGAGAAGCAGGCTTCCCACTAAGCGGGAGCCCGATGCAGGGCTGGATCCCAGGACCTTGGGATCATGACCTGAGCCCAAGGCAGATGCCCAAAGATTGAGCCACCCAGGTGCCCACTAAGCTACTTTATCTTTATAGATTTAGCTATCCTGGACATTTCATATAAATGGAATTATAATATAATATATGGTCTTTTGTAATTGGCTTTCTTTACTTAACATAATATTTTTAAAGTTCATGCATGTTGTAATATATATAGGAATTTTATTCCTTTTTATTGTTCATCATATTCCTTTGAGTAAAATTGCTGGGTCATATGGTAACTTCATGTTACTAGCAGTATGTGAAAATTCTGCTTTCTTCCCATCCTCATTAACACTTGTTATCGTCTTTTTGATTATGGCCATCCTAGTGGGTGTGAAGTAGTATCTCATTGTGGTTTTATTTGCATTTACATAATGACTAATAAGGTTGAGGATCTTTTCCTGTACATGTTGGCCATTTGTATATCTTTGGAGAAGTGTCTGTTCAAGTCCTTCACCTCTTTACTTTTAGGTTGTCTTTTTGTTTGTGGGTTTTTTTTTTAAGATTTTATTTATTTATTTGACAGAAATCACAAGTAGGCAGAGAGGCAGGCAGAGAGAGAGAGGAGAAAGCAGGCTTCCTGCAGAGCAGAGAGCCCGACGATGTGATGTGGGGCTCTATCCCAGGATCCTGAGATCATGACCTGAGCTGAAGGCAGAGGCTTGACCCACAGAGCCACCCAGGTGCCCCAGTTGTTTGTGGGTTTTAATAATTGTTTATGTGTTATGGATACTGCATCCTTATTGAATATGGTTTGCAAATAATTTTCCATTCTGTAGTTTATCTTTTTCTTCATAGTGCCCTCTGAAGCATAATAGTGTGGTTTTTTTTTTTTAAGATTGTATTTATTTATTTGACAGAGAGAGAGAGATCACAAGTAGGCAGAGGCAGGTAGAGATGGGGGGGGGGAGCAGGCTTCCTGCTGAGCAGAGAGCCCCATGCGGGGCTCGATCCCAGAACCCTGGGATCATGACCTGAGCCGAAGGCAGAGGCTTTAACCCACTGAGCCACCCAGGCGCCCTAGCATAATAGTTTTTAATTTTGATGATTAATTTTTTTTCTTCGTTGTTTGTGCTTTTAGTGTCTAAGAAGAAACCATGGCCAAATCCAACATCACAAGATTTTCATACATTTTCTTCTAGGAGTTTTATAGTTTTATCTCTTACATTTAAGTCTTTGGTACATTTTGAGTTAATTTTTTTGTATGGTGTGAGCTAGGAGTTCAACTTCTCCTGTTGCATCCCAGCTACTTTTGTTGAAAAGATTATTCTTTCCTCATTGATTTTTCTCAGGGACACCTTTTCAGAAATAAATTAACCATAAATGGTGGGTTTATTTCTGTATTTTCAAATCTGTTGATTTATAGATCTTTCCTTGTTTCAGTACCACTCTGTCTTTATTATTATTGCTTTATAGTAGCTTTGAAATTGGGAAGTGTGAGTCCTTCACCGTTACTCTTTTTTTAAGATTGTTTTGAGTCTTCTGGGTCTCTTACATGTGCAACTGAATTTTAGAATTGGCTTGTCAATTTCTGCAAAGCCAGCTGTGATTCTAATAAAGATTGCATTGACTCTGTATATCATTTTGGGAGTACTGCCACCTTAAGAATATTAAGTCTTGGACTTCTGGGTGGCTTAATTAGTTGAGCATCCAACTTTTGATTTCCCTTAAGTCATGATCTCAGGGTCCTGAGATGAGACCCTTGTCAGGCTCCACACTCAGCAGGGAATCTGCTTGAAGATTCTCTCCCTTTACCCGTCCTGCCACTTGCACACTCTTTTTCTCTACAATAAATAAATGAATGTTTAAAAAGAAGAATATTAAGTCTTTTGGTCCTTGAACATGGGGTGTACATTTATATGTCTTTAATTTCTTTCAACATTTTGGTAGTTTTCATAATGAAGCTTCATAAAAATATCTCATGTATCTACATACACATATACAAAAGACACACATGAACTCACATAAACACACATGTACACATGCAAAACACATGTACAGCTCTAGAATAGTGCCTGACTCATAGCTAGTGTTATGTAAGTGTTAAAATTAGTTCTTTGTTACTAATTTTTCTATATGTCTTTAACACTTTTGAGAAGGTGGATTAAAATAGAGAAATAGTTAATAGAAAATAATTTAACATTTATTTATTTAATTTCTAAGAAAGATTTGTTTATTTTAGAGAGAGAGTGTGCGAGTGGGGAAAGGGGCAGAGGGAGAGAGACTTCACACAGACTCCCCACTGAGCACAGAGCCCATCACAGGTGTTGATAATGAGCTGAACCAAACCCTGCTTTAACTGACTGAGCCACCCAGGCACCACATTATTTATTTAATTTTAGTTTTTAAATTTTAGGGTTTTTAAAATTTTTAATTATTTTTAAAATTTAAGTAGGGGCTTGAACTCATGACCAATGGAGGTCACATCTTCTACCAGCTAAGCCAGCCAGGCACCGTTTAAGTTAATTTTACTTTATCCTTTGGTAAAAGTAACATGTTAGGGGATCCTACCTGGCTCAGTTAGTTAAGCAGCTGACTCTTGATTTCTGCTCGGGTCATGATCTCAGGGTCATGGAATCAAGCTCCACGTTGGCTCCATGCTGGTTGTGGAGATTGAGATTCTTTCTCCCCTCTGCCCCTTCCCCCCAAAATAAAAAAACTTTAAAAAAAAGTAACATGTAAAAAGTATCAGTTATAATGTCAAATGTAAACAAGCAGGAAACTGTATGTATGTATGGTATCCCATTTTTGTAAAATCTGTTATCTGTTCTTAAGTGATAAACATGAAAGAATTGGAAAGATACATCAGAAGATTAACTGCTTATTTCTGGCTTGAAGGATTCTGATGATTTTTCTAGTACTCCATTTTGAACATGTATATGTACATGATACACACAAGTAAAGAATGTGAAAGTTATTTTTAGAAGTGCAGTAAACATGTAGAGTTTATTTATTTATTTATTAGCATGTTGAGTTTAAGATAACGGATGTACTCCTGAGACGACTTTTGTCATTATATGGTAATTCACATTATATAATATAAATTGTATTATCTGTCTGGCCTATTTTGTTAGGCACATTGTTGTGAGATTATAAAGAGATAAGCATATCTGTGTTTTGCAAATTATAAGGCCTTATAGAAATATATGGAAGAAAACACACTGCTCTTCAGAAATCAGGAGACATCATCTTAACTTGTAGGTAAAGCTTGAGCTGTATTAGCCTTTGGGTTGTTTCTGGGTTGGTTGTGGTATTTTGCTACCATTGATGGTCCACACTTCTAAGATTTTATAAGGAGTTAACATTTATCCTTGCAAGTTTTTAAAAGTTACTGTTCTGTTACTAATTTATTGGGATTTAAAATCGTATCTAATGGCAACATTCAAATAATTTCTCTACCAGGCATGGATGGGCAGAAGCCTTTGCAGGTATCAGAAGTTCACATATCAAATACATCTGCCCACATGCGTAAGTATTTTAATCTTTACATTTGTGATTCAGAATCTGGAGAAGAAGAATTGTGATAGCTTTACTTTCCTAGAAAAGGATTTGAATATAACCAGCTTTTATCCTTCTAAGTATTCAGTTTAAAAATAAAGATTAGTAAATATTTTAAAACTAAACTGGTAACTTGGCTACATAGAATTTTTTTTTTCTTTTTCGTTGGGAAATTTAAAATAATGCTTTTGTGGAGGTCAGTCAAACTCAGGCTTAGAAAAATTCCTTTAGATACACAAACATCTGAGATCTAAGGATATCCCAGAAGGGGATTTATTTACTTGTCAGGTTTGTGAGAGATCTTTATTTACTGTGTTGAAAACACTCCTAAATTTTATCAGCTAAAGGCAATGGGATGTACGTGGAAAGAACACAGGTTTTGAAGTCTGATAGATTTGGTTTCGAATTCTGAAAATGTTTGTGGATGTCTTGAGCAAACTCAGAAAATTGCTGAGATTGGCAAGGTTTTAGGTCAAAAGGTTGCTGAGAGACAGTAGCTGTGAAGGCAAATGGGATTAGATTCGTGCTAATAGGTTAATAATTCATCCTCAGAAGTGGTAGTAGCAGTAGAGCTGATAAATGTGAAAGAGAAAATGGAACGAGGAAAAATACCTGATGAGGTAAGAAAACTTTTTGTCCCCTTTTTATCCTGAAACAGAAGTTTTTGTTTTTGTTTTTGTTTTTAAAGATTTTATTTGACAGAGAGAGATCACAAGTAGGCAGAGAGGCAGCCAGAGAGAGCAGGGAAGTAGGCTCCCCACTGAGCAGAAAGCCTGATGAGGGGATCAGTCCCAGGATCCTGATTTTATTTATTTATTTGACAGACAGATCACAAGTAGGCAGACAGAGAGAGGGGAGGAAGCAGGCTCCCCGCCGAGCAGAGAGCCCGATGCCGATGCCGGGCTTGATCCCAGTACCCTGGGATCACGACCTGAGCCGAAGGCAGAGACTTACCCACTGAGCCACCCAAGCACCCCTGTAAGACAGAATTCTTGATTATGTTAGTATTTCTGCTGTATTGTTACTGGCCCCAGGATTGATTTTATTTAAGGCTATTCCCAGTCTAGGGAAATTCATGTCTTTAAAGAAATTTTTTTTTTTTTTAAACCTCTGAACTCTTTTTTTTTTTTTAATTTATACACTTTTTTTTCTTTTGCATGAAACAGTCTCAGTTAATGGGATGACTACATTTCAAGATTTGAACTCTGCTTTAAAAGTAATAATGACCTAGTCCAAAACTTTTAGAAATAACAAAAAAGGAACCAAAAAACCTGGAAAATTCTACAGTGAGCTCCAATTAGAAAGGTCTTCAAAAGTTTTTTTTTTTCTCTTAACCCTTACAATGGAAGAGATATTTAAACTAATGCTCTAGATTGCATGTGCATCTTTCTTTTTCAGTTTTTCTTCTCTTATGTCCAGTAATCCTAAACTCTGATTTAACCCAATCCTTTTTGTTTGTTTGTTTAAAGAGAGAGGAAAGGAATGCATTTTAGCTTTCCTTTGTTTGCAAAATTCAGCTGCTGACCTATCAGCCTTCCCTGTTTTCTTAAATATCAGATTGGTAGCCTAAGATTTTGTAACCTCTAAGGTAGACTTGTTTCATGAATTAGAAGGTTAGTGATGAGATGTAATTCTAGTGTATTTTTCTTTTCTTTTGTACCTAGCTATATTCAGGTTTCCAGCAGATTTTTCATCACAAACCTGTATAGTGGACGCTTAGGCAAAACTTATATTTCCCATATTTATTTAGAGATCTCTTAAATAACCACATACAGGGGTGCCTGGGTGGCTCAGTGGGTTAAGGCCTCTGCCTTCTGGCTCAGGTCATCATCCCAAGGTCCTGGGATCGAGCCCTGCGTCGGGCTCTCTGCTCAGCGGGGAGCCTTTTTTCCCCTCTCTCTGTCTGCTTCTCTACCTACTTGTGATCTCTGTCTGTCAAATGAATAAATAAAATCTTAAAAAAAAAAAAATAACCACGTACGTAAATAAAACTTAAAATATAAGCAAAAATGTAATCTGACCATATGGGAATTGCTGCTACTTTATCTGTGCGGTACATTGCTTGTTTCCTTAAACCCTTAGCCAGAGTCTCATATTTTATACATTTCCAACTGTCTTGGTTACGTGTTTTCCTGGTCATGTTTGGTTTGAAAGTATTAAATAAGGGAGTTGAGAAAGGGAAGTGTTTTTTATTTGCCAAGCTTAGTCCTTTCCAGCTGTTGCTCCATCTTCAGAATACAGGATATGTAGAAAAAATGACATAGGTGTGGATGCAGTGATACAGTTCATATGTTAAAATTGTAGCATACAGTTTTGTGTAAACCTCAAGTAATTATTTGTTCTTAATTGATGAAATTTATCAGGTTTTATGCCTTGTTACATTACTCTTATTTTGCTGTTTTTTTCTTTCCCGCATAGACCAATTATGCCTGTAACGTTGAATATGAACATGGCTATGCCTTCTTGGTAAGTCAGAATTATTCAGTAAGAACTTTTTATTTGTACTTAACTTTTGTGTTTTTTGTTTGTTTTAACTGGAAGTGCTTTTGTGTGTAACAATTCTTAATTATCTTTTTAGGTTGCAAAGTTATATAATTAACTTTAAATTTAACCTTAAACCTTCAAGTTTAACCTTAAGGTTTTGTATTTTAGATTCAGGGGTAACCTTAAGGAGCTGTACCAACAGGTAGAAATACAGTAGAAAATGGGTAGACAGAAATACTGTAGAAAATAATCTCTTACTGCTTAGTAAACCTTTACTCATTTCAGTGACCCATCATTTGAATGATCCCGTGTGCCATACACTCTAATGAAGCAGCAGCCTCTCTCCCTTCCAATTTCTTCCCCCCCCCAAATATTTATTTATTTATTTATTTGACAGAAAGACAGAGATCACAAACAGACAGAACAGCAGGCAGAGAGAGAGGGGGAGCAGAGAGCCTGAGCAGAGAGCCTGATGCGGGGCTCGAACCCAGAACCCTGAGATAGGACCCGAACGGAGGGCAGAGGCTTAACCCATTGAGCCACCCAGGCGCCCCTCCCTTCCAATTTCTTGCCTGTCTGGAGATTTGACAAGCTTTTAAGGAAACCACTTCCTCTTCCACCCCCTCAAGATATTTTTACATTCCCTTCTATGTTTTTACTTATTTTTTAGTCTCTCAGGGATCTTGTTAGTTTCTACTATGGAAGCAGGACAATAAGAGCAGCAGATTGGTAAAAGCCGCTCTTTCTCATCAAAATCTAGATCAGTGATGCTTAGTGTCATTTTAATAATTTTTTAAAATGTTTAATTTTTTAAGTTAACATATAATGTATTATTTGTTTTGGGGTACAGTTCTGTGATTCATCAGTCTTATACAAGACCCAGCGCCCACCACAACACATACTCTCTCCAATGTCCATCACCCAGCTACCCCATTCCATGCCCTCTCTCCCCTCCAGCAAACCTCAGTTTGTTTTCTAAGATTAAGAGTCTCTCATGGTTTTTTTCCCTCTCTGGTTTCCTCTTGTTTCATTTTCTTCCTCTCTCTCCTTATGATCCTCTGTCCTATTTCTTAAATTCTGCATATCAGTGAGATCATATGATAATTGTCTTTCTCTGATTGACTTATTCCACTTAGCATAATACCCTCTAGTTCCATGTACATCGTTGCAAATGTCAAGATTTCAGTTTTGATGGCTGCATAATATTCCTCTCTGTGTGTGTGTACCACATTTTCTTTATCCATTTATCTTTCGATGACATCTGGGCTCTTTCCACAGTTTGGCTGTTGCAGATATTGCTGCTATAAACATTGGGGTTAGAGGTGCCCCTTCAGATCACTACATTTGTATAAATGCCCCGTAGTGCTATTGCCAGGTTGTAGCATAGCTCTATTTTCAACTTTTTTTTTTTTTTTAAAGATTTTATTTATTTGATAGAGAGAAATCACAAGTAGACGGAGAGGCAGACAGAGAGAGAGAGGGGAAGCAGGCTCCCTGCTGAGCAGAGAGCCCGATGTGGGACTCGACCCCAGGACCCTGAGATCATGACCTGAGCCGAAGGCAGCGGCTTAACCCACTGAGCCACCCAGGTGCCCCCTCTATTTTCAACTTTTTGAGGAACCTCTATACTGTTTTCCAGAGTGGCTGTACCAGCTTGCATTCCCACCCTTGTGTGTTTTATATCAGGAAGTAGAGTCAGTTCTTTGTTCCTCTAAGCTACTTCCAGTCTATTGTCATCTTGTCCTCTCTGCTTGTTCCCACCCATATCTTACCCACCCCTTCACTTCCTTTTTATCTCTTCTGGATTCCTTGACAGCTTTCACAAGTTCCTGCCTGCTGTGCCCATTGGTTCTTTCATCTTCCCTCTCTGGCAAAATTCCCATCCAGAACAGAATTTCTGGATAATGTGGCTAGAGACCATTAATGAAAGGATGTAACTTTTAGAGAAATGGAAAGGGCCAGAGGAAACCTTCCCTTGGGTCTCTAGTTGGAGGTATCTACTATGTGTGATGAAAAAGTTTTACAGAATGTGGATAGAGCTCGGTATAATTCCTCTGCTCAATACATGTGAAGGTAGTGCATGTGAGAGTGACATGGTAAAGTAGCTCTGTTCCATCATATTGACTTATGATACAGTAGAAGGGGAAAGGAATGGCTGGAATTTATTACAAACTTTTTAGGGGAGTGTGTGTTGAGATTCTTGCTTGGCTGTAAGATTAGACTAGATGTTCTTACCCTAAAATTATGTGGCATTATGATTTTTTAACATTAAATCTGTATCTAGTTGGTGAAAGGAACAAGTGGAATGTTAGAATCACACATTTAAGTTAATTTTTTGGCCTCTGTAGAAATTTTGTTTTGAGTTTCATTTTCATGGTTAGCCCTTTTTATCTTGAATTTAGTGAAACATACTTTTAGAATCAAATAGCTCTTTTAAGATTTTGCCTTATTTTCCAGGTTTGATATTACTGGACTTTTACCAGAGTCACAGGAGGATGAACCTGGAATTAAACAGGCAGCAGAAAATGGTAAGTACAGAAATATTTTACAAAGACAAAAAAGCATTCTTTTTTTACTAGGTTCAATAGTTTTATTGGTGTTGATAAAATAATATATAATTATCTGAACTTAGGAGGTGATGCTATTTCCTTCCTTTGTGATGACTCTCTAACTTGTTTGCCATGATGGCTACATGGACTCCCCTAACTGTAAATGAAGATGAGGTAAATGGGGAAGAATGGCCTTTATCAAACTTTATTGTATTTATTATCTCAGTTGGATACATAATTTTGCTTTGATTTACATAGACTAATAGAGAAAATAGTAATTTTCTTTCTTCATTAAGGAGACTTGAAATAAGGTTGGGTATAGTGATAGAATCATACATAACGTAATTTATATTGGGTAATTTTCATGTGGTAATAATAATAGATGCCACTGATTGAATACTTAGTTGTTAAACAATCCAGGTAATTCTTGTAAATCATCTAATTTAAGACTTCTATGACATAAGTCTTAGCTCTACTTTACAGAATCTCCAAAGTGTGTTCTCTGGTTGGGATTCCATGTTTCTTATGGACGTGATAATTCCATTTATTTTTAGAGTGAAATCATAAAGAATACTAGCTAATTGGGAGAAATCTGATTTTAGAAAATGTATAGAGTCATCCTTTTATGAATGTGCTGAAGTTTTTATAAATAGATGGGATCACTGGGATTGACTTAAGAATAATCGGGTGGTGACGCAGCAGATATTGATGAAACAAGCCTGGCTGTGAATTGATAGTTGCAGAAGTGAGGTGATGTGCACCTAAGAGTTACTGCACACTTTCTATTTTTAGATTTGTTTGAAAATTTGCAAAATGGCTTAAAAACCAGTGGGATCCTTTTCAAAAATGTTAAAATGTTTCTAAAGAAGAACTCTTAAAAACTTCAAAACAGGGAAGATACACTCAAAATGCACTGGCAATTTGGTATGATCAAACCAAGAACACTGTCTTTTAGGATCATCAAAATGTAGGTCGAATCGAGAATCCTGGAGCTAGGATTTTTTTAAACAATAATTTGATGACAAAAATAAGTATTGGGTTTGGGAGTGAGTTGTTAGATCTTGTGGAAGGTAGGGGAAGGGCAGGGCCTTGTGGAGAAGACTGGTAGGCCTAGTAATTTCCAGAGTGAAAAGTTCCACCCTAGTGATAGGTGGCCTGTGACATACTTGACGTTTCTTTCCTTTCCAAGGTGATGTATTACTGGAGAAAGTGAGGCTCAGACTCAGAGCTAGGAAAGAAGGGAGCCTCTGTTGGAGGCCTTTAAGAGTAAGCTCCTGAACAAAGAAAAAAAGTGCTCTGGTTAAGGTCCAAGGAGCACAGTGGTGCCCTCGCCTGTATGCAAACGGTGATTGAAATTGGGACACTACTGCTCTACTGCTGACTGCTGTCTTTGTAGTTTGTCAATATTATCTCAGTGCTTAATGTAACCTTGAGGGTTAACTAAAGCTTTGTGAAACTTGGGGGAGAAGTAGTCCCAACAGCTCACCCAATGGCAAACAACTCACATTCCCCAGGCCCTTACTTGAACCTTCCCTCCTCACACCTCGGCCATTATTCCCTTTCTTTGGTGGTTGGGGGTGGGTGTTAAGATTTTATTTGTTTAATTTATTTATTTTAGAGAGAGCATGTGTGTGTTTACACAAGCGATAGGGAGGAGCAGAGGGAGAGGGACAAGCAGACTGTGTACTAAGCACGGAGCCTGACACAGGGCTTGATCTCACGACCCTGAGACCACAACCTGAGCTGAAATCAAGAGTTGCCACCTATCCGACTGAGCCACCCAGGCACCCCCATTCTGTATCTGCAGTCAGTATCTGAGCCACCCAGGCACCCACATCTGTAGTCTCTATCTGATTGAGGCTATGCAGTCTCCTGTAAATAAATACCTCACATTTCTCAGCACTTCTTTTATTTCTTAAGCCCCCTTTACTGTTCTCTAGCCCATTCTTCCATGCCATAGTCTGGGCATTACTTTTCATTCTCACTGTAACTTAGTACTAAACTCTTTATATAAAAGGAAAATAGTTTTTCATTTGGGCGTTTGGTTTTTTCAGTGTTTTAGAAAAAGCAGATTTTTATTTTTTGATAAGAAGTACGGAAGTTGGAAATTTTAATCTTTAAAAATGAAACTCCTGGTGCATCTAGGTTGCTCTAGGTTTTAAGCATCTGCCTTTGGCTCAGGTTACGATCCCAGAGTCCTGAGATGGAGCCATGTGTCTGCCTCCCTGCTCAGCGGGGTGTCAGCTTCTCCCTCTCTGAACATCACTCCTGCTTGTGCTCTTACTTGCATGCTCGCTCTTAAATAAGAGATCTTAAAAAAAAGAAAGAAAGAAAGAAACTCTTGTGCATATGTGAAAACAAGAGGACATAATCTGTAAAAGGTGTAGTTACAAAAAAAAAAAAAAACAGGACAGGTTATAAGGAAAAAAGGAAATTCTAGGAGTCCTCGTTTTATAAAGATTTGTGTCAAAGTATTTTGCAGAAACAAAAGACTCACTTGATTTTTTCCCCCGGCATCATTTATTGGCTATAGGAAAAATTAGTACTATAGTTTTTAAAATAACAGAATGAACTTTTTATTTTTTTTTTTTTTTTTTTTTTTTTTTTTTTAAATTTTTTTTAGATTTTATTTATTTATTTGACAGAGAGAGATTACAAGTAGACAAAGAGGCAGGCAGAGAGAGAGAGAGAGAGAGGGAAGCAGGCTCCCCGCTGAGCAGAGAGCCCGATATGGGACTCGATCCCAGGACCCTGAGATCATGACCTGAGCCGAAGGCAGCGGCTTAACCCACTGAGCCACCCAGGCGCCCCAGAATGAACTTTTTAAATACTATAAATAACAAATTGTGTAATATACTTTATTTATATTTTAAAGTGGTAACTTTCAGGTTGTTTCATTGAAGAGAGAAATATATTTATATGAGCAGAATGGACCATAGATAAAAGAATAGCTGTTGATTGATAAGAGAAAGAACTATTGTTTATAAATTATAATAGATATAATTGAACACTTTAAACAATACCTGCAAATGAGTTTTATAATGAAAATACATTCTAATTTTGTATTTTAGTTAGTAGAGTGCTTCAAGTTTTTCACTTGTTTTGACCTATTTTATCCTATTTAAAATGGTATATTTAGGCTTAACTTTGAAGGTATTAGTGATTTAATTCTATGTTGTTTTTAGTAAAAGCTTTGATAGAGCAAGAGGTGAAGAATGGCATTCCTTCTAACAGAATTATTTTGGGAGGATTTTCTCAGGTAAGGTAAAGTTTGGGTGATATGTTATTGGTATATTTATCTAGGAGTCTGGATTCTGTCCTTTTCTATGGAGGAGTCTTTTTTTTAGTATGTTATAGAATCTGATGTACTGTTCTCTTTGTTTTTAATATATTGTTATCTTTAATGCTGAATTAAGTTTGAATGGACTAGATATAGTTAATTATGAGAATGTATTCTTTTTGCTTTTCTAGTTTTCTCTCTTTAGCAGTTGCCTTCAGTTTCTAGATTATGTCTTGAAAATTTATTAATAAGTAAATTGATTCACACTTGGAATGTATTTTCTTAAAATAATTATCACACATGTAGTTAAGGTATTTAAGTTGATGCTGTGTACCCCCTTTAAACAAAATTGTAATTTAATAAACACAGGTATAATTCCCCTGTCTTCAGAGGAGACTACTAATAGAACAGTAGGGTAGACAACAAGAGAATTTCTTCCCTCTTTTTGTTACAGATTCCCAGTGGTTGAGACTCATAGACTCCCCTGTAGTCCCTTTGAGACACAATCCAAGTAGGGTCTCCCACAAAGTGACTTGTAATGCTTGAGGTTGCTGGTTGTTCCCCTGGAGTTCTCTTCTTCCACTGCAGAAACAAGAGGTTCTTGGAAGACTCTCTGGTGATGCTGCACTGGCTTGGGAGAGGGGCAATGCAGTCAGCATGTAGCCACTTCTCTTACCTTTTGGCATGGTCTCTTGGTTTCTGTGGTTCAGAGGGTGCCTCAGCCTCACCCTCTCCCCTCATGTGCTAAGATTCTCTTGGTGGTGTCCTGTCTATGATTAGATGCTAGTTCTTGTAGAAGGGAGCAAAGTTAGGAATGACCTGTGTCCCATCATGATGATGTCACTCTATCATCTTTCCTCTTTTTGTCTTGTAAAACAGATTTTAGATTTAAGTATGCGATTTTTGACATCTTTCTGTACTTTTCTCCTACTTCCTATACTTTTTCTGCATAGTTACCTCATATTGACCTTACATCTTATTTCAGCTTATTGCATGTTCACTTTGTCACCCATCCCAGATTGCTCCAGCTTCTTTTTTTTTTTTTTTTTTTTATTTTTTATTTTATTTATTTGACAGAGAGAGATCACAAGTAGGCAGAGAGGCAGGCAGAGAGAGGGGGAAGCAGGCTCCCCACTGAGTAGAGAGCCTGATACGGGGCTTGATCCCAGTACCCTGAGATGATGACCCGAGCTGAAGGTGGAGGCTTAACCCACTGAGCCACCCAGGTGCCCACATTGCTCTAGCTTCAAATCTGTAAACCTTCTAAATCAACAACTTAGTGTTCAGACTGCCTGAATTAGACAATGTCAGAATTAGGGAATTCTTTAGAAGTTAGAATTCAGTAGAAAGATAGGTTGCCAATACAGTATAGTAAAAAGAGGTTACTGGTTTGGTATTTGTTGAAGTCAAGATAATGTCTTTTTTGTAATACACATTGTGACATAAGTGTAGGTACAGAAGTGAATGTTTGATTCGGAAAAAAAAAGCTAACATAGGAGACTATATAGTTGAGATTTGTTGATTATGATTTACAGAAAGGAATTCCTCTTGCCTTAAGCAAGAAAGAACAGATTATGAGTCTGTGGGATCACATCAGGAAAACAAAGGATGAGAATGAATCAGGGCCTCAGGAAATAGCTAAGACAATGGAAAGCCCTCATGGCTTTCTTTCTCGTCTCCTGTTTTTCTGTCCATCTGCTTTATTTGCCTTTTCATCTACAGTTGGTAGTCTACACCTTTTCAGTCTATAGCTTTTCCAGTTCTAGAATTTACAGGTTACTGTTCCAGCCACACAAAGAGACAGGCTGATAATCACTGAATCCCAATTTCAAAATCTTGAGAAAAGGAACATGACTATCTTGGATGAGAAAGAATCTCATATTTTCATGGGGCCCAGTGACCAACAGGCATGGTCAGAGTGACTTGGCATCTAGAATACTAACGGGAATGCTCTTCCCAGAGCGCAGGGTATTGTAAGCTGGGGAGACAAATACTCTGAAGGTGCCTGCTACAGAGTCCTTATGATCTTGAATTTTTGCTGTAGAAAAGATGACCAACTTAAGACTACGTTTGATTTTATACCTAAGACTTCAGAGCAGAAAATAAGTGTAAGTTTAGAATGTTCCTAAGGTGATTGTAAGTGCATTTAAATATAGTTAACTGTTTCTTGACTGATTCCGTGGTTGCTATGTTCCTAGAGTGGTATTCAGTGTAGAGAATCATGTCCTTCAGGGCATGGTGGGGTGGGGTATGTATGTATTTCTGCTAGTTTGCCTGATTTGATTTGACATCAAATATCCAGGTTGCTTTTTTTCTTTAATGGACATTATTAATAATAAATCTTTTACGTTGCTGTTAGCAGAGGATGTGTTCCATTGACTTTTCTCTGCTTATCTTTCCAGGGAGGAGCTTTATCTTTATACACCGCTCTTACCACTCAGCAGAAACTGGCTGGTGTCACCGCACTCAGTTGCTGGCTTCCACTCCGGGCTTCATTTCCCCAGGTAGCCTGACTGATACTTGTAGCATTAGATTACTGAGCTGGGAGATCACAGATAATGTTGGTGAGAGGTCATTTTTTTTAATTAATCAACTATATATTTTTAGAACGGTTTAATAAGTTTATGGCAAAATTGAGCAGAAAACACAGAAAGTCCCTTTCTGTGCACAGGCTTTGGACACCCTGCAGCCCTATGGTACATTTGTTAGATTGTATATCATCACCCAAAGCCCATCATTTACCTCTGTCATCCTTTCTTTATTTTTCATTTTTTAAAAAGATTTTATTTATTTATTTGACAGAGGGAGAGAGGGAACACAAGCAGGGAAAGCAGGAGAAGCGGGCTCTCCACTGAGCAGGGAGCCCAATGCAGAGCTTGATCCCAGGACCCTGGGATCATGACCTGAGCTGAAGGCAGCCGCTTAATGACTGAGCCATCCAGGTGCCCCAAGTCATCCTATTTAAAAAATAATTTTCTGAAACTTTTGCGATGTACCTAGTAGGCTTTATCTGAATACTATATTGTCTTTATTGTGGATTGCAGAGAATGGAAATAAGTCCTTTTGTCATAAATCTTATATTTGAAGTGTTTGGTATATTTTAAAATGTATATATAAGTTTAGGACAATCTTTTACACATAGAAATAAAATTTTCAAATGTTCAGTATTTTTACTGCTTAATAGCAAAATCTTACCATAGAATAGAATTTCTAAGTACTCACTAGTGTGTAAAGCAATATATGATACACATGGGAGAAATGGACATTTATTTTCAAAGTCATCTTTAAATCTAAGATCTTTTGGGGCGCCTGGGTGGCTCAGTGGGTTAAAGCCTCTGCCTTCGGCTCAGGTCATGATCCCAGGGTCCTGGGATGGAGCCCCGCATTGTGCTCTCTGCTCGGCAGGGAGCCTCTTTCCTCCTCTCTCTGCCTGCCTCTCTGCCTACTTGTGATCTCTCTCTGTCAAATAAATAAAATCTTTAAAAAAAAAAAATCTAAGATCTTTTTCATCACTATATATGGTAATTCTTCAGTGTCTTATACATACTAAATGCTAATTATTAACCATCTTATTTAAATCAGTTAAATAAGAACTGAGAAGAACATGATTCTGTTAAAGCATACCTCTTATTTCAAGATACTGTGAACATATAAAGAATAATTAAGATTGAGTCTGCTTCAAGAAACCACTTCATTGGGAAAACAGTAATACAAGACAGGGGAGGGGCACCTGGGTGGCTCAGTCAGTTAAGCATCCGACTCTTGGTTTTGGCCCGGGTCATGATCTCAGGGTCATTAGATCAAGCCCCATATCAGGCTCCATGCTCAGCTGGGAGTCTGCTTGAGATTCTTTCTCTTCTTATCCCTCTGCCACTCTTCCTGCTTGCATACTTTCTAAGTAAATAAATAAAATCTTTTAAAAAAGCAAGACAGGGTGATCATATATCCTATAAAAGTTTAACTGAAGAGTTGTGGGAGTATAGGGAGAAAAGGAATTTTATTTCTGTGGCCGAGTAAAACTTATGAAGTAACATATTATATTTGCATATCTAGGTATAGTTGTAAATGCCTGGCATATAATGCTCTATACATTTGAATAAATACTAGTGTTCTTTTATTTTTTGCAGGGTCCTATCAGTGGTGTTAATAGAGATATTTCTATTCTTCAGTGCCATGGAGACTGCGATCCTTTAGTTCCCCTAATGTTTGCTTCTCTTACTGCCGAAAAGCTAAAAACATTAGTAAATCCAGCCAATGTCACCTTCAAAACCTACGAAGGCATGATGCATAGTTCCTGTCAACAGGTAATTGTTTGGAAGCAGTGATTACAGAGATATATTTGCAGCTTTTTTCATGTGATATTTTTAACGTAAGTAGCATTTGATTGCTTGGTTATTTAAAGGAGTTAATTAATGAATTCACATTGAATCATAGGGTAGCAGGATTTAGATCAGAGTTTATTCAATTTAATTCAGCAAGCATTCACTGTTTTCCCTATTACATGCCAGCTTTGTGCATAATTCAAACGACAAAACATTCCTTTTTATTGAAGTTTAAGCCAAATTAATAAAATTTTAAATGTAATAAGAGAAAAGGATATATATCCAAATAGTTGTGGATATATATCCAAATAATCGTATAGAAAACAGGATGTGATAAGTGTTATATTTGAAGTTTTCATAGTTCTCTAAAACACTGAGAAGAGTGGGGGTGCGCCTGGGTGGCTCAGTGGTTAAGCCACTGCCTTCGGCTCAGGTCATGATCTCAGGGTCCTGGGATCGAGTCCCGCATCGGGCTCTCTGCTCAGCAGGGAGCCTGCTTCCTCCTCTCTCTCTCTCTCTGCCTGCCTCTCTGCCTACTTGTGATTTCTCTCTGTCAAATAAATAAATAAAAAAAAATAAAAATAAAAATTAAAAAAAAAAAAAAAACACTGAGAAGAGTGAGATTAATTTTATCTTGGGAAGTACTAAGAACATGAAGCAAAAGCTAGATTTGGAATTTGGATAGCAAGTGTGCAGAGAAAGGGAAAGCAAGCTATCCAGTTGGGCCATGGTCTTATGAAAAGCTGGCTGTCCTAGAGCAGGATGCCATTCATAAAGTAGGTATAAGGAACAGTTTTAGGGTAACAGGAAGGAGATAATACTGAGTTCAGTGAACATACTGAGATTGATAGGCCCCTGTGATAACAAAATGGGTTTTGGAAATACTTGTCTGAAGCTCAAGCCTGTGATAGAGATTTAGAATAATTGCCAATATTATTCATCACTGAAGAATTACCATGGGAGAATATCATGAGGAAAAAGCCAAGGAATAGAACTTGAGGGTGAGAGGAGGGATTAAAAGGAGCTAGATGTAGAACGAGAGTACAGGAGGAGAGAATTCCAGAGTGGTGGTGCACCTGGCTGGCTCAGTCGGAAGAGCATGCAACTCTTGATCTTGGGATTGTGAGTTTGAGCCCCACGTTGGGCATAAAGATTACATACATAAACAAACTTTTTAAAAAATTGGTTAGGTTATTTAAGAAAAAAAAGAAAAAGGGGTTCCTTGGTGGCTCAATCAGTTAAGCATGTGACTGGTTCAGTTCATGATCCCAGGGTCCTTGGATTGAGTCCTGCATCGGGGCTCCCTGCTCAAGGGGGAGCTTACTTCTCCTGGTCCTGCTCCTGTTCCCCGCCCCCTGCTCATGCTTTCTCTCACTTGCTTTCACTCTATCTCAAATAAATAAATAAAATCTTTTTTTAAAAAGTCTTTTTTTCAGAGTAGAAGGGAACAGTGTCCCATGATTCAGAGAACAATTGACAAAAAATAGACCAGGAAGAAACTAACCAATAGTAAGCCATCTGTGACCTTGGATGTTTGGGGAGATGGAGCCTGCAGTGGATTGTGTAAAGTGGATAGGGAAATGGGAAAAGTAGAGGCAACATGTATTAACCTTTATTTAAAAAGTTTTTGTGAGGGTAAAAAGGATAAAAAGACTCTTTAATGGTTGGGAGGAAAAGACTCCCTTGATGAGGGAAGGAGGAAGAAAATACGATGAAGAGAAGGTAATATCTAATAGGGGGAATCTTAGGGAAATCGAATAATGTAAATAAGTCCTAAAATGGGTAGTGCTTGCCTTCAAAGAGGAAAACAGCACTTGAGAATCCAGAAGAGGGTCAATGAATATGAACAAGGATTGGTGAGGTAGTAGTTGTTGAGAGTTCACATTAGATCCTCTTTATCTTTTCAGTAAAGTTGGAGATATGGTCACTTGATAAGAATGAAGGAGGCCTGCATCAGTTTGGAGGCTTGAAAAGGCCTAGAATAAAAATTGATTGCCAAGCACTGAGGTAGTCCTACATAAAACTGTTTTGTAACCACCCAGCCTGGCTGAATCATTTGTTTTACAGACAGAGAAAAGAGGTAGTAATGTGGTTTATCCAGAAAGACAAGGGGGCCTAGGATTCTAGGCTGTTATTGAGAACATAGTTGGAACCATCAGCAAGTGCTGAATCCAGAAAACAGGTGGGCTGGCACTCCAGGTATCCAGGAGGGACTGAGAGCCTAGAGCATTGGTTTTTTTTTTTTTTTTTTTTTTTTTTAAAGATTTTATTTATTTATTTGATAGAGAGAAATCACAAGTAGATGGAGAGGCAGACAGAGAGAGAGAGGGGGAAGCAGGCTCCCTGCTGAGCAGAGAGCCCGATGCGGGACTCGATCCCAGGACCCTGAGATCATGACCTGAGCCGAAGGCAGCGGCTTAACCCACTGAGCCACCCAGGTGCCCCTAGAGCATTGGTTTTTAAAGTAGGCTTTATGTTATAAATACCCTGGAGCTTAATAAATATTCAGACACCAGAACTCCACAAACTCCACAATTCTGATTCAGCACATTGGGGGTTAGCAGGTAAACTCAGGTATTTGTGTTTGTGTGGATGTGTTTTTAAAATAAAGCTTCAGGGGTGCCAGGGTGGCTCAGTCAGTTAAGCAGCTGCCTTGGGCTCAGGTCATGATCCCAGGGTCCTGGGATCTAGTACTGCGTCAGGCTTCTTGCTTAGTAGGGAGCCTGCTTTTCCCTCTGCCTGCCACTCCCCCTGCTTGTGCGTGCTCTCTCTCCCTGACAAATCAATAAAATTTAAAAAAAAAAAAAAAAAAGGATTCTGTTTACCTAATCTCTACACTCAGTGTGGGGCTGGAACTTATAACCCTGAGATCAAGAATCACTGTTGGCACACCCCAAGCATGTGACTCTTGATCTCAGGGTTGTGTGTTCAAGCCCCAAGTTGGACATAGAGCTTACACAACAAGAAAAAAAGAAAAAAAAAGGTGATGATTTTTTGTGCAGTCACATTGGAGAATATTGGACTGAATGATGAGGAGCAGAAAGTGAAAAGAGGTAGTAAGAGGTATTGTGACCAAGAAACTTCAAGGACTTTAGAGTGTTATAAAATAGAGCACTTATGTGCTGTGGCTTTATTTTCTGATTGACTAAATTGTAAGGTTGAAGGTTCTTTGTGTTGCTAATTTGTGTGTTTGTGGAGTTAAGCCTTGAAATACTAGAGATGAGGGGCACCTGGGTAGCTGAGTGGGTTAAGCCTCTGCCTTCCACTCAGGTCATGATCTCAGGGTCCCGGGATCGAGTTCCACATCGGGCTCTCTGCTCGGCAGGGAACCTGCTTCCTCCTCTCTCTCTCTCAATGCCTTTCTGCCTACTTGTGATCGCTGTCAAATAAATAAAATGTCAAAAAAAAAAAAAGAAAGAAAAAGAAATACTAGAGATGATACTAGGAAATTATTTGAGGGGAGTGGGAAAACCGAGCCACATGCAGGAGTCTTATAAAACGTTTTTTGTTTTTTTTTTTGTTTTGTTTTTTTTTAAAGATTTTATTTATTTATTTGACAGAGAGAAATCACAAGTAGATGGAGAGGCAGGCAGAGAGAGAGAGAGAGGGAGGGAAGCAGGCTCCCTGCCGAGCAGAGAGCCCGATGTGGGACTCGATCCCAGGACCCTGAGATCATGACCTGAGCCGAAGGCAGCAGCTTAACCCACTGAGCCACCCAGGCGCCCCCCGTTTTTTTTTTTTTTTTTTTTTTTAATGAATACTTGATATATTCTTTTTTATCTTTCATAGGTACATGTTGTCTTTCAAATGGTTGCTTGTATGTAAATCCTTGTGAAAGGCACAAAATATTTTATGCTACAAATTTAGCATTTCATTCTAACAAGAGAAGGTTAAAATCTAGGTTTTTCTACCTGTGGTTAGTTGACCATAATTGTGTCCTTACTGATATTTCTCTGGATAGGTTTTGTTACTCCTAAGCCCCTTTCTCTCCACCTATGTTTTTTGTTCAGCTATAGCAAAGTGCAGACCATTTTCATAGGACTGCATAATAGTTGGGAGCTATCATTTGAATGTACATTTATAATCCTAATCACAGGAAATGTTCTGAAATTTCTGTTGAACTCTCATTTTTCTGTTACAACTTTTCATTTAATTGATGTAGTGAGAATATGGTTTTACCTTACCTTGGCACACCACGCATTTAGTTGGTGGTATTTTAGTAGGGATTTAATTACTGATTTTGTAACTGCTTATTAAATCACTTTATTCCAAACAGGAAATGATGGATATCAAGCAATTCATAGATAAACTTCTACCTCCAGTTGATTGACGTCACTAAGAGGCCTTGTGTAGGAGTGCACACCAGCATCATTGTAGTAGCGTATAAACCTTTTCCTGTGCCCAATCTTGAAACTTCTAACGTTTGCAGTGTTCAGATGTTTTGCAAATACCCACCAATGACACCGACTACATAATACTCTCTCCTTGTGGGAAATACGGTCTTTTAAGTTTCTATACATGTATTTGTATAATAGGATTCAGAATATACTAGTATTAAAATAGGTGAAGCAGCTAAGCTTTTTCCCAAATGTAATTCAGCAAAATAAAATACTGTAACCAGATTTTTTATTACATCATTTGACAATTATTAGTATGCTTAATGAAAAATTGTTCAGGTATAAATGAGCAGTTAAGATATAAATGATTTATGCATGCTGTGACTTAGTCTATGGACTTACTCCAAAATTACTTAGTCACCATGCATTATCTGTATTTTTATAAATGTATTCATTATATACTTAATGATTGTAATACATAATAAGAATGAGGTGTTACTACATTATTCCCAATAATAGGGATAATGCTTCTTCAGTAAAGAGTAATATTCCTCTGTTAAGTTGATGGCCCTTTTAATTTGGGGACCAGGCTTTATTTTCCCTGATACCATTTCTATTGAATATTTTTTTTCCTCTCTAAAAATGTTTTCTTTTTTTTTTTTTTTTTTTATCCTTCATAACAGACCAAATATTGCTTCCTTGCCATAGACATCTGCTACCAGTACATGCTGTAATTTGACATTTTGAATCACAGATTTGATGATATTTAAAATGTATTTACTCTTACATAAAGAAACCTTTAAACTTCCTACACTTATTTCTTAAACTGCACCTTCGTCCACAGTTAGGCCTATATAGTCACTAGAATCTTCAGTCTAGATAATGGGAATAATTCTGTGGTTGTATTTTTCTGTAATTAACTGAAAGAGTATGTAGGTCATATTCTAGTCTGTCCTGAAATATTTAAGACATCTTAAAAACTAATTTCTAAGATGATTTGCTCTAAGATGATTCTCCTTGAGCATAGTTTTAGTTTACTTGGTTTGTAGATATGTTTGAAACCAACTACTGTAGAAAATAAACAGTCCATTAGAAAAATTTGCTTTATTTTTATCTGCCAATGAACTTATTGAAAACTTCACTTTAGTAGGTGGGGTTTTATTTAGTTATTGTGCAAACATAAAAGTAGCAATTACTTGATTTTAAGTAGTTGAATTTTTCAGATTATTTGTAAAGATTATTGGAGAACAAATTTATGGGTGATAAAGATTAATCACAACTCAATACATATGGTATAGTTATAACAGTTTAATATGTAGCAAAAATGTATACTTGGTATTTCTAAACTGTTGGTAGTTTTTCTGCTGTATTCCAACTGACTAAAACAATGTTAGGAATGCATCTTTATAAATGGGTGCTAATTGATAATGGAAATAATTTAGTAATGGACTGTATAGAATGTTAATAATGAAGCCATATGTTTATGTCTGGATTTAAAAATTTTAAACAATCATTTAATAAGTCATTTTGCTTGACCTTGAGGAATAAAAATTGTTGTTTTAGTTATACAAATCAGCAAGATCTAACTTATAGCAAGAAATATTCCATTGAAATGTTGTGCTGTAATGTGGGAAAATGTAAATCTTTTTCATGATTTCTACCAATGTGAAATAAAATTTAATTCTGAGTTTTCTGTGACTGCTTTCTCATACTATTTTTAATATTTAGGTTTGCCTTTGAATGGTTGTCTATACTGAAAAGGGGGAAAATGTCAATGCAGTCATAACATATATTCAAGAGAGAATTTTTGATGATGGTATGGTTGATCTGGAATAGAACAAGGCATGAGAACTGCTTCTCTTGTTACTCAATTTGAATAAGCTAAAAAAGTATTCCTAAATTTGATTTTGTGTTTCTAACATGTTTAAGAAGTTTTGTTTACTGTTTCCAAGCCTGCTCCTCTCGTGCAGTATTCATGGGATTTTTAAATTAGTGTCATGAGGCAGTATCTAAATAATTTTTTCTCCTCTTATTTCACGGTTGACTCCTAGCATTTCCCAATAAAGGAATCCTTTCTGTCCGTCTCTTAAGCAGTCCTTCACTTTCTGCTTCTGAGTACTTAAAATTGACCAGCTCATTTTTTTGTGAGGGAGCTTGTTCTGTTTTTGGATTACCTTAATGGTAAGGGAGTTCTGTATATATACTACAATATTGTATGCAACTTTCAGACTTCATAACAGCATCTTATTTTGTATGGTAAACTTTTATTTTGTCATCCTTTCTCAACTATTGTGTTCACAGTTAGATGTGGTCAGTGTGGTATTGTTAATCTCTATTGACAGCATTAGTGTCTTATGTATATATAAATAATTGGGGAATTTGTCTACTATTGCAATCAGTGTTATGGATGTTTTTAAAAGTAGGTACATGATGAGCTCCTGGCTAGTTCAGTCAGTAGAGCATGTGACTTTGATCTTGAGGTGAGTTCAAGCCCCATGTTGGGCATAGAGTTTAATTTTTAAAAAAAGGTAAAAGTAGATACATGACACAGTTCCACCCTCTAACAACATACTACTTTATTTTGTAAAAATTATTAAAATATGAACAGTAATTTAAGTAGTTGAGATATTCTAGTCACTATACTAAACATTTTACATTCTTTATTAGTGTAATTCTCACATCAACTTTATCTTTGCTTTATAGGAAAAACTGATAGCTAAAGGGATGAACTGTTTGCCTATACTTACGGAGCTATTATATGTAACAGCCAGGATTCAGAGTGATGTGCCTGACTCCGTGGTCTGCTACCTTGCTCTTTGCCCTTGTGAGGTAATTTTAAATGCTGTAAACAAATAAAAAAGCTTATTCCATATAATTCAGAATGCTTAGAAGTAACTAAACTAGGGTAAGAACCAGCTTACCATAAAGAAATTACAATCTCCAGTGTCCAGAGAGAACTGAAAAAGAAACTAAAAACCTGCATGGTATACCTAACTTTGGGGCTCAGCAAATAACTTACCGTCGTACAGCCAGGACCCTTATAAGGGCTGCACTCTGTCCACAAAGTGAGCTAAAAAAACATTCAGTCTCTTCAGGAAGGAAGGGAAAACTTACCTATTTTGGCCAGGGCCCTGTATTAGAAGAGGGAGCTTTTCCCTTGACAATGTTTAACTAGAATTTTATATTAATATATATTTGGATTTTGAATTTATACTATTTCTGTGGCCGGGAAAACAAGCTCATAATTTAACATCAAGAATCTCCTTGAACTAGATTTGCCTGTTGAGCACTTGGAAGAAGCAAGATCTTTATGGACAGTGACATCCTCAATCTAGGCAGCATAAATTTAGTCTGCTGAGAGTGAGCTCAACTCCCCCCCCCCCCCAAATTCAAACCATAGGAGGGAACAGTCTGCCTGCCATAAATGATACCAGGTGACAAAAAAGCTAAAAATCATTAGACTCTTGGGAACTTTAAGAAACAAAGTATGAGGGGTGCCTGGGTGGCTCAGTGGGTTAAGCCTCTGACTTCAGCTTGGGTCATGATCTCAGGGTCCTGGGATCGAGCCCCACATTGTGCTCTCTGCTCAGTAGGGAGCCTGCTTCCCCCACTCTCTATATGCCTGCCTCTCTGCCTACTTGTGATCTCTGTCTGTCAAATAAATGAATGAAAAATCTTAAGAAAAAAAAGTATGAATGTTAAGCTGCGACGAAAGAATCAAGTGTAAACAGTATCAAATTGAAAATTGGAAAAAAAATTTTCTAGAAATGAAAAACAGTTACTCAAGTAAATATTTCAAATAAGAAGCATTATTTATGATAAAATATTTGAAATAATGCAATGTGGAATTACAAAGCCCTTTCAAAACAAACTATCATACATTTATATAATGGGATGTTGTACAGCTATAAAGAAGAAATGAGGGTGCACTGTACTAATTTGGCAAGGATTCAGAATACATTATTGATGGGAAAATAGTGTAAAAACTAAAAGGCATGGAGGAAATAATACCTATATTTTACTTAGTTAGAATTTACATTTGTAAAACCAAATTGCTAGAAGGATATTAAGAATCCAATAAAAGTGGTTATAGAGCATGAATGGGGAAGGAATGACATGGGTAAGGACTGGAGAGGAATTAGCCTGTTACTAAACCATTAAGGAAAGAGTAAAACCACAATGGAATTATCACTATATACCTATTAGAACAAATAAAATTTAAAAAGGCCATGGCAAATCTCTCATACATGGCTGGTGGGAATGTAAAGTGGACACTTTGAAAATTTTGGTAGCTTCTTTAAAATCTATATATAATAGTTATCGTATGACCCAGCAGTTGTACTCTTGGGGATTTATGCCAGAGAAAGGAAAACTTACATCTACACAAAAACCCATACGTGATTATTTATAGCAATTTTATTCATAATATCCAAAAAGTAGAAAGAAATTATGGCGCAACCATACCATTAAATACTACTTGGCAATAAAAAGGAATGAATTACTGATGTACGCAACAGTTTTGCTGGATCTCAATGTCATTATGCTGAATAAAAATGGCTTATCTTCAAAGGTCACATATGGTCTGATTTTATATAACTTTTGTCAAAATTACAAAATTATAGAAATGGAAAACATTAGTGAGTGGCAGAGATTAGAGATGGGGAGAAGGTAGGAGGTATGACTATAAAGGGGCATCATGAATGAGATCTTTGCAGTGATGGAATACTTCTGTATCTTGATTGTGGTGGTAGTTACATGAATTTATACATGTGATAAAATGAAAGGAATTTGCACACAGGAGTGCCAGTTTTGGGGTTTTGATATTGTATTATAATTATGAAAGGTGTAAGTATCTCTACAATTTCTTTTCAACCTGTGAATGTTTCAAAAGGTTTTTTTTTTAAAGTACAGTGGGAGAGATGATATAATTTGAACTATGCTATGGTTCGTTCCACTATTTTCTGAGAGTAGATAAGAACTAGTCATCCCCTTTAGATATTCACAATGTAAAGTCAACTAAAAACAACAAAAACAAAAAACCAAACAAATCCAAAAAACAAAAACACATATATAACTTCCAAACTAGGGGAGGGGATGGGGATGTCAATTTAAAAGACAAGGTAGGAGTAGAACATGTAAAATGTTAACATGTAAAATGTACAAGATATTTCAAGATATGATAGACACAAATCCAAAAGTAATAGTAATTATAATTGTGAGTGGGCTAGATTTGCCAGTAATAAGACAAGTTATCATTTTGGACAAAGAATGACATGAAGCTACATCATAACTACAAGAGATTCTGTTTAATTACAGAAAGATTGAACATAAAGGGATGGGAAAATGCAAGAAGCAAATACTCCCTAAAGTAAAGTAAGCTGTCTTATCCTATATTAGTATGATGCAAAGTACGTTTTGAGGCCATGAACACATGTCTGCACAAACACTTGTACATGGGTGTTCATAGCATTATTATTCATAATATTCCAAATGCTCAAAGAACCTAGATGTTTGTCACTGATGAATGGATAACTGAAATGCGGCATATCCAATAGCGTAGTTTGCAGCCATAAAAAAGGAATGTTCTAACATGGGTGAATCCTGAAACAATGCCAAGTGGTAGAAACGAGTTACAAATGACATCATATTGTATGATTTCTTTTATACGAAAAAACAGAATAGGCAAAACTTTTTAAAAATAGACTTTAGGGGGCTGTCAGCACCGCCTGCCGCCGCATGTGCCGGCAACGCGATGCCCAAATCCAAGCGCGACAAGAAAGTTTCCTTAACCAAAACTGCCAAGAAAGGCTTAGAACTGAAACAGAACCTGATCGAAGAGCTTGGGAAATGTGTGGCCACGTACAAGTACCTGTAGCTCTTCTCCGTGGCCAGCAAGCCGAAGGACATCCGTTTTGTAAGCGGTTAAACTGGAAGCACAGCCGGATGTTCTTTGGCAAAAACCAGGTGATGATAGTGGCCTTGGATCGAAGCCCAGCTGACGAGTACAGAGACAACCTACATCAGGTCAGCAAGAAGTTGAGGGGTGAGGTCGGTGTCCTTTTCACCCACCGCAGCAAGGAGGAAGTGAAGGAGTGGTTTACGAAATACGCCAAAGTGGACTTCGCTCCAGCCGGAAACAAAGCAACTTTCACTGCGACCCTGGACCCACGGCCCCTGGAGCAGTTCCCCCACTCCATGGAGCCACAGCTGAGGCAGCTGGGCCTGCCCACCGCCCTCCGGAGAGGGGTGGTGACGCTGCTGTCCGACCACGAGGTGGGCAAGGAGGGCGATGTGCTGACCCCAGAGCAGGCCCGCGTGCTGAAGCTTTTCAGGTATGAGATGGCTGAATTCAAGGTCACCGTCAAATACATGTGGGATGCACAGTCCGGAAGGTTCCAGCAGATGGGAGATGACTTGCCCGAGAGTGCATCCGAATCAGCAGAAGAGTCAGACGGGGAGGACGACGGCGGACGGACACTTGGCGGGACTGTGGGACGCTGTCTTGCTGGCCAAACAGCAGGGAGGGCACGAGGGATGGACTGCTTTTTTGTAAGCGGTAAAGCTGTCTGCGGGTGGCTCCTGTGTGGACAGCAGAGAGGACTTTTCCGGGGCAGGGGGGGATATATTAATTTTTAACATGTATGTACCTAGTAGAGTCTCAAAGCAGGTAAAACAGAAATGATGGTGACATCAGTGAAAGAGGTGGGAGAGGGAATGTCAAAGTCCTGTGTGTCCACACAAATACCAAAAACAAACAAAACAAACCTGACCCGAACTGTCACAATCCACTCTATGAATCTCTATGAAAATAGTCAAGAGTTTTCCACCAAGCAAGTGAATGCTTGAGAAAAACTTGATTGAAACCCAGTACAAAAGCGTTGTGTCATTTTAACTTACTCTTAACCCCCCACTTCTAGGTCTTGAAGATGAAGTCCATATTCCCAACATAGGTTCCAGATAATGGAGAAAGCAAAGCAGATTTTTGGTTCCAAACAATTGTGGTTGACTCTTAGGTGGGTCCTTGAAGGACTAACACAAAGGCCTTTCCCCTCCTTTTACTTTTTTCTCTTTCTGTTTTTCTTTTTTCTTTTCTTTCTTTCTTTTTTTTTTTTTTTTTTCCTGCCCTAACTCAGAACTCTCTCAGGTTGGAAAAATAGCTACACGGAGGTGATTCCCCCCCAAAATATTTAAATGCAAAGAAACCAACCACTACCATAGTTGGGGCAAAAATAGATACACTGAAAAACCTGAGAAGAAAAGGCTAGGGAATGAAATGCCTTGGGGGAATAAAGACTTCGAAAAGCTTCCACATAAGTCTAGAAGGCCATGTGCATGAACGGCCAGGGTGCATGTTTAAAAAGACCTGAGAATGCTCTAAGCACTCATCTCTGGCTGATCTTGAAGCCCTGGGCAAGCAAGATAATAGAGTAAAGGCAACATTTTATGCTTCCCAGCTGAATATTGCAGGTATGCCCCAAGACACATGAAGCCCAGATGTAAGTACTGGGAGTTGTTTTGTCCCCAGGCACTGAAGGAAATCTCTGTGAAATCACCAGGTGGACAGTAAGCTAACAGATTTAGTGACCACTCATGACAATAAATTTAGTCTTTACCAAAAGGAATTCAAAGAAGTCACTAAACCGAACACAATAACTAAACAACAAAAACCAAAACCCTCAACAACAATGATGCTGATTTCCAAAGTTACATTATAATATTAAAAATGTTACGTTTTCAACAAGAAACAAAGCATGCAAAGAAACAAAATTCTAGCCCATTCACATATACGGTAAAGGAATATTAACATAAACTGCCCCTGAAGATGCCCAGACGTTGGACTCACTAGACAAACACCTTAACTGCCTTAAATATGCTCAAAGAACTAAAGTAAATAATGGATAAAGAACTAAAAGAAACCGAGGTTTGTGGGGAGATGGGGTAACTGGGTGATGGGCATTAAGGAGGGCACTGGATGTTATAAGCAACTGATGAATCACTAAAGTCTACCTTTGAAACTAATAATAAACTAAGTTAATTGAATTTAAATAAAAAAATTTTTACAAAGAAATGAGTTGGGGGAAGGAGTTAAGATGGTGGAGGAAGAGAAGACCCTAAGTTTGTCTGGTCCCTGGAATTCAGCTAGATAGTTATCAAATCATTCTGAACCGGTACGAAATAAATCAAAGATCTGAGAAAAGAGATGCTGCAATTCTACAAATAGAAAAGCGATCACTTTTTGGAAGGTAGGAGGTACAGGGACATGAATCTGGGGCAATATATTGGAGGATAACATGGGGAGGAGCCTGGTTAAGGAGGTCACCACAAAGCATTATAAACAGTGGAACACAAAATCAACTTTTAAAAGTCTACTGGGGTAGGGACTTCCCTGGCTCAAAGGTGCTGAAGTGGCAAAGTGGGGCAAAATTCCAGGTGAGAGAGCATGGTCCACGGTCCCGGAGGGCACAAGAAGAACGGGCCTACCTGAGTGCAGCAGAGTTCCCAGGCATTGGAGAAGGAAGCTGGATGAAAATAGTCTAGGCACAGCTTTCTGCTTGTTGTTGCCATGCACTGTGAACTGCTGCACAGTTGGGTGACCACTCTCTGGGCAGGGACCCAGCAAGAGGCAAAAGTGGTGAGACTCCCCCCACCCCCACTCCAGGAGAAGGGCAAGTGTTTGTATCACAGAAGTCTGTGAAGTTTAGAGAGTGGAAACTGGGTTCCATGTGTGAGATAAAAGTGCTGTCACAGGCTGGATGAACACAGAGTTTAGACAGAAATCATGGAGACAAGAGTGAGTGACTGCTTTTCTGTGAGGGCTCACTAAAGAGTCAGGGGCACGAACTTTCAGTACGGCAGCTAGAGATGGTGTGTTGCCATTTTCATCTTTCCAATCTGTGCTGAAAGACATCAGGGAGCAAAAGAGCACCACATAGTGCATTCCTGAGCCACTTACATGGAGCCTGGCCCTCCAGCAAGGGGACTGTGATTCCCCCGGGAAAAGCAGCACAACAGGCCTCTCCCCAGGAAGACCAGCAGGAACATCTGGCTAATACCAACTTTACCGATCAAAAAAAACTGCAGAAGTTCAGGGCTAGGGGAAATCAGTATATAGCATGCATGTTTTTTTTTATTATTCTTTAGTTTTTCAGATTTTTTTTTCAGCTATCATTTCTTTCAATTCTTTTAAAATTTTTATATATATGTTATATATATATAGTTTATATTTGTATATTTTATAAATAAATACATATATTTATGTATTATAAAAGTATATTTTATATGTATTATAAAATATATGTATTTTTATATATAAATATATAAAATATATTTTATATATGTATTTTATGTTTCCATGTTGTATTTTATTGTAGTTTTGTATATACATGTTTTTCTTCCCTATTTTGAGATCTAGTTTCTCTTTTTTTTTTTTTAAAGATCGTATTTATTTATTTCACAGTGAGAGAGAGAGAGTGAGAGCAGGAATATGAGCAGGGGGAGTGGAAGAGGAAAAGCAGTCTTCCTGCCAAGCAGGGAACCTGATGCAGGGGCTCCGATCCCAGGACCCTGGGATCATGACCCGAGCCAAAGGCAGACATTTAATGAATGAGCCACCCAGGCACCCCCAAGATCTAGTTTCTTTTAACAAACAGACCAAAACACACCAAGGATCTGGTTTATTGTTTCATTCTGTTTTACTTTTTTCTTTTATTAGTATTATCTATTTTACTTCTTGTTTGATTTTTTCTTATTTTGTTTTGTTTCTATTTTCTTCTGGTTTGTTTTTTTTCTGGTGGTGTTATTTTTGCCTTTTCTCTCACTTTCTTTTATTCTTTTCTGGACATAATGAGAAGACAGAGAAACTCACCCTAAAAGAGAACATGAGGAAGTACTCCCTGCCAGAGATTTAATCAATATGGATATAAGTAAGATGTTGGAACTAGAATTCAAAACAACGATTGTAAAGATACTAGCTGGGCTTGAAAAAAAGCATAGAAAGCACTAGAGAAACCCTTATTATAGAAATAAAAGAACTAAAAATCTAATCAGGCCGAAGTTAAAAATGCTATTATTGAGATGCAGTAAGAAATGGAGGCTCTAACAGCTGGGATAAATGAGGCAGAAGAGATATAGAAGACAAAATGATGGAGAATAAGGAAAGTGAGAAACAGAGAGAAAAACAACTACTAGATTATAAAGGGAGACTTCAAAATCAGTGATACCATAAAGCAAAAGAAAATTCAAGTAATAGGGGTCCCAGAAGATGAACAGAGAGAGGGGGGCAGGTTTTTTGAACAAATTATAGCTGAGAACTCCCCTAATCTGTGGAAGGAAACAGGCATTCAAGTCCAGGAGAATCCCCCTCAAAATCAGTAAAAACAGGTCAATACCTCAGCATATATTTGTGAAGCCTGCAAATTTCAGAGATAAAGAGAAAAATAAATGAATAAAATCTTAAAAAAAAATTATTTCTCCCAATCTGTGTCTGAACTTTTCATTCTTAAGTGTCTTTTATTTTATTTCCTTATTTTTAAAATGTTCTTTGTTTATTTGACAAAGGGAGAGATAGTGAGAGAGGGAATACAAGCAGGGGGACTGGGAGAGGAAGAAGCCGGCCCCCTGCTGAGCAGGGAGCCCAATGTGGGCCTCGATCCCAGGACTGTGGGATTATGACCTGAGCAGCAGGCAGATGCTTAACAACTGAGTCATCCAGGTGCCTCACCAGCAAATAAACTGAAGCAGTAATCAGAAATCTCCCAACAAGGGTGCCTGGGTGGCTCAGTTGGTTAGGTGTCTGTCTTTGGCTAGAGTCATGATTTCAGTGTCCTGGGATTGGACTGAATGTCAGTCTCCCTACTCAGCGAGGTGTCTGCTTCTATCTCTCCACTGCTTCTCATCCTGCTTGTTCTCTCTCTCTCTCTTTCAAATAAATAAAGATCTTGGGCACCTGGGTGGCTCAGTGGGTTAAGCCACTGATCTCAGGGTCTTGGGATCGAGTCCCGCATCGGGCTCTCTGCTCAGCAGGGAGCCTGCTTCCTCCTCTCTCTCTCTGCCTGCCTCTCTGCCTGCTTGTGATCTCTCTCTGTCAAATAAATAAATAAATCTTTAAAAAAAATAAAAAAAATAAAGATCTTTTAAAAAAATCTGCCAACAAACAAGGGTCCAGAGCCAAATGGCCTCCCAGTGGAATTCTACCAAACATTTAAAGAGGAATTAATACCTATTCTTCTGAAACTATGGGTGGCTCAGTGGATTGGGGCCTCTGCCTTCGGCTCGGGTCGTGGTCCCAGGGTCCTGGGATCGAGCCCCGTGTCGGGCTCTCTGCTCAGTGAGGAGCCTGCTTCCTCCTTTCTCCTCTCTCTCTGCCTGCCTCTCTGCCTGCTTGTGATCTCTGTCAAATAAATAAATAAAATCATTAAAAAATAGAAATGGAAAGAAAACTTCCAAAATAATTTTATGAGGCCAGTAGGGTGTTATACTTAAAATATTGAAAGAAAGAATTTCAATGAACAATTCTTTTCCTGTTTTTAAAGATTTTATTTATTTATTTGACAGAAAGAGAGAGAGAAGGAACATAAGCAGGGGGAGTGTGAGAGGGAGAAGCAGGCTTCCCTTTGAGCAGGGAGCCCGATGAGGGGCTCAATTCCAGGACCCTGGGATCATGACCTGAGCTGAAGGTAGACACTTAATGACTGAGCCACCCAGGTGCCCCTCAATGAACAGTTCTATCTAGCAAAGCCATTCTTCAAAAATGGAGTAACTAAAACATTCACAGAAGCAAAAGCTAAGGCAGTTCAATGCCAGTATACTTCCTTGATAAAGGAAGTCCTTCAGGCTGAAATGAAAGGACATTAGACAGTAAGTTGGAAGTCATATGAAGAAATAAAGAACACCAGTAAAGGTACTTACTTAGGTTAATCTAAATACCCATATTATTGTAATTTTGGCTTGTGACTTCTTTTTCTTTTCTACCTCATTTAAAAGACATGCATAAAATATTAAGTATAAGTCTATGTTACTAGGAATACATTTTGTAAAGATTTAATTTGTGAGAACTGCATAAAGGGGAAAGGACAGAGTTGTATAGTAGGAAAGCATCTGTATACTATTGAGGATGAGTTGGGATTATTAAAAAGAGAATGCTATAATTTTAAAATGTTAATTGTACTTTCAGAGATTATGAAGTTGGGCAGATACTGGCCAGGATGAGGATATTGGATCTCACTGCCCTCTTAGCTCCTCCACCCTTCTTTGGAGCAAAAAAGGAAGGGAGAATGGAGTAAAAAATGGCATACTAGAAGAAATCAATCACAGAAGAAGGCTGGAATGGAGGAACTGAGGAAAAAAAGGTATAAGATATAAGAAAAAAGTAGCAAAATGGCAGAAGAATGTCCTTAACTAATAATTATCTTTAAAGGATAAATTATTCAATTTATGAATAATTGAATTTAATAATGATTGAACAATAATTTGAATAAAAAATTACAAAAATCAGAACAATATCTCAATATCAGAAGAAAGTATCAACAATAAAGAGATAAAAATTATAATAAGTTAACAAAATAGATATCTGGAGCTGGAAAAACAGTAATTGAAATGAAAATTCACTGTAGTTGAATTGCTCCATTCTCACTTCCTTTTTTGCCTATATTAAGTTATTTTCTTAGTGGTTACTCTGGGGATTACAATTAACTTTTTATCAATCCATTTTATTGAGGGGCTTCTGGGGAAACATTAAATGACTAAATGACTAAATGAGATTTACGTCAGGAGTTCAAGAATGGTTCACTATAAATAAATCATGCAATGTTAATACAATGAAGGAAACATCTGATGCGATTATGTCAACTGACACAAACGTTTGACAAAATTTAATAACTATTCACGATAGAAATGCTCAACAAACTACTGTGTTCGACTTTCTGAGTCAGGAAACAAACCAGATTGGGTCTTGGTTCTTGAGCTTACAAACAATTTGTCTTTTAAAAAAGGGACGCTTGGGGGGCGCCTGGGTGGCTCAGTGGCTTAAGCCGCTGCCTTTGGCTCAGGTCATGTCTCAGGGTCCTGGGATCGAGTCCCACATCGGGCTCCTTGCTCGGCAGGGAGCCTGCTTCTCCCTCTGCCTCTGCCTGCCATTCTGTATGCCTGTGCTCGCTCTCTCTCCCTCTCTCTCTCTCTGACAAAATCTTTAAGAAAAAATAAAATAAAAAGGGGACGCTTAAAGCGATCAAATCCGTATTATAAAGATTTAGGGAGACTGGGGCAGTTCTGATTTTCACTGTAGCCGCCTCCACAGAAAAAGGGCTCGGGATTTAACTGACTTTTTTTTTTTTTTTTAAAGATTTTATTTATTTATTTGACATACGGAAAACACTCGTAGGCAGAGAAGCAGGCGGGGGAGCAGGCTCCCTGCTGAGCAGAGCGCCCGACAGGGGGTTGGATCCCAGAAAGTTGGGATCATGACCATGACCTGAGCGGAAGGCAGAGACTTTAAACCACTGAGCCCACGCAGGCGGTCCATGCCTTTTTTTTTTTTTTTAAGCCTTTTAAGAAATTTATTTATTTGACAGAGAGATCACAAGTAGGCAGAGAGGCAGGGGGGAACAGGCTCCCCGCCGAGCAGAGAGCCCGATGCGGGGCTTGATCCCAGGACCCCGAGATCCTGACCCGAGCCGAAGGCAGAGGCTTTAACCCACTAAACCGCCCAGGCGCCCCGACTTGACTGCCTTTTTTTTTTTTTTAAAGATTTTATTTATTTATTTGATAGAGAAACAGTGAGAGAGAGCATGAGCAAGGAGAAGGTCAGAGAGTGAAGCAGACTCCCCATGGAGCTGGGAGCCTGATGCGGGACTCGATCCCGGGACTCCGGGATCATGACCTGAGCCGAAGGCAGTCGTCCAACCAACTGAGCCACCCAGGCGTCCCCCGACTTGACTGCCTTTAAAGACCGCCCCGGTTTCGCTCTCCAAAACCGCCTCGCTTCAGAGATTGGTGTGTCTCGCAGAATCTGAAGCTCACCCTGGGCGGCGACTGGGCCGGAGGCGCACGCGCGGCAAAACTCGGCCCCGCCTCCTACAGACTTTTACAACGGCCTGGCAGGAAGCCCAGCCACTGGGTTGGCGAGTCAATTCATTGACAGTGCCTCGGTCGATGCCGGTCTGGCGGGCGCCTTGGCGCGCGGCTTCCCAGCGATCGGCTGTCGATTGTCAGTGCCTGCACGGTGCGCGCGGAGCTCGATTGGCGCTGTCTGCGGGGGCGGAGTCGCTATCGCTGCCACCGCCGCCGCTGCCGCGGGCTTGGTTTGTGAGGAAGGGCTTAGGCCCAGGCCTGCTGTGGTGGGCTAGCCCAGGCGCTGGGCTCTTGTCCTGCCGTCCTCTCAGCTCCAACTTCGCCCACTTCCCGACCCAAACGGGCTGGGCACGGGAAGACTTGCGGGAACCATGGAGGATGAAGTGGTCCGCATTGCCAAGAAGATGGACAAGATGGTGCAGAAGAAGAACGCGGTGAGCGAGGCGGGTGGCGCGGGCTGGCCGGGAGGCCGGGCGGCTGGCCGGGAGGCCGGGCGGCTGGCCGGGGCCGGGCGCGTCAGGCTTCGGGCCGGGCTCTCAGGAGTTCTCGGCCCGCCCACGCAGGCCCTCTCTGCGCGGGAAGCCCGCGTGGACCGTACCCGCGTCCTGGGGAGGGCGTCGGGGAGAAGGCAGCGCGGCCTGCGGCGGCCGGCGTTACCATCGGTTCTTGGTACTTCCAAGTGTCTCCTTGCTGGTACGGCGTAGTACATCTAAGGGGGCATTCTCTTACTTTAAACTTGAGGAATTGATTGATTCGCTAATCACCTCTTCAGTTTGGCTTAAGAATTGAAGAGTGTAGAAAAGCCCTTCACAGTTTGAAAGAATTTGTTCTCTTTTCCGTGATCGCTGCCTCACAACTAGAAATAACATCACGTAGAGGTTTGTGAGATGTTTTAGACATCAAACTGGTAAGTTAAGTTTTTTGGATTTTTTTCGAAGAGTAAACATTCACTTGATTTATCTCGTCTACGCTACAGGTTTGTTTAACAATGAAAAAGGTAGAGTCTGCTAGTGCGCTTGGCAAGTCGCTAAACGTTTTTAAAACCTGGATATGGTCAGGTGCTAGTATGTAAACAGCTAGGATGCATTTGGCCAGATGTCATTGCTGGGTACTCTAAGTGGTTTACAGTTAATACCAGTGGCATTATCTTGTTATTGATAAAGGGTTTATGTAAACATGTTTTCTTTGTGGTTTATGTTCTGTATTTTTGTCTACCAGTGTGTGCTACTTTCAGTCCTCTGGTTCAGAGTCAACTGTTTTCAGTTGCGGCTCCATGATTGTCTTCACCTGAATCTGTGCCACGCTGCTCAGTACGTTTTCAGTATCAGCCTACCTGAAACAACTTACTCCTGTCTGTGAAATAAATTCCGTATCAAACTAATGTGAAGGAGAAAAGGGATGCTCTGATTTGTACAGCGCTTTAACATGAAAAAGCATCTGTGCAAACTTCTTTTGAGACTCACAGCACAGCCATTATCGTGTACCTATTTTGCAGAATAAGAAACTGAGCGAGATTAAGTAGTTCACCCACTTAAATTAAGTACTGTGCAATTTGGATTAAGCCACGACCCAGGTTTTCTACTGGACAGCATTCCAAAGCAGAAAATAGTGTTAAACAATGAACTTTTAAGATTTTTGTACGTAGTCTGTTCCTCTTTTAACAGGTGCATTGCTTAGCATGTAATTTCATACTCTGTTAATCAGCATTTGCAATTTTGGCCTTTTAAAGTATTTCCTGTTTGTTTTCGGTTCCAGACATTCATTACCTTTGCCATTTATTTTTCTCATTGATATAGCCTAGTGCAAGTGATGAGATCTGATTATTTGATAAGCTGAACATTTCTGTTACTTTGTTTAAATTGGAAAGTTTTTTCTTTACCTGGAGACATCCCTAGAGTCACACAGTAGAACCTCAGAGGGGAAAAGGGCTTTTGTTGGGTAATTTTTTTCTCTAACTCAGGCTATAATGTGTATCCATTAATCATGTAATGCATTAGCTGTTTCTTTCCTTTCCTTGTAATAGGTGTTTCCTAAAAATGAGTAATTCCTTAGTGGATAAGTATGGAGAAGATCAGTTTGCATTTATTTGCAGTTCTCAAGGTATAAAGGAATAATGATGAGTATGGGGAGAATGAGGATAAACTCCACAGATACTTGTCAAATCTCATTTATCTGATAGTTCAAAACTTGACCAATATGGAAACTTGCCCCTCAAAAAGAAAGATAAAATTGACTGGCTCTTTTATGTTTTTTTCTTCTCCCTTTTCCTGTGTATCTTACAGAAATTCAAATTGGCAAATGAAATAAAGAGAAGGGGAAGTGGTCTGAATGACTCTCCCTCTTTGCCTTCCAAAGCACGTCAACCCACAAATAGCTTTTTAAGAGGTCAGTAATTTCACAGAGGTTGTTCTGGGGGTTGTAGGATCATGGTAGATTTGTTTCTCCCTGTGTGTGTGTGCGTGTGTGTGTGTGTATATGTGTGTGTTTTCCAGATTTTCTCTGTGAGCTTTTAAAAATATTTTTATACTACGAAAAAGTAAACTTTCCTTGAAAAATTGTAGTTTTCCTCTTGAATTGGCAAGTTTAGGTGCTGTTATTGCATATTTTGTTTCATAAAGCATAGGTGTCACATTTAAGTAATAATAAAAACAGCAACCATTCATTGAACTATTATTCTGAGCCAGGCATTCAGCTGAGTACTTATGCCTGGGACAGTTTTACATAAGTAATACCCCATTCTAAAAATAAGGAAATTATTTGGAAACTTAAGTGAATTGTCCTAAGCCAAATAGCTAGAAAGTGGGCAGATGAAGACGTGAATCTAAATCTGTTTTGCTCAAAGTGCTACTCTTTTCAAGTGCAGTGTCTCTTTAGAAGACCCTTTTTTTGGAACAGTTAGGTGAATATAAGACCAGGAAGTAAGGGTATTTGCTGTTCTTGGGGAAGCAGCTTTCCCTAGATCCCCAATCAGTATCCTGACCCTAGAACTATCCAGAATGTTGCACTATGTGTATACTTGGTCTTAAACAGTATTAGCAGTTTTATAAGTGTATACTCTGAGGTTTTGATGAACCACATAACTTAGTTTCAAATTTTCAAGTATTAACTGCTTTTTAGGTCATTTTAACTTTTTTTAAAATTAATGTCATTTTGACTTGATGTCAGTAAGCAAGTCTGACTCCTAATTTGAGTTCAAATCTTGACTCTTCTGAACTTTAACAGATCTTAGGCAAGTTCCTTAACATTTCTAAAACCACTTGAGGTGGTTTTTTTTGTGTGTGTGTGTGTGTGTGGTTTTTTTGTTTGTTTGTTTGTTTTTTGTAGTAAACTGGAGATAATATAGTAAATTAGATGAATCTTAAGAGTCCTTAAGATATGGTAAGGGCTAAAAAACCTTGTATATTGTTTTTATAAAGGATTTATTACGTGATTTTAGAGGGAGTAAGGTAACTTAGAATTTTCGGATTCATGGATTTTGTCAGTGGTGTTGAGCTTTGTTTTTTCTTCATTGAAGGCTCAGGGTTGAGTAGAATTAAATTGTTGGGAGAGAAATTGAACTTAGATGTTAGAAATACTAGGAACTGGGATACTTGGAATGTGTGAATTTCTAAGTCTTATAACTGGGTTGAAGAAAAAAAATTTTGGTTTTCATATCAGAGTTAGATTAATTAGTATATATTGAGATTTAGAATGACTACACAATTTTTTTAACAGCCTTATTGAAATACACAGTACTGTTCTCTCTTTTAAAGTGTACAATTCAGGGCGCCTGGGTGGCTCAGTGGGTTAAGCCACTGCCTTCGGCTCAGGTCGTGATCTCAGGGTCCTGGGATCGAGTCCCGCATCGGGCTCTCTGCTCGGCAGGGAGCCTGCTTCCTCCTCTCTCTCTCTGCCTGCCTCTCTGCCTACTTGTAATCTCTGTCTGTCAAATAAATAAATAAAAAATCTTTAAAAAAAAAAAAAATAAAGTGTACAATTCAGTGGTTTTAGTTTATTCACAGATTTCTACAGCTATCCACACACTATCTAATTTAGGAACACTTTCATAACTCCAGAAAAGAAACCTGTACCCATTAAGTGGTCACCATATATCTGTGCTACCACCACCGCCCCCACCCCACCAAAATGTTTTCTGTCTCTATGGATTTACTATTCTGGGCATTTCATATAAATGGAATCATACAATATGTATTCTTTTGTAACAGACCTCTTTCACTTAGTGTTTTTAGGATTCGTCTGTGTTACAGCAGGTATCAGTACTTCATTCCTTTGTATTACTGAACAGCACTACTGTACTGGTGGAGGTATCTTGCATTTTGTTTGTCATTTGTTGGACATTTTGGGCTGTTTCCATTTTTTGGTTATTATGAATAATGCTGCTTAGAATATTCTTGTGCAGGTGTTTGTGTAGACATATTTTTTTTTCTCTTGGATATATACCTAGGAGTAGAATTGCTGGGTTGTATGATAACTGTGTTTAACTTTTTGAGGAATTGCCAAACTGTTTTCCAAAGTTGCCGCACCATTTTACATTCTTAACAGCAATGGATGAGGGTTACCACGTCTTTATCAACACTTGTTATTTTGTCTTTTATGATTATAGCCATCACAGTGGATGTGAAGAGGTAGCTCATTGTGATTTTGATTTGCATTTCTCTGATGACTGATGATGGTGAACGTTTTTCACTTTTTGCTGGCTATTTTTGTATGTTTGGGGAAATGTTTGTTCAGATCCTTTGCCCATTTTTAAACTGAGTATTTGTATTGAATTGTAAGAATTCTTTATATTCTGAATACTAGACTCTTATCAGAGACAGGATTTGTATGTATTGTCTCCCATTCTGTGGGTTATCTTTTTACACTCTTTGATAGTGTCTTTTTGAAGTTCAAAAGCTTTCATTTTTTATGAAGTCAAATTTATTTCCTTTCATTGCTTGTCCTTTTGGTTGAGAATAACTACAAATTTGAGATGACATAGTAAAATTATAATTATTAGTTTATAGTGATGTTGCTGAGCCATAATAAAAATATTTACAGTGTTTCCTTTTTTTTTAGATTTTTTTTTTAACAACTTTATTTATTTATTTGACAGAGATCACAAGTAGGCAGAGAGGCAGGCAGAGAGTGAGAGGGAAGCGGGCTTCCCGCTGAGCAGAGAGCCCAATGTGGGGCTTGATCCCAGGACCCTTAGATCGTGACCTGAGCAGAGGCCTTAACCCACTGAGCTACCCAGGTGCCCCTTAAGATTTTCTTCATGAGAGAGAGAGTGGCCATAAGCAGGGGGAGTGGGAGGGAGAGCGAGAACCTGGCTCCCTGCTGAGCAGAGAGCCCAACATGGGGCTTGATCCCTTGTCTCTGGGATCATGAACTGAGCCAACGTTGACGCTTACCCAACTGAGCCACCCAGGTATCTTTGGAGCTTTTATTTTAAAAACACATTCATACAAACACAAATACCACCCAGGTACCCCTCCTTTTTTTTTTTTTTTTTAAAGATTTCATTTATTTGAGAGAGAGCATGAGAAAGGGGGAGAATCAGAGGGGGAAGCAGACTTCCTGCTGAGTGGGGAACCTGATCTAAGATTCGATCCTGGGGTTTGATCCTGGGACTTTGGGTTCATGACCTGAGCCGAAGGCAGTCTCCTAACCAACTGAGCCACACAGGTGCCCAGTGTTTCCTTTTTAAATAGCACCTTAAGTTTTTAAATCTTGGAATCTCCTAATTCTGAGGTGTTTCAGTTGATTGAGCTTAAGTAATGCTCACTTAAAATGCTGGCTTATGGCTCTTTGAGGATATTGTTATGATGGGGGTAGATATATTTTTTATTTCTTTGTACATCTTATCAACCATCTCCTGTGTGTCAGGTACTCTATTTCAATACTTCATAGTGTTATGTTACTCCATTTGACCATTTTAACTGTTTTAGGTCAGTGTATTATGCTCTCATACATATAAAGAAGCTGAAGCTTGGAAAGGGTAAACAACATTCCCAGGATCTTATAATTAGGAAATGGCAGTATATATATCTCATGTTCTTCATTGTATATTCTGTGTTGCTTCCTCTTCCTTATGTCTCCTTGAGGAGAAGGATGTTTTTACCCTATATGAGCTTGTGTATGCTGAATGCTCAGTACAAATTTGAATACCATATTTTGTAAAAGTACTTGTTTCTGATGATAGTACCAGCCATGTAATAAAGTCATGTTATAGCTGTTTATTATTCAGCCAGTTTGTGAACTAAATTTGACTCTGGAAGATAAGGTAGAATCTTTCTTTCTCTTGCATCATTATCTGTAGGAGATGCTGCAAGCTAATAGATTTGACCTTTAGAGGCAGGTGATGATTGGGGAAGGATAGAACATAGTTTCTTGTTCGGCAGTGCTATTCACCCCAGCTCACGGATTAGAACTACTCCCAGTGGACCTATGAAATGGAGAGAACAGTGGTGTGAGGGTCAGGAGATTATAATTCTTATTCTTTTATATTACCTATCAGTTGGCCAAGTTACTTTCCTTTTCTGAGTTTGCTTCTTTGTATAATTTAGGGTTTGAAGTAGATGCTCAAAGATTTATGTTTATTTTAAATTCCCTGTAGTCAGAAAGGATTTCTGTCTTGCTCATTATCATATCCTCAGAGTTTCGTATACAGTTAACAAGTATTTGTTGAGAAGCGGTAAGTGTAACTTGACAGAACTGGGTAGGTCTCACCCTTTTTAGTTAGTAATAATCATATGACTGTGGAAGTTTCTAAATTATCTGGGTTTTCAGTTCCCCTTCTGTAAAATGATTACCTGCTTCTATAGGGTTTATTGTGAACATGAAATAATACATATATAAAGTATTTAACAGTCCTTGGCACATAGTAATATTCAAAGAAGCTTTTGTCATTGAATTAATATATGATCATCTGCTTTTGCCTTTTTGCTCATTCAGATCATCATATTTATTTCTTAAAGAACTTTGAGATATCCATCTTATTTGACTAGAGCGTAATGTAATTATGAGAAAGGTCATAGTTTCATCCCTTGAATATTATTTAGCTTTTTCTTCTTCCATAGCTTGTATTTCTGACTCCAGTCTCTCCAAAGACATCTGTGTAAAAGGAGAGTGTGGGGAAATTAATGCAAATCTATCTATTGCTTCTACTTGGAAAACAGCTTAAAACTTACATCACATTGCTGATGTGTTAGAAGAATCAACTTTATACATGATAGCATTTTGTAAGTCTAAGGACTCCTAGAAGTGTGATTCTTTATCTTCCTTTCTAATTAGTCCTAGGTAATGGATCAGAAAGTCCATGGAGACATGGGTAGAAGAAAAATGTCTATGGTAGTTGTAAGATACAAGTCTACAATCTCCTAATCAAAACCTTTAGAGCCTGATATATTTGAGAATTCCTCAATTTTCAGATTTTATTAAGATAATATGATACATATATCATATATCCTAAGCGGATCTGGGCTGTTTCCATTAATCAGACATTAACATTTCTATAGTGAAATGTAGTATTCTCTCATGAAGTGGGATATATAGAACATAAATGACTTTACATATGTAAATTATGTAGATTAGGTGTTGCTGGCAAATGAGTTTATTGAAAATCTGTAAGAAATCTTGATTTTCTTTTTAAAGATTTTATTTAATTATTTGACACACAGAGAGAGGGCATGGACATGCACAGGCAGGAGAAGTGGGAGAGGGAGGAACCTGATGTGGGGCTTGATCCCAGGACATTGAGATCACGACCTGAGCTGAAGGTAGATGCTTAACTGACTGAGCCACCCAGGGGCCCTGTGAAATCTTGATTTTCAAAGGGTTTGATTTTTGGATTTGCAGATGGGGGATTGAAGATCCCATTTCCTCACTGAGATGTCATTCCTGTAGAAATTCCTGATTACTAGTAAATTTAGTCAATGTTAGTTTTCTTATCTAGCAACTATATTGTTTCACTGTTTTTGGTTACCTCTAAATGAAAAGAATTTGTAGAATTTTAAAATCAGAAGGAATCTTTGAGCAGTATATCATTCAAGTCCTTCATAATAACCTGTTTCATAATTGCTATTGAACTTAAGTTTTTTTTTTTAAAGATTTTATTTTTATTATTTATTTGACAGAGAGAGATCACAGTAGACAGAGAGGCAGGCAGAGAGAGAGAGAGGGAAGCAGGCTCCCCGCTGAGCAGAGAGCCCGATGCGGGACTCGATCCCAGGACCCTGAGATCATGACCTGAGCCGAAGGCAGCGGCTTAACCCACTGAGCCACCCAGGCACCCTGAACTTAAGTTTTTATTTATGAGGTACTGAGTGAAATTAAAATGATAGATATGTTTATTACCAGAAGAAAAGTTAATACATTTTTATTTTCCACAGCCAAGTCTGATGTCTCAATTTTAAATGGAAAAATTGACCGGAAGCCTCTATTCAATTTTATATTTAAGAAATTTGGTACCATAAGTTTCCATGCTTATTTCTTCCTTTGGGGTGCATAATGAGGGGCGTTCTCTGGGGCTTTCTATTTTCCTGGGATATGCTGTGTTTCACTGATTCATAGGCTGCCTAGTTTTCATATTTTAACATTGGAGAAAGTGGAATGAATTACACATATATTGTCAACCAGATGGTTCTTGGAATCTAGTTTCACAGGCAGAATATCAAACCCAGCATCAGCATTTTCAATGTGTCAGTGGCTTAGAAGAAACTCTGAAAAACATTAGTGGAGTGCTTGTTCTTTGAACCTCAAGGAACCAAATGGTTGAAGAGCAGTGGGGTGAAAAACAACTAGCTCTACATGCACTTCAAAGCCAGCTAAGAGCTAATTTAGCTCTTTGATGGATTTTTTTTATGAAATGCTGCATTACTAGTGTTTTTGACACAACCTTTGGTGGGATAAAAACATATTGAATCTGAGTCAGTAAGTTATTCATAAGCATTAAGGACTCCAAACGTGACATAGTTTTAGAAACAACTTAGCCAATTTATTTTGCTTATATTTTTCTTTTATATATGTAAAAGGTGATACATGATAAAAATTTCAACTCCGAAAGAGTTAAAAAACTAGAAAACAGTGATAATACTGTGCCATAGTTTAATATTTTTTCTTTATTAGTGGCATATAGACTAATGATGTGTCTAAATATAGTACAGTGAGTATTTGACTAAATAAAATATGACTAAGTGACTATTTTTTAAAAATTTTTAAAAATATGTTTATTTATTTATTCGACAGACAGAGATCACAAGTAGGCAGAGAGGCAGGCAGAGAGAGAGGAGGCTCCCTGCTGATCAGGGAGCCTGATGCAGGGCTCAATCCCAGCACCCTGGGACTATGACCTTAGCCGAAGGCAGAGCCTTCAACCCACTGAGCTACCCAGGCGCCCCTAAATGACTGTATTGTATGAAATATGATAAATTGGAATATTTGGCCATAGGTATAGGTGATGCTGTTGCTTCTTATTTCATTCCTTTTTAAACTTTAGGTGGTTTATGTAATTCTTCTAGGAGCCTTATTTTGTTCCATCTTCATCATCAATGTGCGAGCCTTTGATTCTAGATGGCAGTGGACAGGACTGTGAGCTTAACATCTTAATTCTGAGTTTTCTCTCAGAATTTGCTTTTTCCTACTTTGTAAGAATCAGGTAGACAGCAGTGTTTTTGTGACAGACTGGGAAGATACAGAGAGACCTCAAGAGAATTCTAGTACAGATAGGTCCTTTCCCACTCTCCTTGTGTGTGAGTGAATGCTAGAGGTGCTGCAACATCTTTGGACCTCCATTCCCACTTTCTTGGGGTTGGCTCCTTAATGAGATAGGTGTTCTCTATGGAAACTTGGGATGTGTTATGTCACCATAGTAGGAAACCCAATTCAGATTTCTAATTGGGACACATAAATACTGTATGTAAAATGAACTTTAACAAAGCAGTACTTAATAAGTGCTGATCATAACCCAGTAAATGGATTTTCTATTTCTTTAATGAGTTACAACCATTATTTGGAAAACACTACCTCTCTTTCCCTTTCTCCCTTTTATAAATACACTATTCCCACATGAATAAGTGAGCCATAGTGAGTTGTGGATAGGAAAACATAAATTTAAATCTCTAGTTAGTCTTTGCTTTGTCAGCTGGGAAGTTCAATATACAATTATTTTGTTTTATAGGCTGGAGCATTGGATCTACTGAAGGAGCTTAAGAATATTCCCATGACCCTGGAATTACTACAGGTAGGTGCTAATCTGTTTCATGATTTGAATAGATAATTGTCATACAATACCAAAACATTTTTAATACCATTAACTTTTTTGTATTGTCCTGTTACAGTGTTCTGGGCTTTTTTAAAGATGACAACATAAATCAATAATCTACTAAATTACCACTATAGAAAAATGTTGCCTTCCTCAAAAAGAATAAAACCTGAATCTCCCAAGTTTGAAATCTTACTGTGAAAGGAAATGAAGTTGGATTCTTGGCCCTGATTTGATCTCCCTAAATCTCACTTTCTTGGTCTGTTATTGATAGCTGCTGCCAGCATGAAGCTAGCCTCTGGGGTACCTTTGAGTTGTCAGTCTTTATTTCTCCCCAGTTGTACCCCTTCTTCTGCCCTAGGCAAGCACTAATCAGTCTACCTTTTGTCTCTTTAGATTTACCTATTCCAGAGATTTCATATAAATGAAGCCATACATTATCTGACCTTTTGGTTCTGGCTCCCCCGCCCCCTTTTTTTTTTTAAGTTTTTTCTTTTAAATTTTAAGTGAGCTTAAATGTGGGCCTTGAACTCATGACTCCCAAGATCAGGAGTCACATGCTCTATCACCTGAGTCAGTGAGGCGCCTGTCTGGCTGCTTTTACTTAGCATAATCCTCAAGTTTCATCTGTGTTGTAGCATGTATTGGTACTTTATACCTTTTTCTGGCTAAATAATACTCCATTGTATGGATATACTACATTTTGTTTATCCATTTGTCAGTTGATGGGCATTTGGGTTATTTCTCTTATTTTGGTTGTTATGACTCTTGCTTTGCACATTCATATATAGGTTTGTGTGTTTCTGTTTCTCTTGGGTAGAGATCTGAAAGAGTGGAAACGATGAGTCATAAGGTAACTTTGTGTTGAATATTTTGAGGACCTGCCAGACTGCTTTCCCAAGTGACTGTACCATTTTGCATTTCCAACAGCAAGTAAATGAAGGTTCTAGTTTATCCACATTCTTGTCAACACTTGTTATTATCTTTGAGTATACCTATCTTAGTGGGTGTGAAGTGATATCTCATTGTGGTATTGATTTCCATTTTCCTAATGACTAATTATGTTGAACATCTTTTCATATACTTCTTAACCATTCATATGTTTTCTTTGGAGAAATGTCATTTCAGAGCTTTTGCCTGTTTTTCAGTTGGATAGTTTTTTTTTTTTTTTTAAAGATTTTATTTACTTATTTGACAGACAGAGATCTCAAGTAGGCCGAGAGGCAGGCAGAGAGAGAGAGGAGGAAACAGGCTCCCTGCTGAGCAGAGAGCCCGCCCCAATGCGGGGCACTGAAGGCAGAGGCTTTAACCCGCTGAGCCACCCAGGCGCCCTGATAATTTTATTTTTTATTAACTAATTTGTAATCGTTCTTTATACATTCTAGATACAAGTCCCTTAGTCATATATAGGATTTGCAAATATTATCTCCTATTCTGTGGGTTATTTTTACTTTCTTAGTGATGTTCTTTGAAGCACAAAAGTTTTAAATTTTGTTGTAGTGTGATTTGTCTGTTTTCTTTGGTTGCTTGTGCTTTAGATGTCAAATCTCAGTTACTTAACTCAAGGTTAACAAAAATTTATTCCTTTTTTTAGGGGGGGCTCTTTTTTAGTTCTCTGATTCATTTTGAGTTAATTTTCTTGTGGTATAAAGAAGTCCAATTTCAGGGCGCCTGGGTGGCTCAGTGGGTTAAGCCACTGCCTTCGGCTCAGGTCATGATCTCAGGGTCCTGGGATCGAGTCCCGCATCGGGCTCTCTGCTCAGCAGGGAGTCTGCTTCCTTCTCTCTCTCTCTCTGCCTGCCTCTCTGCCTACTTGTGATCTCTCTCTGTCAAATAAATAAATAAAATCTTAAAAAAAAAAAATTAAAAAAAAAAAGAAGTCCAATTTCATTCTTTTACATATGGATATCTACTTGTTTACTTTTTAATATTCTTCTGTCTAATGAATTATCTTGACATCCTTATTGAAAATGACAAAAAATGGAAGAGTTTATTTCTGGGTTCTTAAGTCTGTTCCATTAATTTGCATGTCTCTCTTTATATAGGACCACGTTGTCTTGATTATTGTAGTTTTGTAGTAAGTTTTGAATTTGGTAATTGTGAGTCCTTCAAGTTTATTCTTCAAGATTGTTTTGGCTATTCTGAATCCCTTGTATTTCTGTATGAACTTTAGAATAAACTTACCAGTTTCTAAAAGTCTTTTTTTTTCTTTTTAAAGATTTTATTTATTTATTTGACAGCAAGAGAGAGAGATCACGAATAGGCCGAGAAGCAGGCAGAGAGAGGAGGGAAGCAGGCTCCCTGCTGAGCAGAGAGCCCGATGCAGGGCTTGGTCCCAGGACCCTGAGATCATAACCTGAACCGAAGGCAGATGCTTAACCCACTGAGCCATCCAGGCGCCCCAGCCTATCAGTTTCTACACAAAAGGCAGCTGGGATTTTAGTAGGGGTTGCATGGAATCTATAGTTGGATTTTATTAGTATTGCAGTCCAAACATGTAAGCCTTATGATCCATGAATATGGGATACCTTTCTATTTATTTTGGTCGTTAATTTCTTTCCACAGTGTTTTTAGTAGCTTTATATTTTTTTCCTTTAAGATTTAGTGGCTATTGGGGCACCTGGGTGGCTCAGTGGGTTAAAGGCTCTGCCTTCGGCTCAGGTCATAATCCCAGGGTTCTAGGATCCAGCACCGCATCAGACTCTCTGCTCAGCAGGGAGCCTGCTTCCCCTCTCTGCCTGCCCTCTCTGCCTACTTGTGATCTCTGTCTGTCAAATAAATAAATAAAATCTTAAAAAAAAAAAGATTTAGTGGCTATCTTAAATCATCTTGGGAAGAACTCATGAGTGATCATAAAGATGATTCTTCTTCTAGAACATACAAGTCGGCTTAGTTCCCATGATGTTGACAGTGTCTCTCTTTTAAAAAAAATTTTTTTTTTTTTAAATTTATTTGACAGACAGAGATCACAAGTAGGCAGAGAGGCAGGCAGAGAGAGGAAGGAAAGCAGGCTCCCTGCTGAGCAGAGAGCCCGATGCGGGGCTCAATCCCAGGACCCTGAGATCATGACCTGAGCTGAAAGCAGAGGCTTCAACCCACTGAGCCACGCAGGCACCCCCTGACAGTGTCTCTTAATCTCACTACTCATTCCTTTCTGCCTTACTGCAAATGTGCAGCTGATTCCCTAAGTCTGCTTAATGCCTTCCCCATCTTTCCAAGGGAGTGTCTTTCTTTTTTCAAAATTTTTTTTATTTCTAAGATTTTGTTTATTTATTTGATAGAGAGAGAGCAGATGTGCACAAGCAGGGAGAGTGGCAGGCAGATGCAGAGGGAGAGGGAGAACCAGTCTCCCTGCTCAACAGAGAGCCTGTTGTGGGGCTCCATTCTGGGATCAGAACCTTGGGATCATGACCTGAGCCCAAGGTAGACACTTAGCCTGGGCCACCCAGGTACCCACCAAGGTAGCATCTTTCTAATTGCAGAATTGGTGTTCTATAAATCAGATGGCCAGACATGGGCAAAGCATACATTTTCTGTCTAGAATTTCACAATGTATAATTGATCTCAAAAACCTTCATTAGTTTTGGAGCCAAGAAGCATTTTAACTCTGTAGTTCTTTTTTGTTTGTTTGCATTATTTATTTATTAATTTTAAAGTTTTTATTTATTTATTTATTTGAGAGAAAGAGAGCTCATGCACAAGTAGGGGGAGGGGCAGAGAGAGAATGAGAAGTAGACTTTGCTGAGCAGGGAACCCCATGCAGGGCTCAATCCCTGGACCTGAGCTAGAGGCAGATGCTTAACCGATGACAGCCACCCAGGTGCCTCAGCTCTACAATCTTTTTTTTTTTTTTTTTTAAAGAATTTATTTATTTATTTGACAGAGAGAGATCACAAGTAGGCAGAGAGACAGGCAGAGAGAGAGAGGAGGAAGCAGACTCCCCGCTGAGCAGAGAGCCCGATGCGGGACTCGATCCCAGGACCCTGGGATCATGACCTGAGCCTAAGGCAGCGGCTTAACCCACTGAGCCACTCAGGCGCCCCTCAGCTCTACAATCTTAATGTTATTTGAGCACACAACACTTTTTTTTTATAGGCCACCTGTTAAATCCTGTAAATTATAGTATACTGATTTTAGGAAAAATCCAGAATCCAGAGAATTCTTAGAGGTACATCTAGAATTGGTTATCAAAGTAATACAGCTTAATAATCCTTTCCTCTGTCTAGTTTCTTCTACTGTTCCCCAAATACCCTTTTTAAAATGGAGGAAAAACCTACTCAGATCTTTGTCAGTCTACCTTAGCAGTCTCATTTCTTACTATTTTTTGACTAGATGATCTCTTCCTTAAATAAGCATGTTTGTTACAGATGCTTAGTCTCCATGTGGGTTTTCATGGGGTTTAAGCAGGAAATTATTGACTCTTTAGTGATGAAAACATCCCTGTGACAATTAAGCAATCACGCACAGCACACAATTTGTTCATGCTCTCCTTATATCTTTGCTTGCCTCTCCTTCCTAAAATCTCATTTTCTTTGCCAGTCTATATAAACTGCAAGCTTCAGAACTATGTTAGTAACTCAGATGATTTCCCTGACTCATTCCAAAAGTAGGTTTTTGTCTAGGTTGGTGGGGTAGGTTGTGGGCTGGTAGTGAGGAAGAGCTGTGAATGGGTGCTGGAGGAGTGCTGAAGGCATCAGAATAAGAAGCCAGACCTAACACTTGGTATGGTGGCTGTAAGTGCAAGCCTGGCTTCTAAGCAGTTAGCTGCATCCAGTAGGACAGCTCTGGGTCCACACAGTTGTAGGCTATGCCATGCAGCCCAGGCGCTTGCTTCTGGAAAGTTTTCTGTATCGAAGTGTTAGAAAAGTTCTAAAAAGTTTTAAAGTTCTCAAAGTATTTTTTTCCCTAAAAAAAGTTCTGAGAGCATTTTGTTAAAGCAATAAACCTCTTTCTTTGGGGGAAAACCCTCCCAAAACATTAATCATAAAACATTTTTGGATTTTAGAATTGCAGAGTCCCCTTTATCTTTCTACTATGAAACCTTATCTGCATTGCGTAGCCTTCCATAGGTCTAACGTAGGCCATTCCAGCCAAACACATGCTCTAAATTCTTGAACCAATTTCTGTCTTGAATCTCTTTGTTGAGAAGACTGGATAATTTAGCAGGAAACCATAAGTACACAATTATTATTCTGTCTTAAAGTTTATAGCAGGGATTCCCCCCCTTTTTTGCCACTAACAATTCCTTTTGTTTTTTTTCTTCCATTGACTGTATGTTTTGAAAGATTGTCTACTAACAACTTGAACTTACTAAATAATTTACCATTTTTTATTTATCATCCTTAATTGGCCTGTCATAGCTTTTGTGTTCTTTGAGCACAATTTGAAAACCATTGATGTACAGGAAAGAGCATGGACTTTGGGGGTGGGCAGACCTGCATTAAAATCCCAGCTTTACCAATTAGTAATATTGCTGGACAAGTAGGGATAATGATCTCAACTTCATAGGGTTGTTAGGAAGATTAATGAATATATGGATGCTCCCAGCATAATCCTGGGCATAAGAATAATAATATTTCCGCATGATGTATTACTGTATTCTCTGAAGTCCATTTTAATTTCTGTGATTATTTGTGGGTTTGGGCAAAAAAATGCTTTTAAGCCTCTATCGATGGTAATATTTGGGTATTTTCATTGAAGTCCCAGCAGGTGATTTATGGAGTAATCTATGTTGAAGAATATATAGAAACAAAGAAGTGCATATATTAGTCATGATTGCTTCAGGATGGCCTACATATAAATACAAACATTTTATGTTTTATTCTTTGAGAGATATGGAAAGACTGATTTCATTTTACTGGTTAACCAGCCTTATTATAATAGCAACTTATATGCTTACAGATCTCTATGGTAATAACCTCGATGAGTCCAGTATTTGATCTAAAGACGCATGTATCTTAATTCTATCGTATATAAGAATATGTGTGTGTATGTGTGTGTGTGTGTGTATATAATATACAAGAATATATTAATATAGTTTCAAAGAATTTAAACAACTGAGGTTTTTTGTCACAGGAAAATGGGAAAGAAGAAAATGAAACACTAAAGTGTCTGAAATAAATGACTTATACAAATTTTTTTGTCATTGTCTTGCAGTCCACAAGAATTGGAATGTCAGTAAATGCTATTCGCAAGCAGAGTACAGATGAAGAAGTTACATCTTTAGCAAAGTCTCTCATCAAATCCTGGAAAAAGTTATTAGGTATAATTGATCTTCTCTTATATATATTTATGATCTGGCTTACTCAAACATTTGGTATTTGCATTTTTTTCTGTTTAAATATATAAATGTGTTGAAATGGATGCCTTATATTAAGAGAGAGGGGCATTAGTCTGACATCCCTGAGGGTTTTACTTTTTTAAGTTAGTCAAAATTAGCTTTTTTTGTCTTTTAACACTTAGAACTGGACTTCTCTTTAAGAAGAAAATTTCTGCCCATTACAAAGTTGTCATGCTTTTTAAAAAGGTTTTTGAAATAATTTTCTTTCTTTCTTTTTTTTTTTTTTTTAAAGATTTTGTTTATTTGTTTGACAGAGAGCGACATAGTGAGAGAGGGAGCATAGGCAGGGGGAGTGGGACAGGGAGAAGTAGGCTTCCCACCAAGCAAGGAGCCCGATGCCGTGCTCCATCCCGGACTCTGGGATCATGACCTGAGCTGAAGGCAGGTGCTTAACGACTGAGTCACCCAAGTGCTCCTTGAAATGATTTTCTAACCTACAGAAAGTTTACAAGAATAATAAAAATAACCCACATGTGTCTTTTTCTAGATCATTAATTTTTAATATTTGCCATTTTTGTTTTGTCATATTTCTTCCCTTTCTCTGTATGTATATATTCAAATGCACAAATTACTTTTGCTAAACCATTTGAGAATAGTTTCATCTATCATCCTTTACCCTTCAGTACTTAATTGTCTATATTCTTGGAACAAGTTTTATTTTCTTATGTAATCATAATATAGGAAAGTCAAGAAATGGAACATCAGTATAGTACTGTAATCTACAGGGCAGGTTCCCGTTTTGTCAGGTGTTCCACTGATGCCCTCTAACTTGTTTTTTCCCTTTAAGAACAAGTCTAAGATCACTAGTCTTCTGCTCTGGAATAGTTCTTAAGCCTTCTTATGTTATTTATAACATTGACAATTTGAAGAATATAAGCACTCATCTTTGTTTTTCTTTCTTTCTTTCTTTATTTATCATCAGTGTTTTTAATAGCAGCTTAAAATAATTCTGATTTGGACCTTTTCTGTTATTTTCTCATGATTAGATCAGATTGTGCATCTGTAGTTGGATATGAGGTTATCACATCCAGAGCCATTTATCTGTTAATTTTGATAACCTAGTCAAGGCATACACTGTACAGTTTATCATTTTTCTTCTTATATCTGATAGGCATTTTATGAGAGACATTTAAGATCCTTAAACTATCTTGCTTCTCTTTGGTCTTCTCCCCACCCCCCATTTAGTATCAACCAGTTCTTGCCCAAATTGCTCTTTATAGTGTTAGTTGCAAAATTGTGATTTTCTAACTCTTCCACTTCTTCAGTATTTATAAATCAACGTTCTACTACTACAAGAAAGAACCCTCCTTTTATTTGCCTGTTATTTTCCTATTAGTGGATTCCTATTTTATAACATGGATTATAATTCATTACTGTTATTATTATTTTGATGTTTATATTATCCCGGATTTGACTGATGGGCACCCATTCAAACTGGCTCTTGTGTCCGTTTGACAAACCCCTTCTGTTTTATCTTTTTTTTATATTCTGGAACCAGAAAATGTGTTGGGTTCATCTGTCTTCCCTGCCCCAGCATGTAATCAAGCAGATATTAGCCTTACATGGATGAAAAATAGAAAAAGTTGAAACTTTTAAAATTTCAAGGGCAATAGTAGTAATAACAAAAAAACCCATTACTTCTAAGAGCTTAGAAACTAAGAACTAAAAATTGTAAAGCCTCTAAAATTTAAAGAGTTTAGTCTTAAGAAAATTAAATACAATATATGTTCCTGTATTGGATTCTGGACCAGAAAGGAAAAATTGCTATAAAGAGCTTTTTGTAAGGTATATAGGTAAGTAAGCAGTATTGTATCATTGTTACATTTACTTATTATTTACTGTAGTTATATAAATGAATTTTTTTCTTGAGGAGTACATAGTGAAGTATTTTGGGATTAAGGAGCAAGGTATCTGCTACGGATTTTCAGATGGTTCAAAAGAAATATGTTTGCACACAATAGTGTGCGGGTTTGTGTACATATAGCACACATGTATGTATGTGTATAGTAGGGTGCAGTGATGAATGAATAAGGAAGTGAGTATACCAAACATTAACACTTGGGGAATCTGAGTGAAGTTTTTTTTTTTTTTTTTAAGATTTATTTATTATTTTAGAGAGAGAATGTGCAGTGGGGAGGGGCAGAGGAAGAAGAGAGAGAAACCCCAGCGACTCCATGCTGAGCACAGAGCCCGACATAGGTCGCAGTCCCAGGGCTCGGAGATCACTATCTGAGCCAAAACCAAGAGTCTGGATGGTTAACTGACTGTGCCACTCAGGTGCGCCTGAGTAAAGTTTTTTGCATATTTCTAAAACATTGGTGCAAGCTTCAGATTATTTCAAAATAAAAAAACTTAAAAAAAAAAAAAAACCCTAGTCTTTAAAGACAAACTGAAACTTTATAATTCATTTAAATTTTATTTTTTATTTTATTTTATTTTTTTTTTATAATTCATTTAAATTTTAAATCTTATTCCATATTCTAAAGTAATTAGGATTTGCCATAGAAAGTTGACTGAGAACCATATACATGTTTTTTATTTCTGGAAAGATGGTTTACATTTTGTGGGACATTGTAGTTACATTCATTTAATCTTAAATTTAAAGAAGTTCTACTTTTTTATACTTATTGGAGGTATCTGATCTCATTACAGGTTTTCCTTTAAAAACTTTTTTTTAATATTGAAAGATTTCCCTGTTCGTTAAATATGGAGAATTGGAGGAGGAAAAGAAGTCATTAAGTCTGTCTTTAAATACAACCATCAGTTAATATGTTATTGCATTTCTTGCCCTTTTTTTCTCCTTGTGTATGGATTTTGCTTCAACTATAATTATACTATATGTATATTTACTTATATTGCCTTTTTTAATGAAAAAAACCTATATTTTTATATCATCATTAACTAACTTTTATTGGCTTCAGAATAATCCCCTGGGTGATTATGCCTTAATCACTTGCCTTAATTTAATCACTTAGATGTGTTTTTCTTAACTTTATAGCTATTATAAATAATGTCTTGATGAACATCTTTCTGCCTAAAACTTTTTCTATAGATTACTAGATAGATTTCCAGAAGATTTACTACTACTGCTACACTGCAGCATAGTTTGAATACTTAACATATGGATATATTTAACCCTCCCAGGAGCGCAGTGTACTAGGTGTCAATATATTTCCCATTTTCTAAAGAGAAATGGAGATTAAGCATCTTATGCACAGTTGGATTGGTGGTGAGGTGTAATCTGCAGATAGTCTCAGTCCGGAGCTGGCCGCCTTGTCTCTGGGTCTGCTCTGTTGGTCATGACACTATATTAAGATTCTAGGAATGCTTTTAAGGCTGTTTACATCTCTTACTGCTCTGCTTCCTCCAAGGATTTCACCAGTTCACACCGTTAGAGCTGTGTGTGGGATCTGTATGATTGCATTGTTAGGTAGTATTGCATTGTTACATCACCTTTCACATGCTTTCTACCCTTTTAGTTTTGGAGTATTTTCTAGTCCTTGTTACATTCTTTAATGTCATTAGTAATCTTTGTTTTCTACCAGCTTTAGGCTTTGGGAATGAATTGTAGAGAATAAAAAGGGGCAATAAAATGAGTAAGTGAAAACTTACACAATATTATAGGGGACTTGAATTGTATTTTGGATTTGGTAACCCTAACATTTACAAGATGAATTCCTAGAATTGTGATTTATACCATTCTCTATCAATTAGCCTCATCTAGATTAGCATATTAGAGTCATCTGGGGAACTTTTAAAGGTTTTGATGCTTATGCTTCACTGCCAGAAATTTGGATTGAATGGATCAGAATAGGAGTTTGAGCTTTAGGTTATGCTTAAAAGTTACCTAGGTGGTCCTGATAAACAGTGGAATATGTTTATGCTCTTTTATATGCTGTACAGAGGGATATGTAGAAGTAAAGTATTTATGTACCTCTTATTAATTATGTAGGGATCAAAATGTAGATAGATAAGTGGGATAATTTATGCAGTAGATCCAAACGTTTTCTGAACCCCGCTTCAGAAAGCGGTTCTGGTTGATTTAAACATGTATATTTCTTTTCATTGTTAAACAGTTGCATTGGCCCAATCTGTTTTATACCTCTTTATCTCTTAAAGCTTGTGGACTCTATATTACTTTACAGATTATTTAAGATAGAGGAGGTGTTAGGTAGGCCTTACTACTCCTGAAGTCTTTTCTATGAAAATGTTCTTTGTTTACTATCCCAGAAATATTTATATACATTTTGGATACTACCTCAAATTTTTTGACTTCATGAAAAATTGTTAAAATTATATTGCTATATATGCTTTGTACTTTTTATTTTTAAAATGACAGTACTGATATTATTTCTATATTCTTTCCTTTGTTCTTTATATTTTTCTCCATTTCATTGATTTATTTATTTACTAGTTTTAAAAAGATTTTAAGTATATTTTTTGCCATTTTAGGTTCTCATCGGCATATGAATTTTGTGCTTCCCACTAAATGAGGGAGTTTATTTGGGATTGCTAAGCATGCACTGTGAAAAATACCCAAGTACATATGCTAGTAGAATAGCTTGCATAAACTTCATTTACTTTTGAAATTTTAGGATTTTTGTTGTTGTTGTTGTATCAATAGTTTGATAATGTGAAGTAGTTCCATTTTATAATTTTTTATTTTTATTTATTTATTTTATTTATTTTTTTTAAAGATTTTATTTATTATTTATTTGACAGAGAGAGAGAGATCACAAGTAGATGGAGAGGCAGGCAGAGAGAGCGAGAGATAGAGGGAAGCAGGCTCCCTGCTGAACAGAGAGCCCGATGCGGGACTTGATCCCAGGACCCTGAGATCATGACCTGAGCCGAAGGCAGTGGCTTAACCCACTGAGCCACCCAGGCGCCCCCATTTTATAATTTTTTAAACAAATTCTAACATCTGAGGGATTTCCTAATTTTCAGATGGACCATCAACAGATAAAGACCCTGAAGAAAAGAAAAAAGATGCTGCAATTACATCACAGAATAGCCCTGAAGCAAGAGAAGAAAGGTATGCACTTTATGGAAATTCATTTCTGTTTGAAGTCATAGTTGTATTTGACTGTCACTTCCTTCATGGTCTTATTTATGGTCTTATGTCTGTACTCCTTTTTCTATTTTCTAAATAAACAGAAAGTCAATTATGGTTTCACTTACTTGTAGAGCATAAGGAATAACATGGAGGACATTAGGAGAAGGAAAGGAAAAGTCAGTTGGGGTAAATCAGAGGGGGGGATGCAGCATGAGAAACTGTGGACTCTGAGAAACAAACTGAGGGTTTTGAAGGGGAGGCGGTTAGGGGAATTGATGAGCCTGGTGATGGGTATTAAGGGCATGTATTGCATGGAGCACTGGATGTGGTGTATAAATAATGAATCTTGGAACACTGAAAAAAAAAATTAAAAAAAAAAAAAAAACCAGACAGAATTAGTAAATGTGTATAGCCAGATAGAATATTCTAAGATTTCTTACAAGATTTTCATGGAAATTTAAGAGACTTAGAAGATACTACATAAATAAGGAGAAATTACACTGTATTCAGTAAGCTTAATTGGATGGAATCCCTGGGATAGGACTAATAGAATTGATAATGAAGGTATTAAGGTATTAATTAAGGATTCAAGTGATTATTGCCTTTATTTACCACATTTCTTTTTTTAGTTTAGTTTAGTTTAGTTTTGGTTTTTTTGGGGGGGGGCTGGATCTGTTTCTCTTTTTATGCAAATTTCTTCCTTCTTAATTTAGCTGTCTGTCATAAGAACTTAAAATGTGAAGTTCAGTAATGAAGGGTTCAAATTGTTCCTCAGTTTTCATAAGGCCTTTTGCATTTATTCTTTTCCTGTCACATGTAATGAATAAACTGTGTAGTATCTAGTATGTTGATGTTGTAGATAATATGCCTAATAGGTTAAATACAGTTACTTTGTTCTTGGGAAGCTTGTGTTTTAACACTTGACTCTGTTATAGAGCAGTAGTTCTTAAAGTGTAGTCCTAGGAACAGCTGGGAACCTGCAACTTGTTAGCAAAGCAAATTCTTGGGCTTCACTCTGGAACTACTGAATATGGAATTGTGGTGGTGGGGCCCAGAAATGTTTTTAACAAGCTTTTCAAGTGATTCTGATGGACTCAAGTTTTAGGCTACCCATTTTAACTTAGTTTATGTCTTAGTATTTTCCCCAAAGTGATAATGTACCCCTCATTGGCTCAGTAACAGTAATTAATATTCCATACACTGTTGTCTTATGCATTAGAACTAACTAAACTTAATAATTAAAGGGTGAACATCCTTTGTTAATAAAATTTATTCAGTGTTTTCTGACCTGAGATAGTTTTAGAATCTTAGAAAATTGTAAGAACAGAACAAAGAATTCCCAGTTGCCACTCTGTGTATATCTGCATACATGTATGTGTGTGTACATACTCAGTCACGTGAATAATTTTATTTTGACTAAATGAGAGTCCTTTATATCCCTAGATACATCATTGTGTATTTACTGAGAACAAGGACTCTTTCTCATATCTAGCACGATATAGATACCAAAATCCAGAAGTTAGGATTAATACAGTGCTTTTTTCCTAATCTGTAGGGCATATTCATATGTTAGCGGTTTTCCCAATAAAGCATTTTATTGCAGAGGAAAAGATTTTTCCATAATATCATCCAGGATCACATTCTGCATTTAGCTGTCATGTCTGGTTTACTTTAATCTGGAGTAATTCTTCAGTCTGTCACTGTTTATCATGACCATAATATTTTTGAAAAGTATAGGCCATAATTTACAAAATTTTTGATAGATCTTTCAGTTGTATTATATTCAAAGTTGCTGACTTCATGTCTTGGATATAAAACATAAAAGTGTAGGCAGCTATTTTAAATAGATATTGGAGAAGGCATGAGTTCCTAGTCTATTTTTGTCTGTTTTATGTAATTGAAGTTTAGGGAGAGAGCCTATTGACAAACACATTGAAGTATCACATATGAAGTCTGACAAAATGGTTGGTGTTTATCTATACACACGCACGCTTACTCACACTCTCTTTCTGGAGAAGACAAGGCTTCAGGAAGGAAGTGATTAAATGTAAAAGGTATACAGAAGGACTGTTCTGCCCACTGGGATCAGTTTGTGCATTTTGATAGTGGGTTTTGTGGAGAAAGAGTAAGTGGGATCTCTTTGGAGGAATGCAGCAAGTTACTCTGTGGCTGGTGATTGCTGTCTTTGGAAAGGTTTGTGGCAAATACCTTCAGTGTGATAAACATTAATTACAACCCCACAGAAAATATTTTGGTGAGACTCTTAAGAAGTTAGAAGCAATTGAAATGATTAGGTTGACTGGAAAACTGTTGAGCTGTCCTGATTGAGTTGATGTTTCTAGGGAGGAATTAAAGAGACATTTTCATATTCTTTTTAAAAAATTTTAAAAAATTTTTTATAAACATACAATGTATTATTAGCCCCAGGGGAGACATTTTCATATTCTTAAAATTCATTTTTTACTACACGTTTTTTATCCAGAAGGGAGTGTTTTAAATATAAACTTCATTGGTTATCTAATTGGAATAGGGTTTTTCAAGCATTGTTTTTTCCCCTCTAGTCTTGGTTGAGAGCTTCGTATTCTCTGGTATCATCCTCTCCCCTTTCTCAAAACCCAGATCCTTGTTTTCATTTATTGTATTGAGTTGTAATGTGTATTTTCTTTATTAAAAATATTGTTTAATGTTTAAGATAATAATCAAGGTATTTAATTGGTTAAAAAAAAACATGAAACATGTCTCAGATTTCCTAAAACTTTAACTTTTTAGAAATCTATATGCACGCAATTTCTTTTTTCATGTAAGAATTGCTGAATACGATCTTATTTACACCCCAAATTTTTGTTTGTAGAGAGTGATAGTAATGATGTTACTTTAAGAGAATTTTTCCTGTTTTCTTTTTGGTGTGTGTGTGCATGTATATGTATTTTAGTAGTTCCAGTGGCAACGTAAGCAGCAGAAAGGATGAGACAAATGCTCGAGATACTTATGTTTCATCTTTTCCTCGGGCACCAAGCACTTCTGATTCTGTACGGTTAAAGTGTAGGGAGATGCTGGCCGCAGCTCTCCGAACGGGAGGTAAGTTTAGTGTACCCTGTTTCATTTCCTGGTCCTTTGTTCTTCACCACCACCGATGCCATATTCACTTCATGTTTCTGTTTCGCCAGTGGCTTCCTCGTGTAGCTGCTTGCACTGCTTAGTTCAGAAAGATGTGGCACATAGCGGTTAACGATGGAAGAGAGCACTAGGTATCCTGGGTCCTCTGCTTGCTACTGTATAGTTCCAAGAAGGAGATCCTTTCTAATATGTGGACGTTTCTCTTGATTCATAGTAACTTAAAGGTTTTTCACAAATCTTCTTTTCCCCCACTTTTAATCTGCAAACCCTAGTTGACCCGTGGATAACGAGTTTAAATTGCATGGGTTTACTTATAATGAATTTTTTTTTCCCAACAAAACGAGTACAATACTGTAAATGTGTTTTCTCTTACAATTTTCTTAACATTCTTTTCTATTATAAGAATACGGTGTATAGTACATATATACATTCTTTTCTATTATAAGAATACGGTGTATAGTACATATATAAAATATTTGTTAACTCTTTACATCATTGGTAGGCTTTTGGTTAACAGTATGCTATTACTAGTTAAGTCTTTGGGGAGTCAAAGGTTATAACCGGGTTTTTTACTGTACAGGGAGTTGACATCCCTAATCCCTGTGTCATTCAAGGGTCAACTGTAATTACTCTGCTCTCAGATTGAGCATTAATGGTATTGTATTTGGGTCCTATTGTTAAATGTTAGTATGACATATAGTATTTAAGTTTTATATTCATAATTCCATTTTTTACTTTCTTTTAAGTGGAAAAGAGATCTTGATTTATATATATATGGGAGCCTTAATTTAACTTGAAGGTATTCATTCTTATGTAAAAAAGTTTCATATATAGGAATATTTATCATCTTATACAAATTCATTCCTTTTCTTTTCTATTATACTGTACCATAGTTACTATGACCTGTTTTTCTCTTTACTCTGCCCTTTCTATTTTGGTTCCCTTATTGTTTCTTTATATATTTTTTCTTTTTTCTTCCTAGTTTCTTTTTATTTCCTTCTATCCATTTGAATATTTGCATGGGAGTCTTCTGAGTGTGTCCATATATGTGATTGGCAGATGAAAATGAATGGTTTCTTTGCATTGAAGCCTGAGTCACAGGATACAAGACAGTTCTTTCTGTAACTTTCTCTACTCTCTGCTGGAGCAACCAGAATTTATGGAGTTGTGAATTGAGGAATTGCCTGCTAGATCAATTACTTCCCCACTCCTGAGGGATAAGGAGTCATCAATGCAGGAGCACTGTGGACATTAGGTGAATCCAGAGGAGGAGGCTAGTGGGTAGGAAAGAGATCAGTTTCTAATGAAACTAAACAAAAAGGACTCTTTATTAGGGCAATGGGGTTGAAGAAATAGGAATGTTAATTTATTCTGTATTGAAATTTTTTTTTTTAATGTCATAATCGCTTATTTTTGACAATTCTTTGTGCCTGTGTTTAGATGACTACGTCGCTATTGGAGCTGATGAGGAAGAATTAGGATCTCAAATTGAGGAAGATATCCTTTGTGTGTATATTCATGACAGTTTAAATAATCTGCTAGATTAACTATTTTTCTTTCTGTATAGATTTTAGAGTTTGATTTTTCAGTTTCTGTCTTCATTGTATTATTTTGCAAGGACAAGATACAGGGCCATCCATGTTATTTTGTTCTTGTTTTCTTGTTAATCAAAATTAAAACATATGTGTTGATAGTATTTTTATTTCTCTGCCTTGCAAATTGAGAATGTGATATCTCAGATGAACTTGTGCAGAAGGAGGGCATGGAAGGCACACACACACTATACATGTGTAGTAGGGTTTCACATTTGGGGGATCTCAGGAAAGCATGTGGGGTCCCCTGAGTTCATTACGTTTGTTCTGGGCGCCACGAAAGGGGATTTGGGAGAGGGGTTGTGCACATCTGGGTGACCATGTGACCATGGAACTGTCCTAGTTTTGGAAATAGCCTTGTTAGAAAGAAAGTATGCTGTTCTTTGGGCTCATCTGTTCTGTTAAGGAAAAAAAAAAAACCAAAAACCCTGGTAAACTAGCTTCTTCCTGAGCTGGGGGAGGAAATGAACCTTTAGGGCACCGTGAATGATTTCTTCCCAGAGGGCCTCCAAAGGAACTGTGTAGTCATCTAGCCTTTTAGGATCCTTTGTAGAATTCAGATTTGAGCAAGTGAAAGTTTATATAAATGCAGGCTTCTTTTCACAAGTTTTCTTACTCAGACTGAGTACCTAAGTTACTTTTTGAAATGTCTCTAATTTGTGTGCTACTGACCTTAAACAAGAAAGCATTGCTCATTCATAGTGTAATAAAAGTAAGATCACTTTTATTTGCCAGTTACAGATCAAGAAATGAGGTAGAAACACAGCCTGTTAGCTTAATCTAAGTTGGAAACCGTTTTGGAGAACTGCTTAGAAATTTTAGGAATTCTTACTTTGGTGAAATAAAAAAAAAATATTTCTACAATTTAACTTTTTTTCCTTAACGGCCTAGTACCTATTTATCAAGAAATAAGGAATACAGACATGAAATACAAAAATAGAGTACGAAGTAGAATATCAAATCTTAAAGATGCTAAGAATCCAAATTTAAGGAAAAATGTACTGTGTGGAAATATTCCTCCTGACTTATTCGCTAGAATGACAGCAGAGGTGAGTATATATGAACATTTCCATGGTGTGGTTCTATGATGTTAGGTGAAAACTATGTATAAATCATAAAGTACTTTATAAGTACTATATTTATAATAAATTATCATTAGCTATTTTGCTATTTTATATGTATAATGTACTAGACACATAATTTGAGGTGATTAAATCTGTTGGTATCAATACTTTGTCTCTTCCACAACTATACCATGATCTTTGGTTGATTGCCTTAAATCATTGTCTAAATTAAACTGTTTTTACTTATTTTGGATTCACGTGGAATTGAAGATTTGAGTATCTAATTGCAAACAGGCTTTTTAACCTCCAAGTTCTTTTCATGGCTAAATGCCATAAAATTGGTCACATCTTATTAACTGTTCCTTAAATTTTAGGGAATGATTGAGAAAACGAAATTCAGAGCTTGCTGTTTATAGACACAGCTGTTCGTAATCTGCAGTCTCATTATTTTATTACACATCCAGGAGAGTAAATTTGTCTTTCTATATAGCTAATAAAATTATTATATTTTTAACATTTATTTTTTTAAAACCTCATTAAAATAACATAAAACACTAGAGACCATAATGTAATGAACTTTATATCCATCACCTACGCTTCACGTATTTTCAAGAATTTGTCACCCTTGGGGCACCTGGGTGGTTCATTCGGTAAAGTGTCATGATCCCAAGGTCCTGGGATTGAGCCCCACATTTGGCTCCCTGCTCTGTGGGAAGTCCACTTCTCTCCTTTGCCTCTCCCCCTAATTTGTGCTCTCTCTCCAGCTAAACAAATAAATAAAATCTTTTAAAAAATAGAATTTGTGACCCTTTTTCTTTTTCTTTTTTTAAGATTTTATTTGACGGAGAGAGCCACAGTGAGAGAGGGAACACAAGCAGAGGGAGAGGGAATAGTAGGCTGTCTGCTGAGATGGGAGCCTGATGCGGGGCTTGATCCCAGAACCCCGGGATTAAAACCTGAGTTGAAGGCAGCTGCCTAGGTGCCTTATGACCCTTTTCATCTATCCCTTTTTTTTCCTTTTCCCCTGAGTTGTATTCAAACGAATCCCAGACATTATATCTTTTTACCTTTATAAACCTAAGAGAGATACCTTTAAAAATATAATTTTCAAAAAAATTTTTTTTCTTACATAATTACATTGTCATCACTACATCCAACAAAACTAACAGCAATTCCTAATTTATATATTAATATTTTCCTGATTGTACATTTCTTTGTATCAGGATTCCAGTCTGCACATACCTTTAGTTGGGTCTCTAAAGATTTTGTATATATGTGTTTAAATCTCTTGCAGTCTCTTCTCCTGCCCCGACCCCCTTTTTCTTCATGACACTGACCTGTTGAAGAAACCAATTTACTTCTGTATTCCACAGTATGAATGACCTCCTCCTTATGATTTTTAAAAATTAAGATTATTTATTTATTTATTTGACAGAGATCACAAGTAGGCAGAGGGGCAGGCAGAGAGAGAGAGAAGAGGAAGCAGGCTCCTCACTGCGTGGAGAGCCTGATGCAGGGCTCGATCCCAGGACCCTGGGATCATGACCTGAGCCGAAGGCAGAGGCTTTAACCCATTGAACCACCCAGGCACCCCCTTATGATGTTATTTATTTAACTTTTCTGTCCTCTCTATTTTCTGTGAACTGGAATCTAGTTCTCTAGGTTTGATAACATACAAATTCAACTGTTTTCCCCACATAATACTTTGGAATTGGTGCTTTTTACTTTGTTTTGCATCAGGAGACACATAATGTCTTGTTGTTCTACTGTTAGCATGTTGAGCTCAATTAGTGAGTTTGGATATTAACAGTCTGAAACCTCCATTGTAAAGTTCTCCTTTGACCTTTCATCTAATACATTCATCCACTGATTTCCTTACCTGAATTGGTTAAATTACCAGGAGTTACAAAATAGTGATTTCTAAAGTTCTGTCGTCCTTTCACATATATTAGCTAGATTTCTTTGATAAAGAAGCATTTTCCATTGTAAACTCGGGCACTTGGTGACCTCTTGGTTTGGATATGAAAGGCAAGTAAATGTTGTCTGTTGTCTGAAACTCTTCCTTTAGTTAATAGTTACCAGAATGAGGAGTTGGTGCCCTAGTACCTGCCACTGGAGGCTTTTCTTGCCATTTTTGTATGGTTGTGCTCTTCTTTTCCGGTATCATCATGGGCTCGTGACATTTTTATTTATTCAGTGGGGATTGGTTCTTTACAGAAATTTATTTTGATAGCTAAAGAAATTGCCCTATCTTTGGCTAACGGGAGCTCCTTCATATTAGCCTCTCATCCATATGACTCAACCACAAGTCTTTGGTAGCTTCCATTCTTCTCTGGCACAAAAGGATGACCCTGGCTTATCCTGTGCATTTCTTTTTTTTTTCCTAATAGAGTATGAGCAGGGGGCGGGGCAGAGGGAGAAGGAGAAGAAAATCCCAAGCCCAACTTCGCATTGAGCACAGTTTTTATGGGGTTGGATCTCACAACCCTGAGATCATGATCTGAGCCAAAACCAAGAGTTGGACGCTCAACTGACTGAGCCACTCGGGCGCCCCAAATCCCGTGCATTTCTTGGTTCAAAATGGGAACCAGATGCTTCTCCAAAGATCCCTCATTCCTTTTTGGGGAGAGCAATGTTACGGACAACAATCTGGGTATTAGAGGTGCTCATTGCTCTAGTATTATTTATTACATTGTTTATAAACCTTTAAGCAGTAATTAAATCTAATTTTCACATAGAAACTTAAAAGTATTTGATGAAATTTTAAAAGAAAGCAAACTCTGAGTTCTTGGAGGAAAAATAATTTTTCACCTTTAAAACTCTAAAAGTTGGTTTTTGTTCCATTTTTATTAAGCTAATAGAACATAAAAAACATTCAGGATATATATAGGAGTTGCCTATAACTGAGTGGTATTACCATCTCTCTCACAGGAAATGGCTAGTGATGAACTCAAAGAGATGCGGAAAAATTTGACCAAAGAAGCCATCAGAGAGCATCAGATGGCCAAGACGGGTGGGACCCAGACTGACTTATTCACATGTGGCAAATGTAAAAAGAAGAATTGTACTTACACACAGGTTTGTGATTATTTATAGATTCTTATTTTCATGTAAGAATGCTTAAGGGCATTGTGCTAAGTCAAGTAAGTCAGAGGAAGACAAATACACACACACACACACACTTATTTATAGAATCTAAAAAGAAAAAAAATTGAAATACTCAGATACAGAGAACAAACTGGTGGTGGTTTTGGTGGTTGGAGAAGAAGGGTTGGGGGGTTGCATGAACTAAGTAAAGGGGATTAAGAGGTACAAACGTCCCAGTTATAAAATTTATAAGTCACAGGATGTAATATACGGTATGGAAAATATAGTCTGTAATGTAGTAACTTTGTTTAGTGACAGAGGGTAACTAAACATATAAAGATAATCATTTTATAATGTATAAAAATACCAAATCACTATGTTGTACACCTGAAACTAATATTGTATGTCAGTTATAATCCATTTAAAACTAAATAACATAAATAGAATGCTTGCAACTCCTGTTTCAAAACAAGTAGTAAAGATAATTACCAGTACTTTGATAATGCTTGCTTTCTTGCTCTCTTCTTTCTTTCTTTCTCCCTCCTTCTTTCTTTCTTTCTGTCTTTCTTTCATTTTATTTATTTATTTGACAGAGAGAGACAGCCAGAGAGGGAACACAGCAGGGGAGCAGCAGGCAGAGGGAAAAGCAGGTTCTCTGCTGAGCAGGGAGCCTGATGCAGGGCTTGATCCCAGAACTCTGGGATCATGACCTGAGCCAAAGGCAGACTCTTTTTTTTTTTTTTTTTTTTTTTTTTAAGATTTTTGTTTATTTATTTGACAGAGAGAGATCACAAGTAGGCAGAGAGGCAGGCAGAGAGAGAGGAGGAAGCAGGCTCTCCGCTGAGCAGAGAGCCCGATGTGGGGCTCGATCCCAGGACCCTGAGATCATGACCTGAGCTGAAGGCGGAGGCTTTAACCCACTGAGCCACCCAAGCGCCCCAAAGGCAGACTCTTAACAACTGAGCCACCCAACGCCCCTGATAATGCTTTTTTAATACTAACACATTCCAGTTAATTGAAAATAAGTTGATATATTTATACTTGCATGGAAATTGTTACTGTGAAAGCTGTATCAGGTAAAATTTTATAAAAATCATTGTAGAATTTACTGAAATGGCCATATTCTTTCTCTAATAGTTGAGCAGTTGATTATTGGTTAGTATATAAACAGGTTATAATTCTTTTTATTAGGCAGGATCATATAATTTAGAAAAGTTCTTTACTCTTCCTCACTTGGAGCATGGGTACTTTCGCTTAGCTGCTTTCCAGATACTGATTGCCTTTCTGCAACGTATTGATGACTTTTCACATATGATGCAACTAACCTTCCTTTTTGTTCTTGGACAAAAAGATAGCTGAAAACAGCCACATAATGGTTGTTTTTGTTGTATATGTGTGTGTAAAACTGGTTTATCACTGTCATTAATTTCATTTGTCAAGGAGCTATTTTTATGCTGTGTCTGTAATTTACTAAACTCAAAATTTTCTCCTTAAAGAACAACTTATAGTTAATATTGTAAGGTAATGGATTTAGGGAATTGAATTTTCTTATTGATAGAAAATTAAGCAGTTAAGGAAGTAGTACTACTAAACTCTGTAAGTTGTAGAAAGGAACCTTTACTTTTTTTCTTTTTAAAGATTTTATTTATTTATTTGACAGAGAGAGATCACAAGCAGACAGAGGCAGGCAGAGAGAGAGAGAGGGAAGCAGGCTCCCTGCTGAGTAGAGAGCCCACTGTGGGCCTTGATCCCAGGACCCTGAGATCATGACCTGAGCCGAAGGCAGTGGCTTAACCCACTGAGCCACCCAGGCACCCTTTTTTTTTTTTTTTTTTTTTAGAAGGTGTTACTCTCAAGATTAAAAATTCAAAAGGTACAAAAAATTGTGAGTGGAAAGTTCCCCTCCCACTTTTGCCTGCAACAACTTGGTCCCACCTCCCTGGAGATGAACTAGGTTACTAGTTTCTTTTGTGGCTTCCTATGTGTTTTATGCATACACATGCAAATATGTATGTATTTTTTGTTTTCCCTTTTTTAATATTTATTTTTTATAATTTTTAGTAATCTCTGCACCCAGCGTGGGGTTTACATTCCCAACCCTGAGATCAAGAATTGCATGCTCTTCTGACAAACCCAGCCAAACACCCCATGTTTCCCCATTTCCTAAACACATGTGGTAGCACATTATATATAAACTGCCTCTTTTAGTTTTTAAAGGTACATAACACCCATTTTCAGATATGCTCTATTTAACCAATCCAAAGTCCTTTCTACCTTTTTGGAGTCTTTCATTTAATCATAGTTATAGATCTGATATTTCATTATTTTTTTTTGTGGAACTATTACTACTGATAGTCATTAAAATATATTAAAATATGAAAGTAGCTTCAGAAATTTCTGAGTTTGGGGATACCTGGGTGGCTCAGTTGGTTAAGCAACTGCGTTTAGCTCTGGTCATGATTCCATTGAGAGCTCCACATCAGGCTCCCTGCTTGGCTGGGGGGTGGGGCCTGCTTCTCCCTGTTGCTCAGCCACTCCCACTGCTTGTGCTCTCCTGCTCTCATTCTGTCAAATAAATAAAAATCTTAAAAAAAAAAAAAATTCTGAGTTTGGATTGCTCGGTTTTCTTTTGATTAGGCAGAAACATCTCGGCAGTAAAAATTCTGTCCTGAAAATGCTACATAGCAGGAAGTATTAAGTATAAATAGAAAGGTATTTAAAGCCAAAGCTTCTTTGAAACATTGGAAGTCAGGGTGTCTGGGTGGCTTAGTTGGTTGAGCGCCCAACTCTTGATTTTGGTTCTTGTCATGATCTCAGGGTCCTGGGATTGAGCCCCATGTCGGGCTTGTGCTCAGTGTGGAGTCTGCTTGAGGTTCTCTCTCTGTCTCCATCTACCACCCTCCCCTTGCACACGTTCTCTCTCTCTCTAAATAAATAGATAAAATCTTTAAAAAAACCCATATGAAGAAGTAATATATTTATATAATCAGCTATAATAAAAAATGTTTCTTTTAATATAAAGAACCTGGTACTAAAGATGAGGTATGATTTTCTTAGTATCAGTTCCTTCAATAGATAGAAAACTTGCAACGTTGGCAAAATAAGTGATATAATAGACATAAGTTTGACTCTTGGTTAACATGTACCTATCAGGAGATCAACATTTTTCCAAGAGAGAATAATGTTCCTCCTATCTGTGTACTTTTAGGGCCCTAGTTAGCAAGTATCTAGATATAAATACATGAGAATATTTCAGAAGGATTTTTCAAATGATTTTTATCTGAAGGCCTTAGCCTGAATGGTATTCTTTTAAGAGTGCCTTTTCTTTATCTTCCTTTGGGCCTTTGAGTTAAAAATCATGTTGATAGTTGACAAGTATGGTGTGCTTCTCATCTTCAAGGTGGAAATATACTGGATTTCATCATCCAATACTAAATTTATTCTTTTTTTTTAAAGATTTTATTTATTTATCAGAGAGAGAGAGGGGGAGAGAGCAAGCACAGGCAGACAGAATGGCAGGCAGAGGCAGAGGGAGAAGCAGGCTCCCTGCTGAGCAAGGAGCCCGATGTGGGACTGGATCCCAGGACGCTGGGATCATGACCTGAGCCGAAGGCAGCCGTTTAACCAACTGAGCCACCCAGGCGTCCCAATTCTTTTTTTTTTTTTTTTAAAGATTTTATTTATTTATTTGTCAGAGACAGAGGGAGAGAGCGAGTGAGCACAGGCAGACAGAGGCAGGCAGAGGCAGAGGGAGAAGCAGGCTCCCTGCCGAGCAAGGATCCCGATGCGGGACTCGATCCCAGGACCGTGGGATCATGACCTGAGCCGAAGGCAGCTGCTTAACCAACTGAGCCACCCAGGCGTCCCCCAATACTAAATTTAAATTGACCTTATTCAGAATGCAATATTGTTGGTGTTCAGGTTCTTGCCTTCACCCAACTTCTTCATCTCTCCCATAATTTAAACCTTAAGAATAACTTACAACTTTAATATATATAATGCATTGTCAGCTTCATTCCAGAATGTACAGTTGAAAGAAAACCTCCTGTTTGGGGGACCTTGTTTTCAGTAGTTCTCAGTGGAGAACTTCAGAAGTCTATTATGGTTGATAAAGTTTTAAAAAATCATATTAGCTTATTTATTATTATTTTTTCTTGAGTTCTCTTTTGTTTCAAAAATTTTAGTTGTGGCAAAATACACATAACCTAAAATTTACCACCTTAACCATTTTTAAATATATAGTTGAGTAGTAATACAAGTAATACATTATAGTAATACAGGTAATGTATTTATGGCAAATACATTTGCCACAAATTAATGTGGCAATCTCCAGGACTCTTTTTCTCTTGCAAGACTGAAACGCGATACCCATTAAACAGTAACTGTACATTTCCCTAGCTCCTGGCAACCACCAGTATCTGAATTTGACAACTCTACTTAGTCAGAGGGATAAATGGAACCACATAACAGTATTTGCCCTTTTTTATCCCTGGCTTAATTCTGATACCTGATCTATTCTAAGATAGCAATTAGAAGCACAAAGAAATGTGTACAGATCAGCATCACTAATCATCAGGGAAATGCAAATGAAAACTATGTAGTGTTCACAAATAATCCATATTACAGCATATATCAGAATTTCCTTTTTAAGGCTGAATTATCACTGTATGTATATATTACATTTTGTTTATCCATTTATCTGTTGATGGACACTTCTACATTTTGGGCTTTTTTTTTTTTAATATTTTATTTATTTACTTGAGAGAGAGACAGTGAGAGAGAGCATGAACGAGGAGAAGGTCAGAGAGAGAAGCAGACTCCCCATGGAGCTGGGAGTCCAATGCGGGACTCGATCCCGGGACTCCAGGATCATGACCTGAGCCGAAGGCAGTCATCCAACCAACTGAGCCACCCAGGCGTCCCTACATTTTGGGCTTTTACGAACACTGCTGCTTTGAACTTTTCAAACTTATTCGAATACCTCTTTGAGACCCTGCTTTCCATTCTTTTGGGTATTTTCTCAGGAGTGGGACTTCTTATTCCTATAAGCTTTTTTTTTTTTTTTTTTTTTTTTTTTTTAAATAGAGGGATGGTGGGGAGATACAGAGGGAAAGTGGGGGAGAGAATCTTAAGCAGGCTCCATGCCCAGGTCGCACAACCCAAGCCAGCATCGAGTTAGACGCTTAACCCACTGAGCCACTGAGGCATCCCTATATTAGCTGTTTTAAGGCATTAAAGTACCTCTTTATAGAAAAATTGGAAAATGAAGAAAAATATGAATAAAAAATTTAAATCACCCGTTAATCTGCATTTAGAAGGAATAGTGGTTGGTATATTGGTGCCTGCAGTATTTTGTGAAGTTTTTCTAATCTAGTTGTAGCTAAATCCTATTAACCATTTTTTTAAAAGATTTTATTTATTACAGAGAGCATGAGCAGTGAGGAGAGGTAGAGAGGAAGAAACAGATTCTCTGCTGAGCAGGGAGCCTGGCATTGGGCTTGATCCCAAGACCCCGGGATCGTGACTAAGCTGAAGGCAGATGCTTAACCAACTGAGCCACCTAGGCACCCCTTTAAACCATTTTATGTATAGTTGACCCTTGAACATCATGGGCTTGAAGTGCAGAAGTCCACTTAACATACAAATTTTTTTCAATATATTTATGTCCATTACTGTAAATTTATTTTCCTTATGATTTTCTTAAAATCTTTTCTGTAGCTTGATTTAAGAATTCAGTATGTAGTAGATATGACATACAAAATATGTATTAATCAACCAGTTTGTGTTGTTGGTAAGGCTTGTAGTTAACAGTAGACTATTAGCAGTTGTGTTTTGGGAGAGTTAGTTGTGGATGTTCAACTGTGTGAGGAGTTGGTGCCCTTCGCCTCCACATTGTTCAAGGCAGAACTGTACTTCTTTTCACTTAACTGCCATAATAATGTAAGGATTTTCCTTTAACTATTAAAAAAAAAACCCCAAACTCAAACCCTTTGTAAACATCTTAATAGCTGTATAATATTCCATCAGATGGGTATGCTCTTACTTCATTATTTCCCTGTTGAATATTTAAGTTGTTTCCAGTGTTCCTACTGTAAAATTACACCTCAAACATCCCTGTACACACATAGCCCACCCCCAGCTTTATGAGGAATAATTGACATATAATTGAATGTTTTTAAAGTGTACAGTGGGATGGATATGATATACATATACATTGTGGAATGATTTCCAAGATCAAGATAGTTAACATCTCCATTACCGTACATAGCTAACTCTTTTTGTGTGTGTGTGGTGAGCTTCCTTAAGATCTACTCTTAACTATCGTCACTATGCTGTATATTAGATCCTCAGAAATTATTCTCCTTTACTTGAAAGTTTATATCCTTTGACCTTCATCTCTCCATTTCCCCCTTCTCCCAGCCCCTGCAACTACTATCTGTTCTCTATTCCTATGAAATCTGCATTCATTCATTTTTACGATGCCATGTATAAGTGATACCATACACTATTTGTCATTCTTTGGCATATTTTATTTAGCATGCCTTCCAGGTCCATCCATGTTATCTCAAGTGGTAGGATTTTCTTCTTCTTCTTCTTTTTTTTAAAAGATTTTATTTATTTAACAGAGAGAGAAATCACAAGTAGATAGAGAGGCAGGCAGAGAGAGAGGCAGGCTCCCTACAGAGCAGAGAGCCAGATGCGGGGCTCGATCCCAGGACCCTGGGATCATGACCTGAGCCGAAGGCAGAGGCTTTAACCTACTGAGCCACCCAGGCGCCCCAGGATTTTCTTCTTTTTTGTGGCTGAATAACCTTTCTTTATCCATTCTTGAGCTGAAAGACATTTAGATTGTTTTCATATCGTGGCTATTGTGAGTAATGCAGTGAACGTGAGTGTGTAGATAACTCTCTGAGGTATTGATTTCATTTTCTTCAGATGTATTTGTGGAATGGGATTGCTGGGTCATAAGATAGTTAATTTTTTTTTTTTTTACTTTTTATGCTCGCTCTGCCTTTTTTTTTTTTTTTTTTTTTTAAGTCTACACTCCAATGTGGGGCTATGACCCCAAGATCAAGAGTTTCATGATCAAGAGTTTTCATGACCCCAAGATCAAGAGTTCTGAGCCAGCGTGTGGTAGTATAATTTTTAATTTTTTGAGGATCTGCTGGCCTGTTTTTTACAATGGATAGGCCAGTTTATATTCATGTCAACAGTGTATAGGAGTTCCCTTTTCTCTACATCCTCAGCAGTTTTTGTTATTTCTTGCCTTTTTCATAGTAGCCATTTTAACAGGTGTGAGATGAAAATTCCTTGTGGTTTTCATTTGCCTTTCTCTAATGATTAGTGATATTGATCTGTACTTTGTGATCAGATACTTAGCTGTCTTTGTGTTTCCAGTTACCATCTTACAATAGATTAGATGTCAGGTTCCTAGGTCAGAGAGAATGGATATTTGAGGCTCTTACTTTGTTGCTGCCTAACTTTTAGAAAGATTGTGACAGTTTATATTTTTCAGAATGAAATACTCATAATTTTTACATCTCTGCTAATTTATAAGAGAAGATTGATGTATCTTTTAATTAACATTTTTGTGCTTCTTAGTGATGATGAAATTTTAAAATATTTAATAGCCATTTACAAAAAGTATGTGTGACTTTAGAAGGTTTTCCCACTTATCTGGGATAAATTAGACATGAAAAGACAAACAATGGGCGCCTGGGTGGCTCAGTGGGTTGGGCCGCTGCCTTCGGCTCGGGTCATGATCTCAGGGTCCTGGGATCGAGTCCCGCATCGGGCTCTCTCTGCTCAGCGGGGAGCCTGCTTCCTTCTCTCTCTCTCTCTGCCTGCCTCTCAGTGTACTTGTGATTTCTCTCTGTCAAATAAATAAATAAATAAATCTTAAAAAAAAAAAAAAAAAAGACAAACAATGACTTAGAAAAATAAAGTTTTGAAATATGTGTCCTTTTGACATTATTTAGCTTATTTGAACTTGTTTCAGGCTCTTATACATTTTATTGTGGTACTGTTGTGATTACTGTATCTCTTAATGTAGAATGTTCTTATTTAGGTCAGACTTTTTATAGTATTTTAAAAAATAATATTTTTCATTTGATTTTACTGTAGGTACAAACTCGTAGTGCTGATGAACCGATGACAACATTTGTTGTCTGCAATGAATGTGGAAATCGATGGAAGGTATATGACACTTTTTTATATTCATATTTTATCCATTTATAATAGAATTTTTCACATCTTTTCATAAGACTACCTAGGTATCTAAATACATACATCTTCTCATGCTATCTAGTACTATTGAAGTCCATGACAAAAACCATTTGTAAAGGAATGTACTATATTGTACTGTATTAGAAATTAAGAATGTTAATTTAATTTTTCTATCTTCATATGGTTTTGGTGTGGGAGTAACAGGATTGAATCTTAGCTGCACTTACTGTATCATAGTCCTGTATACATTTATACTCATTTAATTGCTTTGACTCTTGTACTTCTGGAAACTCTGTCTTCAGAGATTTTGGGTATTACTTGTCTTCATAGATTTTGATTCTGGAAAGATTACTTTGTTGAAATCCAACAGGATGGTTTTAGTGTTTATTTTAGGAATTAACAGATGAGCACTTTCATGGTTTGGTAGGCTTTTCACTGAGACTTCATATAGCCTATGTACTTTTGAATGAGCCCCACACAGGCAAGTGTGTGTTATTTAAATGATCCCTTTTTGAGTGATTTTTGTGAGCCACAGAAATATAATTTAAACTTGGGAGAAGAATCACTTCTGAGACCATTTTTATTGTTAATGGAGATGTGAGTGCTAAGGATATGTATTTGGGCAGACTCACGTGGTAGGGATATAGTATATAGTCTTTGGAGCCAAACAGGTTTTGAACTCTGCTTCTTATCATTAGTGAACTATAATTTTCTCACATATTAAATGTAAATAATATCTACATCATAGGCTGTAGTGAAGAGTACAGATACTATATTTAAAAAGTGCTAATTGTATTTCAAAAATGGTTGCATTTATTGGTTTTGTAGCTTGTGTGATTCTTCTTTTTTTTTAAGCTATACTTAGCTTTAGCCCTTTAATGCTCTTGAATTATTTAGCCCTTTTGAATTATTCACCTAAGTTAAAACATTTTTTGAAAGTCAGAAATGAATTAAAAGCTAGGCAATGGGGGAATATCCTCCATAAATATGGTATAGGTTTGGCCCTAGATATTATTTTAGAGGTTGAAACCAGTACTCATTTTATTATATACAAAGATGTAGTTCTGAGCTGGGAAGGTTACTGGTATTGAGAGTGTTTGGTATTGAGAGTGTTGTCATGATTTGAAATAGTGTCTCCCATCCTGAGTAGTTTTTTACATTGGTTAAAGAGAGGGACATTTTTAAAAAATTATTTTTTTTTTTTTTTAAGATTTTTTTTATTTATTCATTTGACAGAGAGAGATCACAAGTAGGCAGAGAGGCAGGCAGAGAGAGAGAGAGGAGGAAGCAGGCTCCCTGCTGAGCAGAGAGCCCGATGCGGGACTCGATCCCAGGACCCTGAGATCATGGCCTGAGCCGAAGGCAGCGGCTTAACCCACTGAGCCACCCAGGCACCCTAAAAAATTATTTTTAGTTCTGTAGAGCAAGTCTGGCTTTTCTAGATAGCTCTTAGATTTATTTTGCATAATGGATGATAGTGATGATGATGATTTCTATTATTATGGGGCATATTGCAGTTGGTTTTGAATACAGGCAGTTTGCAGCAGAATTTTGACATAGTACTTCTTGGATTTAAGAAAGGTCAATTTAATGTAGCAAGCTGATGCCCAAGGATGGCTTACTTTAGAAGTTCAAGATTGGAATTAAGTTTTTTTTTTTTTTTTATTTTTTTTTTAACCTAAAAACATTAAGAAGAGGGGTACTTGATAAAAAAAAAATTGATAGTATTTCTTCAGTTATATATTCCTACTGATTGTAAATTGGAAAAGACAAACATGTAGGTAGGTGTCTGTTCATGTCTGAGAAGTACATCTTTTTAAAAAATGCCTCTTTTTTATCAGTATAAGGTATATAGTATGTTAAATGGGGGGTGGGGTACACCCCATTGTCTGTATTTAAAGATCTCATGAAATACTTTTTTTTTTTTTTTGACAGTTCTGTTGAGTTGGAAGAAATGGCAAAATGTCTGGACCATTAAAAAATGGATTTTGTAATTAGCTTTAAAACTAGGCCAAGCATCTAGTTTACGTGCAAATCAGATTTTTAAAGTAACATACATCCCTTTGGTTAGTCTTGGTTTTTGCCATAGCATTCCTTCCTTAAATGCCTTCTGTAGTTTCAGATCAGTAGGGAGACCACATAATAATTGTATAGTTTCTGTTTCAAAACATTTTTTTTTTCATTTTTATAGTAAGTTGATATTAAACTCTTAACAGTTAAACTTCTGGCAATTTATTTTTACTTTTTTTTCTTTTGAAAGGAAAATGAACCTTTTTAAAAGTCCAAACACACAAAGTAGGAATACTCTTCTTCTCAGTTAATACATAAAAATGGAAATTACATTTTTCCCCCATATTGGCACATACATGCAAATAGTAAAGGAGGAGAAAAGGTAATATAAGTTTATCAGATGTGGTGTATATTCAGGTAATACTTGACCAGCTTATCTAAATTGTACATAATATTTGAACATATAATATTATGTTCACAAGTCTGGGATAATTAGATATTATTTTGCATTTGTAACTAACTGTGATAATCATTTCTTGTACATGTTTATGACTTTTTCTTACTAGATTTTACTTTTGGAAACATGACTTGACTTTGTTGAAATCAGTTTGGTTTTGTTGTTTATTTACCTGTTTGACTTTGTAGTTGTACTTTAGTTTTGCAGAACACTCTTGTAGTTTGGTAGGTTTTTCATAAATCCCAGCATAGGCAAAGAATGAAAGCTTCTGACCATTTTTCCCCTCATAGGAAGACAAACTTGGAAGGAAATATTAGCATTTTAGTACAGTATAGTTACTATAAACAGATATGACTTGATTTTTGATTTGGAAATCTTTACTGACCAAGGATTAAGTTTAAGGACTATATAGATCATTAGAGCTGTGGTCTTTCCATATGGAGGTTGATAGAAAATATTTTTGTCCTGAGTTGAATTTGGTCTTTTTCTGTTATACCATGAATGAGGTTGTTCAACAAACCAAATATATGGGCTATAATGCAGTTGGTTTTACAGTACAGATCTTATACTTAAAATTTATTTTTTACATGTGTACCATTTGTTTTGTTAGGAATAAGAAAAAATGATTTCCTTAGGGAATGTTCCTTAGGGTACACTTGTTCTAGCATATCTTAAAGGCCATTTTTACAAAGGCCACATTTTATCATGCTAAATCTGTATTCTATCATACTCCTATAGGAAGACTTCAGTACATGCTTTGCACTCCCCTTTGCTCCCTTTTCCCATTTTTTTAAAATGCAAATCAATTTGATGTAATACAGAAAGCAACATTAAAGGTTCATGTTAGGACCACATATATGAGCATTGGCCCACTGGTACCATCCTATCTCTACTTTGTTATTTCACAGATTAACTTTATCACCTAAAAAAAAAAGTGCATTTTTGGAAGAATGAGTTTTGGAAGAATAAAACTAAAATAGTCACACTTTTAAATTAAGTGATCCATTTTTAAATTTGTAATTCAATAAAGTTTCTTGTTATTAAACATGTATCACTTTTTGTCATTTTATTTAGATATTGACAGCTGCTCTACCTTATGTTTCAAAGGTTTCCCCCCACAACTACTAAGATGGTTATTTATTTATTTTAGAGAGAGAGTGTGGGCATCTGGGTGTGCAGGGAGGGCTGTGAGGGGGTAGAGAGAGAGAGAAAATCCCAAGCAGCCTCCATGCCGAGTGCAGAGCCCAAAGTAGGGCTCAATCCTGTGACTGAGATCATGACCTGAGCTGAAAACAGGAGTCAGATACTTAACTGAGCCACCCAAGTGTCCCAACTACTAACGTGTTTTTAGAGGATAGTTTTAGTTAGGTGATGCCTTCCTAGTTTTAAGTAGAGACTAATACTGAACAGTAGTGCAGAGAACATGTTTTTCCCTTCTCTTTTCCTGGACTCCTGGTGAGGGAGAGGAGTGGTTCTCAGTAGAGCATCAAGCATATCCCGTGTGTGCACATACACAATATGAGTCCACATAGTCTTAGTAGAGAAAAATACTAGCCAGTTGTAAAGTACTGGGAAGTAAAAGTAACTGTGTAAAATGAACATACAGAAGAATTAAATGAGACATAGGCAGTGAGAATTAATGAAGGACCATCCTAGGAAAGCAGAAAATAACCATTTTGGTTTTCTAGCTCAGAGGTGATGAGCATTGGTTTACAACTTTTGGGAAGACATGGCAAAAGTGACGAAATACTTATATAAAGATTTATTTATTAGAGAGAGAGAATGAGTTGGAGAAGGAGCAGAGGGAGAGAATCCTTAAATAGATTCCCCACTGAGTTCAGAGCCCTACTTGGGGCTTGATCCCACGACCCGTGAGATTGTGACCTGAGCTGAAACTAAGAGTCAGACAGTTAACTGACTGAGCCACCCAGGCACCCTTGAAATATTTATATATACCCAAACATTGAAATTTGTATATAACAAATGGAGAATAATTTTATTAAAAAGATACTGAAAGAAATAACATATACTTTGAATTTTTATAGGTACACAGTGATTGTTCTTAGAGGTCAAAGTGTAATTCAGCAATTGGAATTGAATTTACTTCTCAAAATAAAAACTGTAATTAGAATGTTATGGTATAAAGAATTTTAATCTGTAATTGCGCTTCTTCCTCCAGCTCTGCGCGTGCGCGCGCGCGCACACACACACACTTCTGCTATAGAAAATTAGCCATTTAAGAAGAGTTGAATATCCCACTGGGAAATGTGATGTGAATAGTCACTGACATAAAAACCACATATTTTAGTCAGTTTCCAAAATACAAAAAGTACCAGGATTGAAGATGATGCTTTATAGTAAATAGAACAGTTACTGATTGACAAGTTCCTAGGTAATAATGGAAGAATTATGTTGCAGAAAGGTTAACTGAAGTCAGTCAAAAGTAATAAAAGATGTGTATGGGAAGTCATGTGGCTTTACTAGATAACCAATAGCTGTTAATAAAGATGGAGTCAGTAAGTTTTTATGAGAAACTTGTTAACTGCTGTATCTTTAACACCTAGAAGTATACTTGTCACATAGTAGATGCTCAGGAAGTAGTTTTTCTTGGTTATCTTTGTGTTTGTGCATTACATTTATTCTTGACCATACAGGAGCTGAGATGTGAGGAGTATCCCATGTGTTGAGGACCTGTAGAAGTAGGATAAATAGCTACTGGTTGTCAATGTTTTAGACTCCCAGCCTTAAAGGAAGAAATGTAATGAATCCAGAGTCTTGGGAGATCTCTTTTGGTACTTGAATTCTGCAAAGTGATGTAACAGTTTTTATTATATTAATTGAAAAAAGTTTTTTTTCTTTTTTCAAGTGGACCTGGGTACTCCTATACTTGTTTACCCAACTAGTGGATAGAAAATGAAAGCACAGAGGACTACCTCAAATGACTTATTCTGATTCCTCTCTCTGGGTGCTATAAAAAGATAGTTAATTATTATTTTTTCCCCTTAATGCATGCATGACATTATAGCAACAACATTTCATATATGACCTGCCATATGACCAGCTCAAAACACTTAAAACACTCAAAACACCTCAGGATTTTTTAAACCCTTAAATATGGTTTACAGTATATATCCAAATTATTTTTATAATAATGCCAATTGAAAGTATTGCTGATGTAAAATAAAAAAGCACAAACCATAAAAGCAGTGGAATGGAATGGCTTAGCTTTGCCTTTTGTCTTTTTGGCAGTAGTTCCTAGACATCTTGTCTGATTGATTTTGGGGATGCCTTCTCACTTCTGTTTGACCTTGGGGGTCTGTCATTCACTATCCTACTCTACCTCATGCCCCTTCTCTGGGTTGCTCTCTGAAATATGATAAATGCTATCCCTACTGGAATAGCTGAACTAGCAGGAACTGCATCTGGGGCTTGTTATACCATTTTGCCTACAATATACAGAGTCCTTTGTGTGTGGCAAAGGCGAAGGCAGTTGAGATGGAGAGAAGGTCTGGATAACACTGAGTGTCTGGATCTGAACTTGCTGTAGCTAGAACCACCCTGGACTTCCTGCTTATGCAAGCCAGTCAATTTCCTTTGTGTTTAAGCTAGTTTCAGATAGATTTCTGTAACAAGCAACTGAAAAATTTTTTAAAAATCCTAAATGTTTTGGATAAATATTTGAATTGGGTTAATGTAAAATGATTCTAAATAAAAGTACTGCTATCAGAATACAAAAAGCTTTGAGAGTACTACTGAGATATCCAGGTAATTGCAGAAGAAGCATAAGTGATCTGGAAGGGCAATTAAAGTCACAAGTTATTTATCAGCCTGATTTACCTCAGGATTTTTTCACTAATCTGTCCATTATTTCCCCTCTTAATGATTGCAGTCCTAATCCTGTTTTAAAATTCATCAGAACAAGTCCATAAGACCAAATGCTTAATCTTCTCCCTGTTAAAAACTTTATTTATTATTTATTTATTTTTTATTTTTTGTTGGGGGGTGGGAGGGTCAGAGAGACATGGAGAGAGAATTATCTTAAGCAGGCTCCATGCCCATTATGTAGCCTGATGTAGAGCTTGTTATCACAGCACTGAAATCATGGCCTAAGCCAAAATCAAGAGTGAGACACCTTAACTGACTGAGCTGCCGAGGTACCCCACTTCCCATTTTAAAAAATTTTGAAATATAATGGACATATAATATGGTGTTAATTTTAGGTGTACAATAATGATTCAGTATGTGTATATTTTGCAAAATGATGTCACAATAAGTTAACATCACTTACCACACAAAATTACAATACTTTATTCTGATGAGAAATTTTAAGATCTACTTTCTTAGCAGCTTTTAAAATATACAATATAGCATTGGTAACTATAGTCACCATACCGTTAATTTTAAAGATTTTTATGCTTAAGTAGATAATTACTCCTTTACTCAGACTTCTCATTCTTAGGCTAATAAAGTTTTAATTTCTACTTTTCTTATAATTAATATTTTGATTATTTGCTTTTCCACTGTATTCCGCTGGGACAGGTTGATAGTTTATAATGCCAAGGCCACAACTTCATCTCCCATGAGATTAAGTTGGCATTATTCAGGAAGAATCCTGTTTGGTGACTGTTGTACTTTAGATGACTCAAAATAGAAGTTTTTGCTTATGTACATACTAGGAAAGAAAGCTTAGATGATTTAGCTCCAAATTCAGTAACTAGTGGAAGAAAAAAAAACTGCCTTATCTAAGACAGTAGTTATTGTCCATTATATATGAAGGCTGATTTTTATTTTTTAAGTTTTTTTTTATGAAGACTGATTTTTAATAAATGCTTGTCATGTTATGTTTTAAAAAGAAAAACTGGCTACCTGAGCCTTCATGAGTCATGAGGGCAGAAGAGATTGGTCAAGGCTACTTTTAACTACCACCTATGAAACTGGTTTTATTACCTTTGTCTTTTAGGTCAAAATCATGAACTAAAAATGGTCTCCCTGGCTCTGTAATTTTCTCTATGTCTGTATTTGTGTGTATGTGATCATACTAGGCTTTCTAGTTCTCTTCCTAGGGAATCAGCGTTGCATAGTAGTTAAGAGCACAGGCTTTTCATCTGCGCAGATTCGAATTTGACTACCATTTATTAGCTGTAAGACTTACAGCAAGGAACGTCACCTCTGTAAAGGGTAATACCATCTTCCCTTAGAATTGTGAGTAAGAAGGGCCAAACAATAATTTGTAAAGGCCTTGAAGTAGTACCCATCTTAGTCAGTGAGGAAATTGTTTTAGAATGGCCATTTTAAAAAAATAAGGGGGCGCCTGGGTGACTCAGTCATTAAGCCTTTGGCTCGGGTCATGATCCAGGGTCCTGCGATTGAGCCCCGCATTGGGCTCCCTGCTTGGTGGGAAGCCTGCTTCTCCCTCTCCCACTCCCTCTGCTTGTGCTCCCTCTCTTGCTGCATCTCTCTCTGTCAAATAAATGGGTGAAATCTTAAAAAAAAAAAAAAAAAAGTCTCTGTGGCCAATGTGGGGCTCAAACTCATGACCCTAAGATCGAGAGTTGAATGCTCCACCGGCTGAAGCAGCCAGATGCCCCTCGAATGGCCATTATTAACATAAATAGGCACACATACATATCCCAAAATTTGCTTTTTTCCTTAAACAGTTGACCTAATACTGCTTCTGATTGGATATAGATATATGGATTCATTTTCACTGTAGAGGAGTCTATGCACATATATAACATTTCCTTTAAAGACTCTTCTCCAGGGGTGCCTGGGTGGCTAAGTGGGCTAAAGCCTCTGCCTTCAGTTCAGGTCACAATCCCAGGATCCTGGGATGGAGCCCGAGTTGGGCTCTCTGCTCAGCAGGGAGCCTGCTTCCCCCTCTATCTGCCTGCCTCTCTGCTGCTTGTGATCTCTGTCAAATAAATAAATAAAATCTTAAAAAAAAAATACTCTTCCCCATTGTTTTGATGTTCTTAACAATTTAGCTGACTAGCTAATGGATATGCACATTTATATGATAGATATTGCCAGATTGCTTTCCAAAAAGTCAAACTAGTTTACCTGTCAACAGGATATAAAGGCCCATTTCCCAACACCTTTGCTAATAATACTGGGTATTGAACCTTATGGTTTAGGCAAATCTAGGGAGGAAATAGTAACCAGTATCCTCTCATTTTAATTCGAATTCATAGGATTATCTTTTTGTATTTATTATGCTCATCTTTTCTTGTTTATAGCCAGTTGATTTATTATGTTAGCTCTGTTTTTATTGTGTCTTTCTTTTTTACTCTATAGAGTTGTCTTGTTAGTTTGTAGGTACTCCTAATGCATTCTGCATAGTAATTTTATAGTGTTTTATAGCCTGATATTTGTGTGTGTGTGTGTTTTTAAGATTTTATTTATTTATCTGACAGAGATCACAAGTAGGCAGAGAAGCAGGCAGAGAGAGGAGAAAGCAGGCTTCCTACTGAGCAGAGAGCCTGATGAGGGGCTCGATCCCAGGACCCTGGGATCATGACCTAAGCCGAAGGCAGAGGCTTTAACCCACTGAGCCACCCAGGCGCCATGATATTTGTGTTTTAATTCTTTGTATTTGTCTCTGTGGCACAGAATTTAACTTGTTTTTTTCATCCTATCCAATCTATTATTATTTTATGGTTTCTGGGTTTTATGTTTTGCTGAGGAGGACCTTTTCCATCTGAGTTACAAAAGTATGGCCAATGTTTTCTTCCTATATTCTAATAATGTTCTCTTTTTAAAAAATTTTTAGATCTTTAGACAGTTTGGAATTTATATTTGTTTATGTATCCATTTTTTCCCAAATGAAGTGTCATCTATCCCAACAAAATAATCCCTTCAAAGTTTACTTAAGAATTCTTAAAACCTTAGAATTACATTAAATTTGTATGATCCTTTTGGGACTGCTCCAGGATTCTTTCATATACGTAGATGTCACTAGCGATTACCCACCAGATTGGTTTGTAGTGTTAGTGAGCTCTATAGCCACATGGGCTGTGATGATCTCTTTCTGAGATGTGACACTTGTAAAATAAATTTGGCATGGAATTTTTGTTCTATAACTATGGGAATTTCAGTTTCATGCTATAACTCTCCAGTTCTACAAACATTTATTTAATACTGTTTTTAACTAGATACAGGGTAAAGTATATTTTCAGTGCCGCTGGAGCTTATAGTCTAATGGGAAAGACAGATATGCCAACATAATTGGTAAACTCAGATGATAGGAAAATCCCAGAATACTAAAGAATGGCACCAAATGGAGTATGAATCAAGAGGTCAGGTAAGGTTTCCTTTGGGCAGTGATGTGTGAGGTAAATCTTAAAAGAGTGACAGTTCACTGAGTGAAGGGTGGCATTGTAGAGAGGGGTGGGGGCAGCAGAAAGTATGAACAGTATGAGCAGTTAAGAAAGGATATACTTGCCTATAAGTATATATTCTAGAGTATATGTGGAGGGTTGGCTGGGAAGCATAACCCAGCTATATATAGAGGCCCTTGCTTGTGTCTCATACCTGAAATTTGGTATTGGTACTCTGGGCAGTCGGGAATTAACTGAAGATTCTAAGGAGCAGAGGGAGGGTGACAAGCAGATTTATGTGTGAGAAAGGTCACCTTGTGGCATTTTGAAAGGTGGCTTTGGAAGGCTGAGATGGGGGCAGGGAGACCACTTACGAGGTTCTTGGCAATGCTACTTACTGGCAGATGGGAGGTAATGGGGATCAGAAGAGACACATGAGAAATATTTTGGAGTTAAGATCAGCAGGGCTTGGTGACTGGGCAAGGAGAAACAAGGAAGAAATTAGCACTTAGAGAAGAGCTTAGGTGACTGGCTGGCTGGGTAATTGGGCAGATAGGCAGGGGTAAGGCTTGGAGGGAGGGGGGCAGCAGGATGACAAGTCAGAATTAAGATAATTTCACTTCTCCGTGGGATATGCAAAGGGAGATGTCCAACAGGCAGCTGATTATGAAGAGCTCGAGGAAGTTACACCTGGTTCTTACCTGGTAGCCATGATCGTGTTGGCAGTAATTTAAACAATGAGAAGGGGAACCATATAGATTAGAAGAGGAACCATATGGTGACTTGCACAGTCACCAAGCCCTGCTGATCTTAACCCCAAAATATTTCTCATGTGTCTCTTCTGATCCCCCATATAGAACATGTTGTTAGTAATTTAAACAATGAGAAGGGGAACCAAAAGCAAGCCAAAGCCTAATCCTTGGAGGCCATAGCATTTAGTAGATAATAACATCAATAACTAACATCCAGTGATTGTTTAATATATTTTATTTTAGATGGATTAGGGTTTTTTTTTTGTCTTTAAAAAAACATTTCATTTTTATTATTTTTTTAAAAGGTTTTATTTGGGAGAGAGCAAGGAGTGCACAGTTGGGAGGAGGAGAGGCAGGAAGTGGGAGAGAGAGAAGCAGACTCCTGGTTGAGCAGGGAGCTCCATTTAGGGTTCTGTCCCAGGACCTAGAGATCATCACCTGAGCCCAAGGCAGATGCTTAATTGACTGAGCCACCCAGGTGCCCCTAAAGATTTCAAATAATCTCTACACAATCTCTAGACCCAACAGTGGCTGGAACTCACACCCTGACATCAAGAAGCCTGTACCCTACTGACTGAGCCAGCCAGGCGCCCCCACGTGGGTTGGTATGAATCTGCACAGCAAGCCTATGGTTTCCTTCAATGTCAGGCCCGCCGCTCGCTTCCACTATATTCAGTAAACGTCTGTCTCCTTTGGGGGGAAAAATCTAAACAGCAATGCTAGGGATAAGGTACCATTATTATCCCCGTTTCTGTAGGTGAGGAAAGAGGCCCAGAAAGACTATGTACCCACCATCAAGCAGTGAGCAGCAGTCAGTCTGGCTGGGAAGGAAGTGGAGGGAGAAGAGGACGACACAGAGAGCAAGAGACAAGGAAGTTGTGTTTCCACTGAGGCACGGGCAGTGTCAGGGAGCTGGGCAGTCAGCTGGGAGTGCGGTGGTGTCAGGCTGGGCTGGTGGAGATCCCGCCACGTGGGTGGGTGCGCTGCCGAGGTACAAGAAGCACATGCAGAGATGAGCAAATGGAGACAGTGGGAGTGCCAAGTCTCATGGGAAAGGAAGGGGAGTCAGCAGTTATCTTATACAGGCTCCTTTCGAATTGGGGAGCCCAAGGACCCACGTGGTGTGGGAAAATCTCAAGGTCAGACTGAGGACACAGGAGCATGAGGGAATAGAGGGAGAGGAGTGCCTCCCACTGTTCCTTTGCTGCCATATCCCCCACTTTCTTAATGGAACCGAGAAGGCAAATCCTTCTAAATTTTCTTTGGAAACTCTTTCTTGGTCCACTGATGCCAGGATTTACCCTTAGCTCCTTTCGTACTCTAACTCTTCTAGCAATCTTATTCTTCTGTGTGGAAAAAATCCCAAATAATCCAGCCTAAAATCTCAATCACCCAGATCAAGACATCCAACTGATGTCTTGACATCTTTTATCTGTCTTAACAGTCACTTCATACACTGCATGTTTGCAACTAGACTGATAATGGGGTTGCTTCAATTACAAATACCTTCCCTACAACTCTGCCCCAACACCCACACACACACCCTCACATCCTCTGCCAAAATCTTCTGTAGACCCTCAAGACTTCTCTATCTCAGTTCCTCCCTGTTCTAGTACTTGCTACAGTATACCATAGCGGCCATGGACACCTATCATCCTTACTTACATGTAAACCAGAGGGCAGAGTTTATAACCCCAATCACAATTATGTCCTCTGTCTAGTGAAAAAATGAGGCTGTAGACTATGGCATGAAAGGCACATGTAAGGGTGCCTTGAAAAGGAGAAAAGAGCCCATCATCCTCTGGCACTGGACTGACGGAGGTGAGAACAGATGCCCATCCAGACATATTTGTAGGTTACATGGGAAGATGAAACGGGTGGGGCCCCACTTTCACCATAAAGTAGGAGGTTAAGATGTTTGACTGAGGACAAGGGTCTTAGTCTGTGGCTTGAAGAGAGTAATAAAGAAATCATCAGGCCAGGTGAGGGTAACCAGAAGGAAAGACCCTCCCCCACCACCCGCCATGGGGTAAAGCCTGCCATGGGCCCCTTGCATGTAATTTCTAACCCACTACTCAAACTGTTCCAGATTTTGGAGGCCTTTCCCATTCACTGCAGCGATGGGTTTCTTCAGGATGACTCAGAGATACAAACTACTAGTTTTACCCTGAAGTTGTTAAAGTTATTTCATGTGCCTACAATTATAAATAGTGGGATTTAAAAATCGGAATCCTGGGATGCCTGGGTGGCTCAGTTGTTAAGCGTCTGCCTTCGGCTCAGGTCATGATCCCAGGGTCCTGGGATCGAGTCCCGCATCGGGCTCCCTGCTTAGTGGGAAGCCTGCTTTTCTCTCACTCCTGCTGGTTGTGTTCCCGCTCTCGCTGTGCCTCTGTCTGTCAAATAAATAAATGAATAAAATCTTTAAGAAAAGTAAAAAAGTCAGAATCCTAGCCTGGTAGCTAAATGATACCTTGTAGATCTCCCTACTTACTTCATCTTATAGTCCCCAATATTTAACATGTGGAATAAAAATGGAGATAAAACTCTTGTGCTTTATTTTTTTAGACTGAAAATGCCCATATTTCTTTGAAGAATAAAAATGAAAATATACTTATTTGAAAGTTCTGTTATGAACGGGACTAAGTTGCTAATTAAAAATTCATTCTCTAAGTTGGCAGATTCTGATAATAAAATCATGGTAACTTTTCAACAAATGCATTTTCTAAACACTACTTCTCTTACCAAACAGGTGCGACTGATCCACTTAAGAACACAGTACTTTCATTAACCGTTAGAGACACACGTGCACACACATACACAGATTCTAAGATAAAAGCAGAATTCCATTTTATAAGTAGTGGTGACACATCTTTATAAAATGGGAATTTGGGTCCTGTGATGGCACTGAGAAGCAAAATATTCAAAGCAGCCAGACGGAAGGAAGGAGTAGCTAAGAAACAGTTGAACACCTTTTCCTTGGGAGGAGAGTCATCAGATACTGCACTCATGCAAAACAAAGGCAGTCCTCTTGGCTCCAATGGACCCACGTGCCCCAGGCAGGAGGAGTCTTCTAGAGTATCGTTCGCCATTGACGACATGCTGCGGTGACATAAATGTAACTATCCTATCTTTTTCTAAGACAGCCATACCCCACTTTCCCCCCCGAAAGTATCAGTACAGGTGGCCACAGTTTACATTGTGAATATATAGGCTTCTGTAAAAGGAAGCATGTTTATTAAAACAGCCCAAGTATTACTCTAGTAGAAGGTACTACTACCTATAAGTTCCTTGTACTAGATGTAGTCCATCAGTTCTTTTATTATTTTATTAATAATAAATATATTTGATAACATCCTATGCTTCAACTGATTTCTCAGCTAAGGACTGCAGCAGATCTTTATAAAGGGCAGAGTTCATGAACCGGGGATAGGAGTCTCTGTGCATTAAGGTGTAGATCTGGAGTTGTGCATCATCAAATATGTGTTGGGATGGCTCCACCATATTCCTATTGATGACTTCTCTTACTCGGGAGTCCAAACTGACCTGTCAGTAGAAACACATAAGAGTGGTATTAGACATATTTCTCTTTGGAAATCCATCCCCATCGCATGATGGCTTGTTCTGTTTTTTTTAAAAACCCCAAACCAAACAAAAAGTCATCCAAAAATCTAAATTGCTGAAAAAGAAACTGAACACATAATGCAGGGTTTTCTCAAGCTTTAGCAGCTTCAGAAGCCCCTGGAGTGGCTGTTAAATGATTACCGGTCCCCACCTGCAGAACTTCTGACTCAGTGGGTCTGGGGAGGGGCCTGAAAAGGTGTTATTTGTCACAAGTTCTAGATAGTGCTGGTGGGATCACACTGTTCTAGAAAACCACAACATTGTTTTCCTTTAAATAGATTGTACTGTGTCCTCTGAAGAACAGACTTGCTAATTTCCTAATAACATTAGGTCTAACCCCTGGAGGTCCCAGGCTGTGGCCAGGTCGAACACAGTTGCAAATTTCTGGGAATGAGCATCAGGCTGGCTGGTGAATGGATGCTAACTCAGAGCACTGTGGAAGGGTTAAGAGCACAGGGCCAGTGTTTATAGCCCAGCTATGTGTCACTGCTTATTTGTGGGGCCTGGGACAAAGTAAGCTGCACCTTAATGAACTCCTCCATAAAGAGGAAAATGGTGATGGGTAATGGTGATTGGTGGGGATTTAATGAGAATTTATTTAAAGTGCTTGGAATGCACTAAGACCTTAGGAGACACTGGCTCTTCTTTCTTTGATGTTTTCCTCATCCTAGAAAAGGCGGTCTCAGACCGGAGCAAGCTACTGGGCTCAGACTCTCCCCATAGGATGCCAAACAAACATGCCTACAGGCTGCAGAGCCAAGCTCTCACATCTTCTCTTCCGTGCGAAGGACCTTGGCCGGACCAGCTCTGCCCCAGGAGGCCATGATAGTTTCAGTGCTGTACAATGCATATACTACTACTTCGTATGAACCTGAAAATATGACTAGCTGAATCAGTAAATACTTACTTCAGTGATCTGTCTTTCCAGATGCATATACCCACTTTCCTCCTAGAAAGCCCCTTGCACCCACCCATAGGTAGCTCAATACAGTTGACCTCGAACAACATGGGTTTGAATTATATTCTTCTCTCATGATTTCTAAGTAACAATTCCTTTTCTGTAACTTTATGGAAGAATACAGTATAGAATACATATACAAAGTATGTATGTGTTGTCACTAAGGCTTCTGGCCAACAGTAGGCTCTTAGTAGGTAAGTTTTTGGGGAGTCAAAGTTACACATAGGTTAGCAACTGTGTGGGGTCAGTGCCCCCAACCCTGTGTTGTTCAAAGACCAACTCTGCATTCAACGCAGATTGCCAGCATCTCTGATCTCTTTCTTACATAGCTTGTGGAGGAAGAGAATGATTTATTTCCATCCAATTCCAAGTCCCTCTCATCCTTTTCCCTCTGGCTCTGTGTTTAGTCACAAAGTCTCAGGCACCCTGCCTCTTTAACCCCTCTAAGACCTGTCTACCTCGTTCCTCTTCTCTGCCAAGACCCTTGGGGAGGTCACTTACCGTTTCCTGCTGGATTGGTTCACTGGCTTCCTAACTGGCCTCCTGTCTCCCGAGTGCCCCTCCACATCACCCCGCTGTTTGGTCAGAGGGCTTCTTCTAAAGCAAACCCCATTCTGACACTCCAACTTCAGGCCTGGCATTGACTTGGCCAGGCACTCAGGCTAAGTCTGAAGTTTACAATCAGGAGGCCTTTATGATCTGCTTCCACGAATTCCCCTGGTCTACCTTACTATTCCACTCAAGAATATAAAGAATTTGGAGTTCCACTTGGAATTTTAAGAAAGAAGGAGCTAGGGTTGCCTCAGCACAGCCGGTTGAGCTTCTGATTCTTGGTTTCACCTCAGGTCATGATCTCAGGGTCATGAGATCAGGACCCATGCTTAGCAGGGAGTCTGCTGGAGATTCTCTTTCTCTGCCCCGCTCTGGGCCTCCTCCCATTCACTCACACAATCTCTCTCTAATAAATAAATCTTTAAACAAAAAAAAAAAAAAAAGAAAGAAAGAAAGAAGGAGCTCGGTTTTGAGATTACCCTGAACCCACCCATTTTAGATACGAAGGAACAAAAACTGGGGGGATGGAAGCTTGACTGAATCTCCCAGATAGTGTCTCTGCTCTAAGGGAAGGACACCTCAGGAAAAGCTCTGTCTCATATTAGTGAGGCTATGTCTAGTCAAATAAAAATACCTGTAAAAAATATTGGTGCTCAGAATAAAAGAACAATTTTAAAGAAATGCTTACAGGGTTTAATGTTTTAAAACAGTGTTTACAATAAAATGCATAGACTCCCCCTTCTGGAGAATCTGGTGAAAGTCAGGAATACTTTTTCCAGAAAGAGGCACAAAGTCTTTCACAGATTTCAGGGCCCACGGAGAGCCCATGTGTGGGACCACGGTCAAAGGCATCTGGATAGTATGAGTGCGGGTGGAGTCATCTCTGTTTCGGACTAGCTGTCACTGTGCCCTGTGACCCTACACTGACGATGTCCTTTTTCCAAGGGCCTCCCAGGAGGAAGCCCTTTGTGGGAGTACATACCTCTTTCGGAGAAAGAATAGAAATGTAGTCTTCATAGATTATCCTTGCTTTCTCTTCAATGATCGTTTTATTAGCTTCCTTTTTCAGTTCCTCACACGCCATCCAGAAAAGCATATTTTCTTCACTGAACTCTGTTCGGAGGAATTCCCGAAAAGCATTCCTTCCCGCGGGAGTGAGCATTACCTTGTCGAAGGACTGAGCCCAGGCATTGACTTCCTCCAGGGTGGGACTTGGGCTTAGTGGAGATGGGAAGAAAGGGGCAAGAGGGAGCTATGTTATCAGTAGTTACTTTGAATATCCTCACTAGAAACCTACCCTTTTCCCCTCTGAGGATGATAATGTGCCCCTCGACCCTTTTAGGAAAGGAGAGAGCCGTGCTCACTTCCATAGGCCCTTGGCAAAAACACGTGTGTATGATCCTTTCCAGCTGTTCAGCTGGAGTGCACGGCTGTTGCCCATTAAATGCTCGCAGACCGATCGTTAGAACTGCGAAGAAGGTACTTATTTACATCTGGATGAGTCCTGACAAAGTTTTAAAATTGTAACAGTAAAGAAAAACCCTAGAAGCATCTGACCAAGGCTTCCCAGTGACTTTTGACAGAAGTACATCAGAACTTAGCACACTACCTTCCAGAACAGCCACAGATTTTTAAATTTTTTTTAAAAATTAAAAAAAAACTTTTTTTAATTTTTAAAATTTGAAAAAGAATTTTACAGAGAACGGGGAAAGAATAGTTTACATAAGTGCAAGCTCTAAAGGATGATAACAAGCACACCCTAGAGTTCAGTATCCACCGTGAGAACCAGCTCCTCACCACCAGCCGCGCCTCCCGCCATCCCCTGGCCGCACCCCGCTCTCCTGACTCCCCCACCCTGAGGGAACTGCTGGGTTTGACGTTGGACCCACCCTGGTTTAGTTCATTTTTACTTATATTTTAATTATATTGAGGTCAGAAAACATCATCTGTCCAACAATGATCCCTATCAAATAATTTCTCCCCCCCACCTTCCTTCTCATCGTGTTTATGTAGGTAGGCATCCCTGAAGAACATACCCTTCAGTGTTTTTTTTTTCCTTCACTTTATAAAAGTGGCTGACGCTACGTTCTTCTGCCACTTGCTTTTGTCACCCCACACTAAGTTTCGAAGATTCGCCCGCATGGCTCCATGGGGCCAGAGTTCCTGAGTATTCAGGATTTGTTTCCAACTTCCCAATCTTGTACTGCCCTCATCTGATTGTGGTATCCCTGTTGAATTGATTTCTGAGACATTTGGGTAGTTATACACAACCTATATAACCTTGTAATGATTAATTCCAGAACTGCTTTGTGGAACCAATCTGTAAAAACCCACTGAATTTAGTGTTTATTTTGTAGGAGGGTGTTGTGAGCTGAGTACTGTCCCCTAAGAAAAGATATGTTGACATCATAACTCTAGTACCTCAGAATGTCACTGGATTTGGAAATAGAGTCTTTGTAGATTTAACTAAGTTAAGATGAGGTGATTAAGATGAGCCCCGATCCAGTGGACTGATACTTTTTTTTTTTTTTTTTTAAGATTTTATTTATTTGACAGAGACACAGTGAGAGAGGGAGAAGCAGGCTTCCTACTGAGCAGGGAGCCCGATGCAGGGCTCCATCCCAGGACCCTGGGATCATGACCTGAGCTGAAGGCAGACGCTGAATGGCTGAGCCACCCAGGCGCCCAGTGGACTGATATTCTTAAACAAAGGGGAATCTGGGGGCACCTGGGTGGCTCAGCTGGTTAAGTGTTTGCCTTGGGCTCAGGTCATGATTCCGGAGTCCTGGGATCCAGTCCAGGCTCTTTGCTCAGCAGGGAGCCTGGTTCTCCCTCTCCCTCTGTCTACTGGTCCCCCTGCTTGTTCTCTCTCACTGTCTAATAAATCAATAAAATTTTAAGGAAAACAACAACAAAGGGGAATCTGTATACAGAGACAGGCATACACTGGAGAAGGATGGTCATGTGATTGCCATGACGCCAAGGAATGCCAAGGACTCCGGAGCCATCAGAGAAGCTCTAAGAGTGAAGAGGTCTCCCCTAGAGCCATCAGAGAGCATGGCCTTGCTGACACCTTGATTTTGGGCTTCTGGCCTCAAGAAAAGTGTAGACTTCTGGCCTCAGAAAAACAATATTAAAAACAGAGAAATAAGAAAAAATAATACAGAGGGATCCCATGTGTTATTTGTCCAGTGTCCCCAATGTGACATCATGCAAAACTATAGTACAACTTCATAGTCCTCCTGGACACTTCTGATAGTTGGATTCTGCTCACTTATTTTTGTGATTCCATCTTTGATTGCTTTATACGTTTCAGAAACCATTATTTTATATATTTTTATAGATGATTCTAATATGTGAAGTCCTCTGGGCTCTAAATCCAAGCATCGTTTCTACAGACTGTCACGGGCTGTAGGTTGTATCCTTTAAGTTTTAGTTTAGATTCTGGTTGGTCTTACTCTTTAGAAAACTGAGAGTCAAAATTGGGTATGTTTTCTTTCCTCCAGCGATGTTCTGTGTTGGCTTCTCCTGAGATCTAGGTGGTGTAACTGACCCCGGACTACCTGGGCTCCTTTCATAAATCAGGGCTTAATCTGGGATCTCAGTTTCAACACCTCGTCCCCACCCTGCCCTGTACTTGTTCTCAGAGAAAACCCTTCATTCCTGTGCTTAGCAGTCTCACCTCTCAGGTTTTTGCTTACTTTTTAAATTTGCTTTGGGTTTTCAGGTACTTTGTCATTTTCCTTACTTTCTAGGATTCCAGCGATGCAAAAGCTTTGGAATAGTGCAAAATATGTTGTTCCACATTGGGAAGCCCCTCTGGTGATCTACTTTGCCACACTGCCAAAAATTCTGTATTTAGTTTGGAGGGGTAGAAGATGTATACCCCAAAATTTGATATGTGGCTACTTGTCCTAGTTGTGTGAAGGTCATAGAAAAAAACACACACTCACATATATAGAGGTTCACAGTAGAAATTCTATGTCCTTTTCTTGAAACCACATCTTGAAGATGGATTATAATGAACCAGCAGTGAAGCATACATGAAAGGTTTAAGACCAGAGAAAGTAGATTGTAGAGAGAAGGGAGTGAGCAGACCCCTCCCCAAAAAAGGATATTGATACAATAGTTTCAAGTTTAGTTTCCAAATTAGCTTCATTGTGCATAGCTGGATCTCATTTCTGTTCAACTATGTGTAAATGCATAGAAAATTCCTTTGAGGACATATAAAAAACCCCATGATGGCGGTTATATCTGGAGATTGGGACAAGGTCTAGAAAACAAGGAAGACGGAGTTTTTATTGCAAAACTTTTGTAGTGTTTGGGTTTTATTTTTATAGTAGGTAGACTTTTTATCATGCAAAAAAGCATTGTGTATGAAAACAAAGTATCCTTTATATCTAGGGAAATTAGTTTTGAAAGAAAATGTTTTAAAAGATGTTGAAAACATAATTTAAAAATAGTAACTTAAAGTAATCTACATAAAAATCTTGGATTTTTTTCAGAAAGTTAAATTGGTGTGGCTAAGTATCCTAAGTTATGTTTTTTAGACATGAGGAGTCAAAAGATACTTTTTTATTCCTGTCAGTTTTCAGAAATACATATTAAAGGATGATTCTGAAAAACTTAAAGGCAATTGTTAGTACATTTTTTAAAAATAAAGAGAGAGCTGGGGCGCCTGGGTGGCTCAGTGGGTTAAGCCGCTGCCTTCGGCTCAGGTCATGATCTCAGGGTCCTGGGATCGAGTCCCGCATCGGGCTCTCTGCTCAGCAGGGAGCCTGCTTCCTTCTCTCTCTCTCTGCCTGCCTCTCAGTGTACTTGTAATTTCTCTCTGTCAAATAAATAAATAAAATCTTAAAAAAAAAAATAAAAAAAAAATAAAGAGAGAGCAGAGGTGCCTGGCTGGCTCAGTCCGTACTGCATGCAACTCTTGATCTCAGGGTTGTGAGTTCAAGCCCTGCATTTGGTGTGGAGCCTACTTAAAAACAAACACACAGGAACAAATAAAAATATTTAAAACAAGAGAAAACAATATGCATTACTGAAGGACCTAAAAGCAAAAAAGGCACAGTTCAAATAGCAAAAACCAAAACCAAACAAAATTAAGGAATTAATTAAGAGGTATTACAAGGAATCAAATAATATGCTAGAAGATTAAATTTACCAGTCGTCATCAAAATAACTGACCCAATGTCATTGAATTATAATTCCCCATTTAGAGACAGACTGCTATGGGACCAAAATCTAACATAATGCTATTTTCAGCAATCATACAAATCATACAAAATATTACAAAAATTAAGAACAAATAGGCAAAGATATATGAGGCAAATGCAATAAGAATAATATTAATATCTAAGGAGAATTGGAAACGAAAAGCACTATGTTGGATAAAGTCATTTCATATTCTGGAATTTGATTGAGAACAAATAATGGCCAACATATATTGAATGCTTGCCAGGCTCACAATAGCCAACAGTAAACTGTGATCCCCATTTTACATACAAGGAAACTGAGGCAGAGTGTGGCTTCTCAGTCAAGTGCCCAAGGTCCCACTGTCAGTATGGTTAGAGTTAGCCCTCAACGAGGCATTCTGGTTCCAGAATAAAAGCCTCAAAGCTTTGGTACAGGATACAACATAACAGAATATATAAAATAAAAGCCATTTAAAAAAAAGTTTATTTTTTTAGTAATCTACACCCAACATGGGACTTGAACACTCTAACCCTGAGATCAAGAGTTGCATGCTTTTCCAGTTGAGCTAGCCAGGTGCCTCAAGATAAAAGCTATTTAAAATACTTTTAATTTATTTGAGAGAGAGAGAGGAAGAGAGTGCCACAAGTGGGGGGAGGAGCAGAGGGAGAAGTAGGCTCCCCACTGAGTAGGGAGCCCGATGTGAGGCTCAATCCCAGGACCCTGAGACCATGACCTGAGCTTAACCCACTGAGCCATCCAGATGTCCCTTGATAAAAGTTATTTTTAAACAAACTCATAAATTGTGGAGTATTTTTCAAAAGTTTTTAGTTTTTACTTATTTTTTCTTTTTAGAACTCTCTATACCCAACATGGGGTTTGAACTCATGATGATCAAGGGTCTTATGCTCCTCCAGAGCTTGCCAGGTGCCCCAGACTGTGGAAGATTTTATTATGCTTCCCAGACTTTGAAAAAGGATAAATAAGATAAAAAATGAAAAAGAAACACTTAAGTAACCTTTTAGTCTACTTGTTTTTTCCCCCTCAAAAATAAGCAATTTAGGGGCGCCTGGGTGGCTCAGTGGGTTAAAGCCTCTGCCTTCGGCTCAGGTCATGATCCCAGGGTCCTGGGATTGAGCCCCGCATCAGGCTCTCTGCTCAGCAGGGAGCCTGCTTCCTTCTCTCTCTCTGCCTGCGTCTCTGCCTACTTGTGATCTCTGTCTGTCAAATAAATAAAAAAATAAAATAAAATCTTTTTTTAAAAAAAGCAATTTAGGGGCACCTGGGTGGCTCAGTGGGTTAAGTTACTGCCTTCAGCTCAGTTCATGATCCCAGCGTCCTGGGATCGAGTCCCACATCGGGCTCTCTGCCTACTTGTGATCTCTCTCTGTCAAATAAATAAATAAAATCTTAAAAAAAAAGAAAAGGTATTAGAATGGGTAAGTGAAAGTAAGCCAGTTAATAATATAGGACAAAACGAGATAACTTTAAAATCTGGTATTATGGAAAGTAATTTAATGTGTTTTCTTCCCAACTTTTTTTTTTCAAAATACTAAAATGAAGACAGTATTACATTAGCTAGAGTATAAACTTAATAGTTAAGAAAAAAATGGACTTCTAAAACTTTCCTGAAAATTAAAAATATATGTTTCACTATGGTCTTTTATTTTAAAAAGTCTATCATATGAAAATAGGATAATGTCACATTTTGTCAAGAAGCATCGATTTAGGGGCGCCTGGGTGGCTCAGTGGTTAAGCCCCTGCCTTCGGCTCAGGTCATGATCTCAGGGTCCTGGGATCGAGTCCCACATCGGGCTCTCTGCTCAGCAGGGGGGCCTGCTTCCCTTCCTCTCTCTGTGATCTCTTCCCTTCCTCTCTCCTACTGTGATCTCTCTCTGTCAAATAAATAAATAAAATCTTTAAAAAAAAAAAAAAGAAGCATCGATTTTTATTTGTGATTAGCAGGGATGAACTTAATAATGGAACTAATTTTTCTCCCTATCACACAATGAACTCTGCAGAGTGGAAATGGGGTGCCACATTGTGATTTGATATTATTAAATTGCAGTTAGAGAAACTGTTACGATGCCGAAAAAATAAGGCTGGCATTTTTGTCAGTTTAGTGAGCTAAACAATGAGATTTACCTTTCTTCACAGGTTGGAAGGTCTTCTCTTCTGAGTTCATGGGAGGGCCTCCTGGGTCTCTGTTCTTCTTGGTTTCTAACAGTAAGACTGCATGAAACAAGACATTTCCATGTCAGTTGAGATCATTCTGCATCGAATATTTTAAATGGAACTCCAGATCACCATGTAGAATTTCTTTCTTTTCTTGAAAAAAATTGACTGACTGGTTTTCTTAAGAAAACTGAAAGTAGGGATCCTGGGTGACTCAGTTGGTTAAGCATCTGCCTTCAACTCAGGTCATTATCTTGGGGTCCTGGGATGGAGCCCTGTTGTGCTGCCTGCTCAGTGGGGAGTTGGCTTCTCTCTCTCTCTCTCTGCCTCTGCCCCCCACTTGTGCTCACTCTCTCTCAAATAAATAAATAATATTTTTAAAAAAACCAGAAGTATGATGCTAAAATATTAACAGAATAAATTATAATATTATGGTCTACACTAGTTGGGGGAGAGTTTACATTTAAATTAATAGGTTTTTTTTTTTTTTTTTTTAACTTTATGTATTTGACAGAGCGAGAGAACAAAAACAGGGGAAGCATCAGGCAGAGGGAGAAGCAGGCTCCCTGCCAAGCAGGGAGCTCAACCCTGGGGCTCAACCCCAGGACCCTGGGATCATGACCTGAGCCAAAGGTAGACGCTTAACGACCAAGCCACCCAGGTGCCCTCATTAATAGTAATTTTCATAAAAACATGTCCATTAGAAAGTAATAAAAAGGTCAGGTTATCAGGGATGTTTTGGGTTTTCATCTCATTTCTGCACCTTGAAAAAAAGTGTGCATTCTCTAGGCAAAATGTGTTTGTGTTTCCAATCCAATGGAGGTTTTAAATATTTATAGGTATACTTGGAAAAAGTGTTAGAGGAAAGCATACAATCAAAATTTATTGTATTATTCAGGAGACTTTAAATTTCCTTGTATACATCTTATACATCTCTTTGTACACTTACTCCAAGTGTTTGTGTTGTTATTGCAAATGCAGTTTTCATCTCATCTCCTAACTGGTTCCTGTTTGTACATATCAAGGCTATTACTTTACTGAGCATTATTTATACATCAGGAAGTTACCTGTTTAAAGTGTACAATTTAGTGGTTTGTAGCATATTCAAAGGGATGTACAACCTTCACTACAATCTAACTTCAGAATGTTTTCATCACTCTGAAAGGAAGGCCCAAAGAGCAGCTCCTCCCCATCACCCCTGATCCCACGTCCTCCCGCCCCAGAGACCCGCTAACGGACTTCTTGTCTCTATAGACACGCTTCTTCTGAATGCTAGAGCGCATGGTCTTTGGTGGCTGCCTTCTGTCACCCAGCATCATGGTTTGATGTTTCATTCATGTTGTAGTGGGTGTATCAGTACTTTGTTACTTTTTGCAGCTTAGGAACATTCCCTTGTGTGGATATGTGACAATTTGTTATCCATCCATCAGCTGATGAACATTTAGGTTATTTGCACTCTTTGGCTATTTACAAATAATTCTGCTGTGCACGGTCATGTACCAGTTTTTTTTTTTTTTTTTTCTGTGGATGTTTGTTTTTCTCTTGGGTAGACACTTCGGAGTGGAAATGCTTTCCTAGGGTAACTCTATTTTTAACATTTTGAGGAGGTTGCATATTGTTTTCCAAAGCAGTTGTGCCATGTTATATTCCTACCAAGAATGCTGGAAGACTCAGTTTCTTGACATCCTTGCCAACACTTGTGTCTGTCTTTCTTATTCTTACCATCTCGGGGGGGTAAGCGGTGGTATCTCATTGTGCTTTTAATTTACATTTTGCTAATGGCTAACGAGATGAAATAGTTTTTCATGTGTTTATTTGCTCTTTATATGTTTTCTTTGGAGACCTGTCTGCTCAGATCTTTTGCCTACTTTTATATTTATTTATTATTACTTTTTTAAATGTTTCAACTTTACAATATGTTATTTATTTTTTGTTTATTATTAACATATAATGTATTATTTGCCCCAGGGGTACAGGTCCATGAATCATCAGGTTTATACATTTCACAGCACTTATCATAGCACATACCCTCCCCAATGTCCATCCCCCAGCCACCCCATCCCTCCCATCCCCCTCCCCCCAGCAACCCTCAGTTTGTTTTGTGAGATTAAGTCTTATGGTTTGTTTCATCTTGTTTCATTTTTCCCTCCCTGCCCGCGACGACCGCCCCCCCTTAAAGTTTTTTTTAATTTTTAAAAAAATTTATTTTTTATTTATTTTCAGCGTAACAGTATTCATGATTTTTGCACCACACCCAGTGCTCCATAATGCCCACCACCTGGTACCCCAACCTGCCACCCCCCCCGCCACTTCAAACCCCTCAGATTGTTTTTCAGAGTCCATAGTCTCTCATGATTCACCTCCCCTTCCAATTTCCCCCAGCTCCCTTCTCCTAACTCCCCATCTCCTCCATGCTATTTGTTATGCTCCACAAATAAGTGAAACCATATGATAATTGACTCTCTCTGCTTGACTTATTTCACTCAGCATAATCTCTTCTAGTCCCGTCCATGTTGCTACAAACGTTGGGTATTCATCCTTTCTGATGGAGGCATAATACTCCATCGTGTATACAGACCACATCTTCCTTATCCATTCGTCCATTGAAGGGCATCTTGGTTCTTTCCATAGTTTGGCGACCGTGGCCATTGCTGCTATAAACATTGGGGTACAGATGGCCCTTCTTTTCACGCCATCTTTATTTGTTTATATGACAGAATACGCAAGGGGGAGGCAGTAGGCAGAATGAAGGAGAAACAGGCTCCCTGGGATCATGACCTCAACTGAAGGTAGATGCTTAACTGCCTGAGCCATGCAGATGCCCCCCTATTATTTTTAGTTTAATTTAATTTAATTTAAATGTCTTTAAATTTTTAATTTTTAAAGTATTTTATTTATTTATTTGAGAGAGACATAGATAGCAAGAGAGAGTACAGGCAGGGAAGAGAGGGAGAAGCAGGCTCCCCTCTGAGAAGGGAGCCTGATGTGACTTGGGGCTTGATCCCAGGACACGGGATCATGACCTGAGCGGAAGGCAGACGCTTAACTGACTGATCCACCCAGGCACCCTGAAATGTCTTAAAAATTTAAAAAAAAAAAAAAAGATTTATCTATTTATCTGAGAGAGAGAGAGAGAGAGAGAGAGCAGGGGTGGGCAGGGACAGAGGGAGATAGGATCTTAAGCAGACTGCCCACCAAGCAGTCTGTGGCTTAATCTCACAATCCTGAGATCATGACCTGAGCCAAATCAAGAGTCAGATGCTCAACTGACTGAGCCATCCAGGTGCCCTCTTTTGCCTACTTATAAACTGGTTTGTCTTTTTAGTTTTGAATTGTAAGAGTTCTTTATATTCTGAAGACTATTCTTTTTTTACACTAGTATTATATCTTTCTTCATATTGAATTCTTGTGTATTTGCATTAATTTAGCGACTGTTCCTTTGGGATTTCCAGGTCTCCTCTCATATGTTCTGCAGATAGGGAGAGTCTTACCACTTCTCTTCTGAATCTTACGGTTATTTTCTCTTGTCCAGCTGCACCAATGTTAGTGCAATCTTAGCTAGTGCAATGTTAAACCATAGCGGAGAGCATAGACATCCTTGCCTTGTTCTTGTTTTCAGGAGAAATGCTTTTAGTTCCCCATTAATTTCAAAATGGATTTTTACTATTGGATATTTGAGTTTGCTTTATCTGACTATTGTTCCTGTACTCTTTTCTATTCCTTTTATTATATCTTTCCTTTCCACTCTTTCCACCATTTTATGAGTCATTCAGCCTAGTTTTAGCACGTTTGTTTTATGGATTTTCAGTAATTGTGCGTGTGCACGCGCAGCTGTTTTTCGTTAATGCAAAGTCATTAGAAATGCAAGAACTCTTCTGACTTGTTGCTTTCATGATGCCAGTTTCAGTAAATAATGGTTTCTTGAAACAAAAACAAACTTGAGAGGCATCTGTAGGGTGTTCTCACTGTAGGAGCATAAATACTGCTTGACTTCTTAGGCTTCTTTTGTAAGCAGAAAACATCAATACACAATGGGTATGAAAAATCAAAGAGAAAAAGAAAGGATGAATTTGAAACAAGATTTCTAAGAGAACTGGAAGTTACATTGTGAATTAAACAATGCAATCTTTATTTAAACTTTGACATGTTTTCCATGTCTTATTTTTTAAAAGTAGGAATATTTCTCAATGAGATACTCTGTTCTTAAAAAAGTGAAAAATATATTTTGTGTCAAGCTTTTAACCTGAGTGTATTGTTATTGTTACATAGAACAAGAAAACATTGCTGGAAGCCACAATAGTTGTTCACTATGTTTAAGAGCCGTTCAGTAAAAGGAGCCCCATGATTAGGTATATTTTGGTAAAATTTTGAGCTACAAAGAGGAAACAATTCTTCAATCTTCTAGAAAGGAAAAAAAGTTTAGTTTTAAGAAATCAAGCACCTGCATGACTTCTTTGATAAAATGAAATGCCAGAAGGCTATGAAGCAGAATTTCGAGAAAGATAATGCAAGGGTTTAGAAAACACATTGCCTTTTTCTTTTCTTAAAAATTGTCTCTATTATGTATTATCAACACGGATAAGTCTCAAAAGCATGCTGAGAAAAAGAAAATCAAGGAGAGTAAACACTGAAACAGTTAAAGTTTGCTGTGTACTTTTTTTTTTTGGAAGATTTTATTTATTTGTTTATATATTTGAGAGAGAGAGGGGCGGGAAGGGGCAGAGGGAAAGGGGAGAAAGAATTCTAAGCAGACTCCCACACTGAGCCTGGAGCCTGATGCGGGGTTTAATCCCACAACACTGAGATCATGACCTAAGCCAAAATCAACAGTTGGGACGCCTGACTGAGCCACCCAGGCACCCCACAATTTTTTTTCCCCTCCAGCACATGCATTTAAGTGCTATATGCTATTGCATTGCATAACTACACTGCAATATATTTATCCATTCTCTGTTCATGAATTTTAAGGACATTTTCAATTTTTCTCAATCAGATTAATACTTCATTTTTTTCTTCCTCAAGTACACCCTTTCTTTTAGGGAAGGTCTGAGACAGTTACCTCTCTTGGCCTTTGGATGTCTGAAAATGTCTTGTTTTACCCCCGCCCTTGAATTAATAGTTTGACTTAGTTTTCCATTACTTTTCTCCAGTTCTTTGAAGATAATGCTCTATTGTGTTCTTTTAATTGAAGTCCAATGAACATAACAGTGTTATGTTAGTTTCAGTGTACAATATAACAATTCAACATTGTTTTCCATTGCTCTGTTGTCTGTTAAGTACACACACAATATGTGCTGCAGAAGTGTTGGCTAGGACCATGGTGTCTAAGCACAGCTCCATGGTTCAGTCACCACAGTTGGTGCCAGTAGAAGGAGCCTGCTCTGGAAACAGCATGGCACCACCTGCTGTGCCCACACCATCAGTCCCGTACATTGTTCAGGCTACAATCTCAGCCTCTTGTGTCTCTCTGAGGTAGCAGAGAAGGAAGGGTGACTGGGTCAACAGGTGTCTTCCCAGCACTGGGATATCTCTGCCCATCTCTCACACAATCATCTCTAATCATCTCACTGAAACTGATTAGTGGAGTGAAAGACTGGAAGAGGGGCCAAAATGAAATCCTGTCGCCCCTGGTGGATATCCTCCTGGTCTACGGTGGATCCTGGACAGCTGCATGTGTAAGGTGTACCCAAACAGGCTTCTCCTCTGGCTTCCTGCCGAGATCTCTATGTTCCTATTTGGGGCTGAAGCCTTGCCTGGAGTGCCAGACCACTTGCCTCCTGCCAGCCCCATGTCCCTCATATTCCCACTTGCCGCCTGGGGTTTTGCTCTGAACAGGGCAACCACCCACCATCAGGACTCCATCAGTTGTCAGAGTGTTGTATTGCTGGGTCTCGCCCACCAGACTGGAACTTCCTGGAAGTTAGCACAAATCAAGCAAGAGACCAAATTTTCTTGGACATTTCATGTCAGCCTCCACCTGCCTCCCCCCCATTCTAATAGTCCTGTCACTGTTCTTGATAGCGGCACTATCACCTTGTGGTCTTCTCTACTGTGGAGTGAGGTCTTGGTCCAACTTGTGGTCAAGCCTACATAAATATACAATAACTTAATTGCCTAAAGTCAGGTATACATTTGGGGGGCGCTAAGCACTTTCCGTAGCCAAGATTTCAGAAATGCCACCTAATGTTCTTATGATGTAAACTCTATACATTTCTCCAGACCTTTGACAGTGACTCGAAGGGTCAAGAATATCTTCCGTTCAAGTTGTGTATCTATCTTTTGAAGCAAAGATTATGTATCTTCCTGTACTAGTAAGTTACCCTATCATTTTATATTCTTCAGTTAAGAATATATTTTGACATTTCTCTTTATGAAAACATGAAACTAATAAAAGCAAAGCTGAAGGTAAAATCCAGGTGCCCTCCACTTTACTTCAATATTTAAGACCCACCTCTACAAAGCCTTTATTACCAAGTAGCTTCCTTGAGTTCAGTCCTTTCTAACCATCTAAGTTATTGTTTCTGCCCAAATATTAATATTCAATCGCCAATGGCCGTGGACTCTTCTTTAGTTGTTTAACACACAAACATGATGCCAGGGATTTGAATAGAAGTCCCTTGAGAGCTGGAATACAGAGCCCCTCGTGTGTGTGTGCGTGTTATGTGCATGTGCATGCATGCGTGTGTGTGTGTGTATTTGCTGTTGTACTTCACAGATTCCAAATCAGTGTTAGGCGTATAGTAGTCATTTTAAAAACATGCATGCGGCATCTGGGTGGCTCAGTCAGTTCAGCACCCAACTCTTGGTTTCAGCTCATGTCGTGAACTCAGGGTTGGGAGTCCGAGTCCCATGCTGGGCTCCACACTCAGCATGGAGTCTGCTTGAGATTCCCTCTCCTCCTCCCTTTGCCCCTCCTACTCATGCTCTCTCTCTTTCTCTAATAAATAAATAAGTATTTAAAAAAATAAAATGAAAAACACGGGGGCGCCTGGGTGGCTCAGTGGGTTGGGCCGCTGCCTTCGGCTCGGGTCGTGATCTCAGGGTCCTGGGATCGAGTCCCACGTCGGGCTCTCTGCTCGGCAGGGAGCCTGTTTCCTCCTCCTCTCTCTCTCTGCCTGCCTTTCTACCTACTTGTGATTTCTCTCTGTCAAATAAATAAATAAAATCTTTAAAAAAAAAAAAAAATGAAAAACACGTATTGAGTTAATCACAAGCTGGCCCTACTCCAGGGTGCCCTTTGCCAGTCAGGAGGAGATGACTGAGAAAAGCCCCAACCTTACCAGGAACAGCTGCAGCAGCAGCACCAGCAAAAGCAGCAGGCGTTGGACCCGCGGTCCCCTGCTCCGGGCTGGTCTGGCATGGAGCTGGTGGTCTCCTGGGGTGCAGGCATCTGCCGTTTCCGCATCTCCGTCCGCTCAGATCTCATGGGCTGCAACAGGGCGAGCAAAAGAGGAGCCTGTTACCACCACACAAAGCCAGAGAGTCGGTTGTCTGGATCGCAGAGAAGACAAAATTTGGACTCTCTCCAAATCATTTCTGAGAATTCTGGCAAAATTTGGTGCTTATTCATTTCTATAGCCAACATCTCATGCCGGCATTGTGAATAAAGGGGCGAGTGCAGGGGTCCCTATTCTAAGGCAGTTCCAGGTCAGGAGAGGACTCAAACACTGACATCACCTAGATGAGGCCATCATGGTGATGGCTATGATGAGGGCATTTTGCAGCCCTCAAATGTCCCTTTTGATGTCCCTTCTGGGCTCAACTGCCAGGGAGCAGTCCCAGGTGAGAGCTGAATTAAGGATGCCCACAAGGCATGACGGTGTGAGCACTGTGGACCAGCGCATGCATATGGGAGGAAGCCAGGCCAAGATGGCAGGCATGTTAATAAGGCTGTAAGAGGAAATATCCCGAGAGGGAGGATGGAAGTCCCGGGAGGCCACTGGCTTCTGAGACCCTACTGACAGGTTCAAGTCTTAACAAGCTGTGAAACTCTGAAGAAGATACCCCACTGCGATATGTGCAAAGCACCTAGACCCTACCTGCTACTTAGTTTTTGCTTCGTTAGTCCCAGGAAGCAAGGGAGGGCTAGGGACCGAAGCTCTGCTCTGGTCCTGCCTTCTGCAGGAGCACCCTCCCCCCCGCCCTGCCCCGCCCCGGCCTACTTCAGTGGACAGTAAGCCATGGCAAACAAGGTCTACATCCTTCACCCTGTCCTTTTCCTGAGGACCACAAGAGAGAAGCATAAAAGCAATGTAAGAATGAGAAATTGCCAAGTGAGCTTTTCCATTTGAGGCTATCATTCAGATGTTGGTGAAGTAAAAGCAAAAAATACCAAAGCTACATTAAAGAACCTTAGATGGGATTTTGGGATTAAATTCTGGATGTATTCTTCTATTCCAACATTAGATTGATCTCTTCCTACTATTACCGATTATTATAGTCTATTGGACTTTTTTTTTTTTTAAGATTTTATTTATTTGTCAGAGAGAGAGAGAGAATGAGTGCGGGGAGTGGGAGGCAGAGAAGGAGAAGCAGGCTCCCTACTGAGCCAGGAGCCGCTGCAGGGCTTGGTCCCAGGACCCTGGGATCATGACCTGAGCCAAAGACAGACGATTAATGGACCAAGCCTCCCAGGTGTCCCTGGACTTTGCTTTAATGATCACAGTTTTCGTATATGTGTTTATATTGGGTAGGCAAAGTTCTCTAAACAAATTAAAAAAAAACTGGTATTGGCTGTTCATGTCTGTTTTCTCATCCAGCTGAATTTTGCAATCAGCTTTTCAAGGTCCAGAAATACCATGTTGGGATTTTGAGTAGGATCACATTGAACTTATAGGTCTATTTATGAGAAATGAGATCAGTTTGAGTACCTGCCAAATCAGGGCGACTCTTCTGGAGTAGCTCTTTTAATTACCCCAGGATGTAGTTCCAGGACTGCAAGAGAGACGCAGCCAAGTGTTTACCATCCTTTCATCCACAGCCGGAACAACGCTCACAACTCCCAACCACAGTGCCCAGCCCCATGAGTCCAGGATGCCTGCACTGAGGTGGCTCACTTGTTCAAAGGGTGGAGACAGAGACAGTTGTCCAGCTCACAGCCACGTTTTATGGGCACCATGAGGAGACATGCCCCTTTAAATGCCCCTGGGGTAGAAACCTGGGGCTCCTCTAGGCATCTGTGGCATTGCAGCAGAGAGAGACTGACAATGGTTTTCCTTCATTCAGGACACTGAGGGACAAGGACAAGCCAGCACAGGCTCTAAACAGAGGTGCTGGGAGAAGGAGATACCCCAGCTAATTATTTTCTAAGAGATACTGATGCAACTTGCCTCATTAAAAAGGAAAAAAAAATCCCAACAGCTTCCCAGAAGGAAGGATTGTAACGTGGTAACGTCAATGGGTTTCAAGGGACTACTCTTCCAACATCTTTGCAACACTGGGGTTTCCCGATCAGTACATGAACTAGGTGTTCATTGAGAGCCTGCCTCTCTGTAGATTCTAAAGACTTTCCTCAAACAGGTCTTGCATATTTTTGATAGATTTATTTCTAAGTATTTTATAGATTTGTTTTTGTTGCTATTGTAAATACTTCCCCGCTTCAAGGTTTTAAGTAGTTATTTTAGTGTATAGGAAGGCTAAGGGTACTGTATCTGGCCTCCCTGTTGAATTCTTTAATTAATTCTAGTAGTCCTTCGCTGATCCTCTTCGGTTATTAATTCTAGTAGTCCTTCGCTGATCCTCTTCGGTTTTCTAGGTGGATGATCATAGAGTCTATAAATAGTTACACCTGTCTGTTTACTTTCTGTACCTTTCCAAGTCCAAGATCCTTCCTCTCCTTGGTCTAATTTCACTGGCCACATAAATATCGAAAAGTAACAGTACTTTTAGGGACCTTTCACTTCTTCATGACTTTAATAAGAAGACTTGATGGCACTTTGCCCATATGTGGAATATGTGCTGGAGGTTTCTGGGAGAAGATAATTTTACAGAGCTAAGCATATTTTTTCTGTTAGTTACACAGCACAAAATAAGCTGTGCCTCCTAATCTTATTATTTATTTATTTTGCTGAGAAAGAGTAGGGGGGGGGGCAGAAGGCGCAAGAAAGAGAACCTCAAGCTGACCCAAGTTCAGCATGGAGTCTGATGCAGGGCTCCATCCTGACCTGGACCAAAACCAAGAGTCAGCTGCCCAACGGACTGAGCCGCCCAGGAGTCATTTCTGCCCTCTGCTTATCCTTTTAATTAACATATTTTATTTGCTTGTATACACCTCATGTCTGTAAATCCTGGAAAGACTTAATGATTTAGTGAGCAAACTCTGAGAGAATGTCATGGGGTTGCTCATGACTAAAGACAGCCTTCAGAAATCAAAGGCAAATGACATCAAAGTCTGCTCTTACACATTTTTGAAAACAGCTCCGTTGAGATGCAAGAAACATACAGTCTGCACATACTGCTTAAAGTGTGTAATTTGGTACGCTTTGGCATGTGCATACCTGTGAGCTACTACTACAGTCATAAGCACATCATGAACCACAAGTTTCCTCACACCCTTGGGAATCCGTCCATCAGGCCCCTTTCTCCTGCTCCTGCCTGTTCTCAACCATCACTGATCTACTTTCTCCCACCTTACGTTAATTTGCATTTGTTAAGAATTTTATACAAATGGGATCTTTTTTGTTTGGCTTCCTTCACTCAGCATGATTATTTCATGATGGTTATGTGTATCAATCCTTCATCCCTTTTTTAAACTTCTGAGCAGCATTCCATTGTCTAGATGTACACAATTTGCTCATCCTTGCACCTGTTGCTGGCCTTACACCTTACTGATGGTTCCTGAAAGAATTACATATGTATAAAAGGCATTGTCTTTTTCTTTTTAGATTTTATTTATTTGACAGAGATCACAAGTAGGCAGAGAGGCAGGCAGAGGGAGGGGGGAAGCAGGCTCCCCGTGGAGCAGAGAGCCTGATGCAGGGCTTGATCCCAAGACCTCGGGATCATGACCTGAGCCGAAGGCAGCAGCTTAACCCACTGAGCCACCCAGGCGCCCCATTGTCTTCTTTTGAACACAGAAGTCTTTTATCAGGTGAGAGGTGCATGTGACTGTGATTATATTAAAAATTTACAGAACTGTATACAGTTGTGATGTTTCTAGTTTGCTCTTCCACATTGAATAATGCTTGATGATTATGTTCTTTTGGTATTTCTTGGACTAGACATGGTTGTTAACTTTTTTTTTTCACTTAAAATTCCTCCCTTCTTTTCTCAGAATTTCATGTTTCAATTCATCTTTATAGAGTTTCAACTTAGCTTCATAATCTACTTAATTTTTCTTCTGTTCAACATTAGAATTTCTTGTATGGTTTCTTGGAAACCTTACATGTGGTTCATTAACATTGACATCTTGAATTATTTAAAACTTTGGGTAAACAAGAAATATATGCTATTCCTATAAAATCTACAAGCAACCTATCTCCTCTCATTTCCAAGCTTTTTAAATGAATAGAGATGGTTTTTACTCAGTGCTGGAGGGCTCAGTGGACGAGTAGTTAGTCTTGATGATTTATGCCCTGCTGAGCCGTGGTGGAATAGGAGAGCACGAGAAAAGGCAAAAAATGTTAATAAAAACTGAATATTAAATATTAGCAAAATGTTGATAATTGTTGGAAGTTGTGTCATTAATGCGTGGACTTTGTTATACCTTCCTCTCTACAATTTTTTTTTCTTTGACAGCAAGGGCGCAAGCTGAGGGGAGGGAGAGAGCATGGAGCCCTGAGATCATGACCTGAGCTAAAATCAGGAGTTGGATGTTTAACCGACTGAACCCCCAGGTGCTCCCTTCCACTGTACACTTAGAAATGTTTGAAAATCTTCTTTAAAGTTTTTAAAATGTTGAATTCTATCAGTTAAAAAGTCTATTGAGAATATGAATCTATTAAGAATATGAATCTTCTTCTTTGAATAATGAATGAAGTAAATTAATGAATTTCTTAATTTTGAATCACCTTTACCTTACAAGTAAACTCTTCCTCAGTTTAAAAGATGGTTATTCTTGGGGCGCCTGGGTGGCTCAGTGGTTTAAGCCTCTGCCTTCCGCTTAGGTCATGATCCTGGGGTCCTGGGATCCAGCCCCGCCTGCTTCCCCTCCCCCCTCCCTCTGCCTGCCTCTGCTTACTTGTGATCTCTGTCAAATAAATAAATAAAATCTTAAAAAAGATGGTTATTCTTTTATTATACTGCTGAGATAAATTTGATAAAACTTATAAGGAGTTTTTAAAAAATCAATCTTTTTTTTAAGATTAAAGATTTAATTAACTAATATATTTGCAAGAGAGAGGGAGAGTTGGGGGTAGTCAGAGAGGGAGAAGACGGGAGAGAATCTGAAACAGACTCCATGGAGCTGATACGGGGCTTGATCACATGACCTAGAGCACAACTTGAGCAGAAACCAAGAGTTAGATGCCCAGCTGACTCAGACACCCAAGCACCACTATCTCTATAAGGAAATTATTTTTGTCAGTCCTGAAGATTTATAGAATTTGCCTGTAAAATTACTGAAATCTCTCAAGAGTGGCTTGTTGACTATGTTTTCAATTCCTTCTTTCATTTCTGTTCTTCCTTTCTTCCTTTCCTTGAGGTATTTTTTCATCTCCTGTAAAAAAAAATCCGTTTCATCTAGTTTGCAAATTTCTGAAAATCATTATTAATAGTCATCACTGTCAGAATGCAATGCTTTTAATTACTACCTGCTTGTTTAAAAGACAATTGTGTGATTGCTTATGGGAGAGTAACATATTTAATGTTACAAAATAACATTGTTATTACATAATTATATTACATAAATTTATTAATACAAATATATTTGTTATTACATAAATATATTACAATATTTATGTTACAAATACTTGTAGAGACTTAATTTTTTAATGTAATAGTTAATATGAGGCCTAAAAACATGTATTATAAATATTTTATTTATCTATTTGTCAGAGAGAGACAGAGAGTGCACAAGTAGGGGGAGATGCAGAGGGAGGGGGAAAAGCACACTCTGCTGAGCAAGGAGCCCGAGGGTGGGGTGCCATCCCAGAATCATGACCATAGCTGAAGGCAGATGCTTAACCCACTGGGCCACCCAGGCATCCCTAAAAACGTATATGGGATGAATGCCACACGTTTTAAAGATTTTTAAAATATGCCATTGGTATGTATCAGCTCAGCTAGTCCTTTTATACACTGGTGTCTGATTAGCCAAACTAGCTTCACATATCTTTTTTCCTTTGCCATCACCATATCTGTGGGAGAACTCTGCACACATTTAAATTCCATTAATTCTCTCTAAATAACATGGAATCGGTGCTTCTTTATCTTTGCTATTGTTTTCCTGTGAGGTGAGTATCGGGCATGGACTGCTAGGTATCATCACTTCGATGTCTGTTGGGATGTCACATGCATAACGAGCCAGTAACTGGCTGCCTTTGCTTGAGGCGTTACAGGAATGCAAACCAATGTCAGTGACCTCAGATGCTTTATTCTGTAATTTACGGCATTTAAAGAACAGCCTGAGGAAATGTGAATGACATAGGTCGGCCATTTATTAACTATTCAGATCTTAACCAAAAGATAATCCTACTCAAACATGGCTTTTCCCAATTCCTAGGAACCTGGCATTTAAGAGAATTCTTTCAAAGTTTAAGTAAAAGCCAGGGCAAACTCAACCTTGATCATACTTTTAGTAATTTGGAATCAAAAGGAGTATCTTGTAAGAAAAAAAATTTGACCTAACCATAATTAGCTCAGAAAAAATATTTATTTTCTGGTAAACTTAAACTTGGTGCTTGGATGATCATTAATAGCTATTTATTTTCAGTATAGTTTCCAACCTCTGCAAACAGCCATTTTTGAATTACGCATTAGGAATTTGATGACACATCAAGTCTCATATGAAAAAAATCTTCTCTCTTAAGGCCCAAGACCTGAGCTCCTGTTAGAATCATAGACAAGGGTATTGACTTATAGACAAAATGCCAATGAAGGAGAACCAAGAATCTTAGAGGGCATAAATTCAAGACCATTCTGAGCAATTCTTAGAAAATGATCCTACCATAAGGTGACAGTTTGAGACCCTGAAGGTTAAACCAATATATAAGGAAACTAGAGAGGCCAACTTCCCATGAAAGCAAATCCTAAATCCATCTATAGAGCCTCTGACTTCCTTTTTCTTTAACACACCTTGCCTCTTGAAGTATCTCCCCTTTGGGCACTACTCCACAGTGGATCGCCAGCGTATGAAAATTAATAAAGGGAAACCTCACTAAAAAGGAGTCAGGAGACCAGAAGGGGGAGCTCTCACCCCTTACCAATTGATGTCAATTACAGGAAGAACTGCCAATTACAGACCTCAACAGAAAAATCCTCAACAGGAAAGAACGGTCAATTAGAGGCCACAACAGGAAAAGATACACACTGCATCTCCTCCAAGAAATCAACTACCCCAGCAACTCAGCCAATGAGAAACCCTCATCATCCTGAACTCTTGCTTTTCTCAAATAGACCTTTTTTCAAAACAACCCCTTCCCAGCTTCCTCCTTTTTATTAAGTAACATTTACTCTCCTTTGTTGTGCTAGCCCATGATTTTTTGCTGTGACCTGCTTGTCCTCAATTACAGTTCTCTGGTATTCTTGAATAAACCGGTTTTTGCTGGTAAAATAACTTTTATTTTTATCACTGTAAATTTCATGGATTTCTGTTTTCATTTCAATTACTCTTTATCTTTCTCAAAAACTGCTTTTGTTAGTTTTCTCCTCACTTCTGGCACTAAGTTCTTGGTTCATTTATTTTCCATCATTACTGTTTTCTAATTAATGCATTTTGGGCTACACATTTTTATCCAATTACTGCTTTGATCTTAACTATGAGTTTTGAATGTGGCATTACTGTTTAATCCAAAGAATTCAGATCAAATTTAAGTTCAGATTTCTTTTTATCCAAGGCTTTTCAGAAACAAGGTTTTAGTTTCTTGACTAACCTGTCACTGGGATACACACACACACACACACATATATATACATATATATGTGTGTATATATATATATATATATATATTTTTTTTTTTTTTTTTTTTTGCACTGATTAGAAAATGTGGCCTCTATGACTTTTCCACTTTTGAATATATTGAGATTTGGGAGTAAGGATATAGCTTTGCTTACCTTTAGTTTTATGTTTTCCAGAATGGCATATAAAGGAAATCATACAGTGTGTAGCCACTTCTAGAATTTTCCAGTCATTTTCTGAGATCATAATGTCATTGGGATCAACAACCCATTAGCCTGGTCACTTGCTTCACAGTGGAATCATTACTCCCAGACCAAATGGGGTCTCTCCGATTCTTTACATATTTTGGAAAGACTCTAAATTGTAATACAGATAAGCAGGCTGTCAGCATGTTGAAAACATCATGTGTTTCACAAGAAAGGTGATTTATGAGTGTGAGGAATTGTTATGCCATACCCTCATCTGAGATAAAGAAGAGAGGGAATGGGGTGGGCAAAGACCATAGAACCTCTTGCCTCCTCACCACCCATGAGCTCAATCATCCCCCCTCCCCCACCTCCCACCTTATTTACCAGTTGCAGAAGTAACAGATTTGAGTTTTGCCCTTCCTGTTTTCACATTGAAGGAGTTAGAAATGAAGTCCAAATGGGGTGGGAGGTGCAGGTGGATAACTATCTCTGGTATATGATAGCTTTAGTAATTCCAAATATATCAGCTCTACTAGGTTTACTACAAACGAGGGCGAGACCCTGAGGGTGAGACTTCCTCATGCACTACATGGTGCACGTGAATTATATTTTTTCCCATCATGCCTTCTATTGGTCTCCCCCCCGAAAAATTTTTTGAGCCTGTTCAAATGATCAGATCTGTACTAGGAACAAAGCTCCCTTCCTCGGGAGCCACTTCTGTTCATCTATCCACACTGCTTGCTGAGCTGCCACTGCCAGGGCACTGAGCTGCGTCAAAAGAATAAGGGGAGGTGAACCATGAGAGACTATGGACTCTGAAAAGCAATCTGAGGGTTTTGAAGAGGCAGGGGGGGGGGAGGAGGTTGGGGGAACCAGGTGGTGGGTATTAGAGAGGGCAGGGATTGCATGGAGCACTGGGTGTGGTGCAAAAATAATGAATACTGTTATGCTGAAAATAAATTAAAAAATAAACTAAAAAAAAAATGGCGGTGATAACTCCAGGAATATTCTCTGTGCTGCCACCTCAAGAGACACTCTCTTTCCTTGTTCTGCAGTAACAATGCTGAGTAGTTAGCAGAATTTGCTCCTAATCTGACCCTGATTTTGGTCTTTAAGTTTCCCCACCCTGGAACAGCTTTTTCTAACATTATTTTGCCCTGGATGCATGATGAGTTTTCACAGATGCCACCTTTAGGTCTGTATTCTGCACCCCGACCCTGCCACAGGGCAAGCACACCCAAGGTGTCCTCATCAGCCACATGGCAGGCAGCCACGTGTGAGCCTTCTGCAGGAGATGCAGCGTTTGTTCTTGGAGCTGGGTGCTCACCTGCGGGGACGGGCGGGGGCAGTGGAGGAACCTAGGATCCGGGTTTCTCTCAGAGGGCACCTGACTTCTGAGGAACTGTAAGAATTCAAGTGAACAGGCTGGGGAAAGGGATTGTTCCAAGTCCTTACACAGGTTGTAGGGAGGTGCTTATCAGGTGTGATCAGCACTGGGCTTTCAGAATCTCAAGGGATTTGCTTCTGAGAGCGCTTGGCTTTGAGGGTGGTTAACCCACAGGAAGTCTCTTTCATTCAAGAATCTACACCATGACGTTTGAAAAACAGACCACCTGAAATCAGCCGGGCCCATTCATTCACTCCTGAGCTTCCTGGGTTTAGCTACATCGTCTGAAAACACCAAGAGGTGAAGGTGGCTTTCTCTGACTCAGAGTCCAAGCTTTGACCCCCAGATCACCTGAGGCTTATTAAGTCACAGCCACGCCCACTGTCTGCCTAAGACTTCCACCTGTTATTCTTAGCTGCCAGGAAATAAGCTGAACCCAGGTCAACAGTGATGTTTCCATTTTGTTTAGCTGGATCCTGAAATAAACCAATTTTAGGGAATGTGGGCACATTATCCTGTGCCACAGTCATCACCAGAAAGAAGTCCAACTCATCTCAGCTCATGAAATATTAATAAAAGCTGGAAGTTACTTGCACTGACTTCTACATAGTCAAATGGACCAGAACTCTAATCAGAGCTGTATCTTCTACTTCTGTGACACAGAGAGCTAACAGTTTTTAGGAGCTCGTGGGGTGGCAGAAGACCTTAGCTCTTCCTCTGTGCAAAACTAGGAGTTTTCAAAAATTTGTCTTTGATTTTATTGTCTGAATAATTTGGGGGTTATTTTTAGAAAAAGCTGGTTCATTGTTCAAGGAGGGGAAGTCAACTGAAAGCATACTAATAACAATAGGCATTTTAGAAGTGTAATTACTTCCAAATGGATGTTTACACATTTCCTCACCTCTTAAAAAAAATATGTAAGTATGTTACCATCTGTTTCACAGTGCCTGTGAATGGAAATCTTTACTCTGCTGTTTAAATAGCTGCCACCAAGTTTAAGACCATAATAGTAACATCTTTCTCTTCTTTTCTGCTATTATTAAATGGACGTATTGTGTGACTCAACTTTTATGATTGCCTTTGGGAAATAATAAAAATAGTATGATCTGAAGGAAATTAATCAATTATGCATATTTTAACTTGTTCTTTTTTAGTATCAGCCAACAATTAAGGAACATTTTGCAAGTACTGACTGAAATCTTTATCTAGGCTTTCCTTATCCCAAAAACCATGGGGAATTTCTCAAGGAGACTGGAGATAGATGTATTCCCAGTAATAAAGTAGCTCAGGGCACCTTGGAAAGTACTAAATGTGTATTACAAACTTTGTCTGTGGGGCTGCTTTAGGAAATCTCCAGATCATGAAGGAATGTGTCAGGCAATCATTAACGGTTTGCACAAGAATTTCTGCCAGCTTTTTTAGTGCTTCTCAGCAAGGAATGGGCCCTCTTCCAAGAATGCATGAGTAAATCACTGCAAATTATAGAAAAAAACCACAAAAAAAAAACCACAAAAAACACAGGACAACATATTTGCAACATGGAAAAATTAAAGTCCAAATTCAAACTTATTTCCATGGACAAACCTACCCATTCTCTCCTTCTTTCTGTCTTGGTAAGCAGAGTTGTAGTCTATCCTGTTGAAGAAAGCTTGAAGCCACCCTCCACTCCTCCCACTTCCATCTGGTGGCAAAGCCAAATGAAGTCTCCCCCCAAGGATTCTTTTGTGTCCATCCCCCTTTCTTTCTCCACATGCCTAGGTCCTAGTTAACATCTCTGACATTGGATCATGAAGAAAGTCCCCACATCAATCATTCTGCCTCTATTCTGGCCTTAGATCATTGGAAAAGGGGTAGCATTCTGGAAGAAGGTGTGAGAGAGTTATCACTGCCCTTCCTCCCTCTGTGGTCTTTCTTTTTTACTCTTCCTTCTAAGGCAGCGTTTTAGGTGTTACTTGGTAGGGAAGCAGTTGCCTTTGGGATGAGTATGCTTTTTCTTGGGAGATACATTTTCATTTTGGATGAAGGTAAGGCTGGGGAACTGAAGAAACACAAGTTATTGGGGGTGCCTGGCTGGCTCAGTTGGAAGAACATGTAACTCTTGATCTTTGGGTTGAGTTCAAGCCCCACACTGAGCATAGAGATTACTTAAAAAGAAAAAAGAAGGGTGCCTGGCTGGTTCAGTTGGTTAAGCATCTGACTCTTGATTTTGGCTCAGGTCATAATCTCAAGGTTATGAGATTGAGCCCTGCATTGGCTCCACACTGGGCATGGAGCCTGCTTGAGATTCTTTCTTTCTCCCTCTCCTTCTGCCTTTCTGCCCCATCTGCCCCTCCCTAAAAAAGGAGAACAACAGGTTTTCTGATGCTTCTTTGGCTTATACTCTGAAGAGCCACGAGAGAAGCATGGACAGTGCTAGGTCATCAGCTAGGTCAGGAGGGTTAGAAACCTGACATGACTGTGGCCAGAAATTGGGCAGGAATGTGATCTGCTCCTCATAGTTTCTTATGTGCTATCTCTCAGGGACCTAACTGCTGTGGAAGATGGCTAGGTGGAGAGCAGATGTAGTCAAGAAAAGGTTAATATTGGGCGCCTGGGTGGCTCAGTGGGTTAAGCCGCTGCCTTCGGCTCAGGTCATGATCTCAGGGTCCTGGGATTGAGTCCCGCATCGGGCTCTCTGCTCGGCAGGGAGCCTGCTTCCTCCTCTCTCTCTCTCTGCCTGCCTCTCTGCCTACTTGTGATCTCTCTCTGTCAAATGAATAAATAAAATCTTTAAAAAAAAAAAAAAAGGTTAATATTAATTCTAGGACTATGTAACTAGCATTCTAGGTTAGTCAAATTTGACATATTTTTCTAAACTGATATTTCTTTTCTTATGACAATTGTTGGACATCTCATTTGTTTACCATATCCAAAATATCTTAAAAAGAAACATACATCAAAACATCAATACAGTGATTTTTTTTTCATGATGGCAGGATAGCAGTGCCTAACATACAGGAGGAGTAGAAATAATACACATATATTTATATGTGTACATATACACATCTCTATACACACTTACATATATTTTATATATAATGATAACACAATGGCTTAACAAATTAAGCTGCCCATTTTCACGTAGAAGAAATAAGTTGCCAGTGTATGAATGGATTCCATCGGACCCCTCTGTCAAAAATATAAAAATCAGTCATTTTTGTTTTTACATCTAAAGTTTAGCTTTTTGGGGGCGCTTGGGTGACACAGTTGATTAAATGCCCAACTCTTGGTTTAGGCTCAGGTCATGATCTCGGTGGTGTGGGATTGAGCCCCACATCGGGCTCCACACTCAGTGCAGAGTCTGCTTAAGTGTCTCTCTCTTTCCCTCTCTACTCCTCTCCCCCGCACACTCTCTAAAATAAATACATCTTATTTTAAAAATTATAAGTTCAGCTTTTCTTAAAAATTTTAAAAGATTTATTTATTTATTTGACTGAGATCATAAGTAGGCAGAGAGGCAGGCAGAGAGAGAAGGAGAAGCAGGCTCCCCGTTGAGCAGAGAGCCGGATACGGGACTCGATCCCGGGACCCCGAGATCATGACCTGAGACGAAGGCAGAGGCTTAACCCACTGAGCCACCCAGGTGCCAGGTGCCCTGCTTTTTCTTCATTTTCATAGCAATCCATAACCTAAAATCAGTCTAAGGATACCATGAAGATTTAGCGAACTACTAAAACAGGGAAAGGCACACACACACACACACCCCAGAAGAGGTAAAATAATGAAGAAAATGCCAAGAATGGTGATCCTATGGAAAAACCTACATTGCTGATGGGAGTGCACACTGATACAACCCTTTGGACACTCTCATAATCCGTGAAAGCTGACCATGTGCACACCTCTGACCCAGCCACTGCAGCTCCTGGGATCCACTTCCCAGTAAGGCTGCACCAAGAGCATACACTAGGATATTCTTGGATTATGTAGTAACAGGTAATTGCCTAAAACTACTCAAATGTCAACAGTAGAATGCGTCAATTGTGGTATATTCATACAACAAGCTATAACTCAGCAATGATCGATCTGTAGTTACCTGGACATGTGGATGAATCGCACCAACAACGCTGAGTAAGAGAAGCCAGGTGAAACAGACCATGCATGACTCCCTTAAGAGAAAAATACAAGCCCCAGCAAAACGGCTGTTCGCTGCGAGGAGTCTGAATAGTGCTTCATCTTGGTGAGGAGGTTTCTGGGAACCTATAATGTGCTGCCGCCGCAATGCAGGTGCAGGTTACAGGGGTGTGTTGAGGTGGTGAAAACGTATGTGCACTTCTCTGTTTGTACGGCAGGGTCTTAATGCTAAAATGCGAAAAGGCAGGCTAGAAGACATGGTAAGGGAAGACGGGAGGAACAGAGGTTTATAATTATCCAGATGTCTGTCACCTGCCAGGGCGTCTGACTTCATGATCCTCCCAGGGAACATGAGGCCGGGGAGCGACGTGCCTGGGAAGTCTTGCCAGCACGAACAGCCTGCACACCAGACTCCACATGCTGGCTTGCCTCCTCTCTCCACTTGAAGTGTTCCTTTTTGGTTTACTCTTACAAGAGGTTTGCCTTATGCTTTCAGTGTTTTTGACCCGTATGTCAAAGGGCCAGAAAGCATTATGAAGGAAGGAGCTTTTAAAAATGTGTAATAGCACCGGTGTTATACACAACTAACAAATCATGGAACACTACATCAAAAATTTAATGACATACTGGTGGACATGGGGAGTTAGAGAGGAGAAGGGAGTTGGGGGAAATTGGAAGGGGAGGTGAACCATGAGAGACTATGGACTCTGAAAAACAATCTGAGGGGTTTGAAGTGGTGGTGGGGGAGGTTGGGGGAACCAAGTGGTGGGTATTAGAGAGGGCACAGATTGCAGAGAGCACTGGGTGTGGTACAAAAACAATGAATACTGTTATGCTGAAAATAAATAAAAAATAAATTTAAAAAATTAATGACATATAATACGATGGCTAACAGAACATAATAAATGTGTAATGGTGATTGACATGAGTGTCCCTTTCATACAGAAATCATCCTTCGAAGTTCTTGGCGTCAATCTAAAGCCCAATAAGCACGATCATGGCCTTGTGAAAGATTTTTGTATGTTCCAGCATTGTTGGATATTGTCAACAAGACACTGTGAGAAATGGTAACAGGGATATGGGCTTCACATTCTTCCTGGGAGCTTTTGTTTCACAGCTTCTCAAATGTGGAAAATATGCGAAGTCTTTGATGATGTAGCAGGAGGATCAGGCAAAGAATGACCTGATAAAGGGCACGTGGGTGGCTCAGTCAGTTAAGCAACTGCTCAGGTCATGATCTGGGATGGAGGCCCTGCTCAGCGGGGAGTCTGCTTCTCCATCTCCCTCTCCCTCCTCCCCCACCCTGCTCATACTCTCTCAAATAAATAACATCTTTAAAAAAAAAAAAAAAGAATGACCTGATTAAAAACCAAGGGTAAAAGGTTAAAAATATGACCACATTGTTTGTTTTCAAAGGATTTTCCTGCTGAACTGGTCACACATTTATTGAGTTCCACCTGAAATAGTCTGTGTTGCAGACGGGTGTCCTGTGGGGGGAGCCTGACTATCTCTGCCAAGGGCTTATGTTCTAGGTAGAGAAACACAAAACCATGACAAAATATTGGTGAGATGCTAAAATGGTCAATACCCTATAGCATGATAAGGGGTTGAGGGCAGGGAAGGTCTCTGAGGATGGGACACCTGAAGTGAGACCAGCGATGTAGTGGTGGGTACACATGGATGCTGGTGGGGTGGCAGTGCTTCCGAGAAGGAACTGCAAATACGAATGATACTGGCCCATCCCCGAACATGCAGGAAGGGTGGTGAATGAGGAAGGGATGGAGGGTGCTGAGGACACATGAGTCAGGGAGATGAGAATGGGCTAGAGGCCTCAGAGACCAGAGAATTTATGGAGGAGAGCACCAGAATGAGGCAATGGGGGAAGTCACAGGTATGGGTTTCAGGACGAGGTTTCCATGTTGGTGCAGTTGGTCATGGCTGACCCTACAGATGATCGCATAAGTGAGGGTTGAGGTGTGGGAGGGGAAAAGCCTTCTGGAAGTGAGAAATCAAGAAGCTGAGAGACCAGAGGGTACCACAGGTCATTTACAGGAATGTTGAAGAAATCAGGAATGAAGACAGGGCCAGCACTGGAGAGAAAATGACGCCTACATTCTAGAGTCTTCTACCTGAGGGCAGGGGCCAGAGAGTGAGCAGATGATGGAAAGGAGCAGAAGCTGAGGTTCACTCTAAGGACAAGCCTTCAAAAGAATTATATATATATATATATATATATATATATATATATATTTTAGTTGTGGTAAATTTACATAACAAAATTTATCATTTTAACCATTTTTAAGTGTACAGTTCAGTGGCGTTAAGCACACACACACTGCTGTCCAACCATCACCACCATCTGTCTGCAGAATGTTTTCATCTCCAATCTCTGAATTCGTGAAACACTAACTTCCCATCCCCATCTCCCCCAGCTCCTGACAACCGCCATTCTATTTTCTGTCTCTAAAATGATGAGTCGTCTAGGTACCTGGAATAAGTGGGACCACACAGTATTTATCGTTTCACATCTGACTTACTTCACTCAGCATTGCGTCTTCAGGGTTCATCCATGTTGTAGCTCATCTCGGAACTTAAGAGTAGGGTATTTGAGGGAAGAATGTTTTTGAAGTGGCCATAGAGACACCCACTTAACTTCTAAGAATGGAAGTAAGTGGTAGAATTTCAGTGGATAAATGCCTGCAAGTACCAGGGCCGTGGGGGAAAGCACTATCTTCTGAGAGTAGCCAGATTTCAGTGAGAGAAGGAAGAGAAGGGATGTTGAGACACTTGTGAAAACCTGGGGCGTTCTGCTGGCAGACTGATTTCCAGAGAGCATGGTGGGCAGGAAGCTGAGAGGCATCGGATGAAGCCAGATCGTGGAGGTATGCATCCCTGTAGTGTCCAGGATCAGAAGCCAAGTGGGAATACCAGGTTTATTTGGAGAAGTCCTACAAGTCTTGGGCTAGCACTTAAAGAATAATCATTGAAAATAATGACCAATGATGGGCGCCTGGGTGGCTCAGTCAGTTAAATGTCTGCTTTTGGCTCCAGTCATGATCCCAGGGTCCTGGGATCCCAACATTGGGCTCCCTGCTCAATGGGGACCCTGCTTCTCCCTCTGTGCTCTCCCCCACCCTCTCAAATAAATTAAAAAACAATTTAAAAAATAAATTAAAAAAAAATGGGCAGTTGATCCAGAATTTCTACAATGGTGTATAGTGATCTGCACCATGAAGGGAAGAGATCATGGGGCATCAAGTCAGAGGGTCTACTTCTACTCTGACCTTTGCCACTTGTGTCGTCTGGACCAAACAACTTCATCCTCCTAAGCCTTCACGTCCTCATCGGGATATCAGCCACCTGGAGACTGGCTCAAAGTCATAAATGAGAGAATGTACATGAAAGGTCTCCGAAGACTACTTAAGTGCTACTCTAATGCCATTATTATTGCAAGTTTAATTATAATTAGTTATAATTATGGTGATTATGGATTATGGTGATGGCTACACACCCTGAATAGAGCAAAAAAATCCATTGAACTGTACACTTTAAATGTGTGAATTGTATGGTATTATGAATTATCTCCCAATATAATATTATTAAAATGCTGTTACTTTATATAGACTGTCACCTGAAACAAATGTAACATGGTTATCAATTACAATTAAAACAATTTTTTTAGATGCCATTTTTCAATTTACTTTAAAGGCAGCATGTTGAGCTGCATGAGTCCAGAAGAGCGGGGACGCTGGCCGCAAGTTCTGTTCTGGCTCTAACGTGGTGACCCTCCATAAGTCATTTGCCTGTGCTGGGCTTCTGGTGGCTGAGTCATTTCTATTTGCTGTGTTGTAAACTTCACGTTCACTGGGCATGGTATTTAATCGGGCATTGTTACTTTTGTTAGCTATGACAAAGGAATTCCATGACTTAGAACTGAGACACATCAGGGCAAGGAAAGAAAGACACACAGGGAAGAAGAGTAAGGAGACAACACGTGGCGGGAGGAGCAGCGACACACAAGTAACACAGAGTTGCAAGTGGCGAGGGGGAGAGGGCTGTGGGTGCATGATCCAGCACTGGGGTTGTAGTCGGAGTGTGGACAAGCCACCCGACTCCCGAAGGAAACTCTACATCATGGCCCAGAACTGTGTATAACATCTCATATTTAAACAGATTTTCAAGTCTATATCTGAAAAAGGAAGTGTCATGAAAATACTTTGCCGGGGCACCTGGGTGGCTCAGTCCATTAGGCATCTGCCTTCAGCTCAGGTCATGATTCCTGGGTCCTGGAATTGAGTCTCAAGTCGGACTTCCTGCTCAGCAGGGAGTCTGCTTCTCTCTCTGCCTGGGCCCCTGGTTGCATTCTCTCCGTCTCTTTCTCCCAAATAAGTAAATAAAATCTTAAAAAAAAAAAAAAAAAAAAAAAAGCAAATACTTCCACAAACATCATGTTATAGTGGGAAATTCAGATGAACATGCCAATCACCTTATACAGCATTTCAGTATGCTCTTGTATATGGGAGTTGGTTGGTACAAAGATCCAGAATGCAAGCTCTTTCCCTGGTTAAAAGCACAAGAAGTGCTCTTCGGCCCAGAGAATGATCATGTTTATAGTCTTTCCTACATGCAACTGTGGAGACATGGTTCTCAAAGTGCATGTGGAGAAACAGACATGAGTAAAGCTTAACTCATTACATTTCAAATTTTATTTGATAGAGAGGATAGTGAGTAAGTGCAGTTAATCCCACATTGGCCCTCACTGTGTTCAATCTGCATATTTCATCTCTTTCCCCGGTTTTGAAATCTAAATACAGTTAAAGCCCAGAGGGTATCATGTATTATGCATGCTTCAATATAGCCCTAGGAGTGTGAACTGAAATCTGATGTGAATTTAAATCCTCTATAAACTCACACTTATGAAACTGTCTAAAGTAAGGATGCAACTTCAGAGTGAAGCCAGTTTCTTCTTCGGTTCTGAGGTGATACAAGGAATATGCCCTCCCAGCAAGAAAAGGGATAAAAGCCCTCTTTGCTCTCCTAATTGGCCCCTACTCAGAGGTACACTCTGAATTCCTTTCCATACCAGGACAAGGGTCTGGAAACCTCTGATATCCTCAGATGCATTTCTGGAGGTGACACCGTTTCCTCAACCCAGAGAGTTCTCCAAATTAACAATGTGGAGGGGGAAATGCAATATAATCACCATCATCCTTGCTCAAGGCCAGCCAGGGAAACTGCAGCTCGGAAGAGGCTGTGTAAGGTGGGGGGGAGTGGAGAAAGTGGGGGTAGGTGGGTAGTGAAGGGCTGCAAATCAAGGAAGCATTCCAGCCTCACTGAGGGATAAGACTTCATCAGAGAGCTGGCCTGGAGCACACACTGCCAAGATCTTTTGGCAGTCTCCTGTTACCCTTGCTGCATATGACCAGAGTAGCCTGGTAGCCACTCTGTCAATGTTGAACTGACCTACCAAGCTTTTGAAAGGCCCTTAGGAAATAATGTTCTTGGTATAACTAAAAGGGGCTGGTGGAACAGATACGGTGCCCTTCTGATGCAATGCAGTAGGCAGTTCAAGCACCACCCATGAAGTGGTCTGGTCAAGTCACAGAACCTAAGCCTCTGCCAGCCTTTGGATATAACATCTAGTTTGCAGAAATTTAGGAAGTAGAGGAACACGTTCAGCGTCATGAGGAAAACGTAAATAAATCTACGATGTAGAGTAATTCCTGGGGCTCTGGATCCAGTTTCTTCCCCAAGTTAGAATGTTAAAAAAAAAAGATGGAGAGTAGACGAAGTAGTCAGACAGAAACTAAGGAGAAATGATGTGACACAGTCAGTGTTAGGGACTGAATTGGGTCCCCCTCATTTTTAGGTTGAAGTCTTAATACCCATACTTCAGAATGTGACTGTATTTGGACACAGGGTCTTTAAAAGTGGTGATTACAGTAAAAGGCGGCCAGTGGGGTGGGGCCACAATCCAATCTAACTGGTGTCCTTATAAGCAGCAGAAATTTGGACACAAGAAAGACACTGAAGATATGTGTGCACCCAGAGGAGGAACACGGGAGGGCAAAGAAGCGAGCTGAGTGCTGAGCCAGAGAGACGCCAGGAGAAGCCAAACTTGCCGACACCTTGATCTTGAACGTTTAGCCTTCAAACTGTGAGAAAATAAAGTTCTGTTGTTTAAACCACCCAGTTGGTGGTATTTGGTATGGCAGCTCTAGCAAATGAATAGAGAGGTTAAGTGATGCTAAAATCGTATTAACTTTGTTGGGTATGACAAAGGCATTGCTACTATTACATGGAAATTATGTTTTAAATGTGCTTATTATAAGGTTATTAGATTTCTTAAAAGTAACATTTTTATTTTAACTGTCCTTAGTAAATAACATTTGTAATGAAGCTTCCTATCATTGTCCCAAAGCAATTAGTTAGAACTATGGAAACTCTAATGGACAAGGCCTTCTTCTTTGATCACAAGCAAGAGTAAGCCCTCACCCAGGGCTGCAGAAGCCTCCCACCACTCTGGTCCAGTCTACTGGGGTTCTCCTAATCTGCTCTGTTTATCTGGCCACAGATCTTACAGACATTAGGCCTGAATGACTATTTGTTAGTTGACGAACTAATTTTCCACCAATTAGAGCAGATGGGTAGTGAAATGTGTTAATGTACATGCAAATTAAGGATAATAAAAGTGCAGAAAATCTGTGTTCCTAAGTAACCAGCTAGATTTCTGTACTCCTTACAGGTCTGTCTGGGCAAATTTTTTGCTATGTTTCTTTTTACAAATTCTACCTTCCCACATAGAAAATTCTCCATGATCCCTTAGAAGCATTGGGTCCTCAAACTTTGCCTTATGTCCATTATTAGATGTTTCCATCCTGTGATGATACCAAGTTTCCACCCCATTTAAACTTTTTAGATTGTAAGTGATTTGACTTTCTGAAAGCCTCGAGCATCAGAGTTATAAACACAGCCTTTGTGCATAGTATTTCCCTCTGGCCCTTCTTCCTTAGTACTTTTGGGGCTTGCTAAATGTCCTGAAGTTTTCCTGTTCATAGGAAAATGCTGAATATTAAGATGGTGGATACCAAAAGGAACCTTAAGTTAGATCCTCTGACTTCATTTCCTATTGGAGATTGTCTTTCCTTGAAGTTTTGGTCTTGTCTTTCTGAAATTTTTTAAAGAGTGAACAGTTTTTCTAAGAAAAAACATTGCTAAGTGTTTGAACGTCATATTTACTTTCATATAGACTGTTTCCTACAAAAATGCAGTAATACTTCACACTTATATTTAGGTTATAGATGAGAGGGAAGCAAAACTTTTCTGTAAAGGACCAGAGAGTCAGTACTATCGTCTTTGCAGGCCATATGGTCTCTATAGCAACATCTCAGCTCTGCCTCTATTGGTGTAAAAGCAGTCACAGACATCCTGTCACTGAATGAATGTAGCTGTGTTCCAATGAAACTTTATGGACATTGAAATTCAAATTTCATAACATTTTCATATGTCATGAAATATTCTTTTCCTTTTGATTTTTCCCCCCAACAATTAAAAAATGTAAATATTGAGCTTCTCAGTTGGTGACCACATCTAGATGCTAGGAGAGCAGTGTCCCCACAGAGCGCACGGAAGCTCCATGTCCCTCCCCCATGCCTTTCCCTCAGCATCTCTTCCACTGGGCTGTGGCTGACTTACTGACCTCCCCCGTGCAAGAAGGAATGCTGCTAGCACACTGCCTTTCGATTTGAACTAGAATTCTTCCCTGAGTCCCCAACATGCCAGCCCTAGCCCATCAAGACTTTGGTTGAGCCAAGTTTCCACAATCCTGTGAGCCAATTCCTCAAAATAAATTTTTCTCTCTCTCTCCCTCTCTACACACACACACACACACACACACACAGTAATTTTTAAAAAATGTAATAACCATTTTTGGTGTGCAGGTCATACAAAGCCAGGCAGCAGTCTGGAAGTGGCCCAGGCAACCTAGTTTGTTAACCTCTGTAGTAAATATATAGAAAATCTCAGTAGATTGTTTATAGTTTTAGAAAAGAAAGTGCAGATTCTAGGACAGTAATATCCCATTGATTATGCCAAAGAATCTGCCACCAGAACCTCATGAGAATTTAGTACACAGGACAACAAGCCACATTTCATAAAGAGCCTAGCAAATTCTCATTTCTGCCTCCAGCCCAGACCAATCCCTTCATTTCAAAACACATCAAACCAGCATCTACTCACCACCACAGCTGGAGCTTTTGTGGACATGAAAGAGTTTAGGGTTTAGAGTGAGTCCGGAGTCCCCTCTTCTGCTCCGTCTGTTTCCTCTGCAATCTTCTCCCAGTCCATACATGGTGCCCCTGTCTACCCGCATCTGAGCAATCACCTTGATTCCTCTCTCTGCTGCTCAATCACTGGCAAGCTTGCCACTCTGGACTGGACGTCGGGTCTACCCGCTTCGCTCCCAAGTCCACTGCCTGCCCAGCCCAGGTGGGCACCGTCTTTTGCACGGACCGCTACAGTGAGCTCTAATCTCCTTGCACTTTATTACCCACAGATTTTCCAAGACAGTGGCAAGAGTTGAGTAGTTGCAATAAAGACCACGTGACTCGTAAACCCTAAAATATTTACCGATTAAATACAGTCCACATTTTGTGAGTTCCTTTCCGTGGCCTTCAGTGACAATCTACGACACCAGAAGAAAATCTGAACTCTATCAGAGCCTACTTTTTCTAAATATGGCTTCCAAATAATGCAGTTTCTCCTTTATCTATATGAGCAAAGGTAGTAGTCATCACAACTTACATTTAATTTGTGAAATGATTCTGTGGATATTTCAAGATCCCCTTTTATCCATGGGAAACTCAGGCTCACAGAGCTTGTGTGATATGCCCAACTCCCCAAAATCAGCCCCCAAACAGACTTGAATATAGATCATTCGGCTCTAGGCTCAGGTCCATCCCACCACCCCACAGGGCCTTGCTCTTGACACCATAGCTGTGCACGGGCCACAGTTAGACAGGTTTGGGTTATTTTTGGATACCCTTCTGTAAATGCCTCTGGAGTCCTTTTTCTAGCAGGGCTGCTTCTGATTAGAATGGAAACTCCAATGTACTACCTTGGTTCCATGCTCCCTTACTGTTCCCAAGACAGTCTCTGGGGGCTGAGCTGATGGAATGTTTTTGTCTGCTGTTCCCAGGGTATATGTGGGAGAATCTCTGGTCCTCAAGGTTCTGGTTTTCTACAATTTGTGCCAGAATAGCTACTGAAGTTGAGGTTCCCATCCCCCCTTGGCATAAAATGTTAATTAGCTAGATATTTAGAACAAACATCTCAAACTGAAAAAATTTCAAGTAACTGAAATGTTTAATGGTTATGCATTTTGGCCTCCCTGTAGTACCACAGCTACTTGACAATCTTTTTGTGAGACAATATAAGGTGGTTAGATACAGAGATCCAGAAATAAAACCCCCATCTTAAGGGATACATTAAAAGGCTCACAGAGCATCTGACTCTTGATTTTGGCTCAAATCTTGATCTCAGAGTCCTGGGATCAAGCACTGTGTCATTGGGCTCAATGACTCAGTGGGGAGTCTGCTTGAGGATTTTTCTCTCTCCCTCTGCCCCTTTTCTCCTCTCGTGCGTTCTGTTTCTCTAAAATAAGTAAATCTTAAAAAAAAAAAAAGTTCATAGATGACTAGTTTTTTTTTTTTTTAAAGGTTTTATTTATTTATTTGAGATAAAGAAAGAGAACAGGATCAGGAGAGCAGAGGGAGAGATAGAAGCAGGCTCTTGGCTAAGGAGGGAGCTAGACGTGGGGATCAGGTCACAAGATCATGACATGGCATCATGACCTGACCCAAGGGAAGGCACTTAACTGACAGAACCACCCAGGCACCCTGACAACCAGTTTCCATTAAGAAAACATAATCTCTGTATATGTAGCTCCTAATTCTTAAAATACATATGATATATTTTAAATAAATGTATGTTCTATCTAAATTAGTATTTATAGTTTTTTGGGGGGTAGAGGGAGAGAGAGAGAATCTTAAGTGGGATGTGGGGCTTGATTTCATGACCCTGAGATTATGACCTGAGCCAAAATCAAGAGTTGGACGCTGAACTGACTGAGCCACCTAGGTGCCCCATAAATTAGTATTTATAGTTTTAATACATTCATGATTTTGAATACATCATTGAAAGTAAGGAAAAGAAATAAACACTTTTTCTCATTTATGACATTTGTTTAATATGCCCAGGTGAGTTTTTCACTTTCTTAGAGTTTGCAAAATTATACCTTTTTCATACTTCTTTGCATCCTCTCTTTCACTCTCTTTTGGCCCAAATTTATTCAACATCATCTGGTCATAATGTTCAGATGTTTTTGTTACTAAGTACTTCATTTCACCAAAAGAATAGCACAGTCTAATTAGTCATTTAAAGGGCCAGAAGTAATTTAACTTCTCCAACAAAGCCTTAACTCTCATAGGAATTTGATAAATTCCAGTTTGTTGCATAACCAGATCCTACAATTCTTGTGCCTTGACTTAAATCTGCCCACAAACTGTAAGGAGTACAGTGTCCCTAGAATTTGGAGGTCAGACCAGTGAAGCCCAGCCTCACGATGCTGAGGAACTAAAGGCTGAGGTACATCTGTGGCCTTGGGGACACAGATCGGAGGTGCTGTCCTGCTCTCTCAGGTCAGGAGAGGCCTGTGTATCCCAGAACCAACCTTCCTGCCTCTAAGACTACTATTCTCACCTTCTATTTAGAGCAGAATCTAATTGTTTCCATATACTAGTGCAGTCTTTTTTTAATTTAATTTTTTATTTGAGAGAGAGAGAGAGAGAGAGTGAGCAAGCAAGCACACAGAGTGAGGGGTGCGGAAGGAGAGCAGACTCCCCACTGAGCAGGGCTTGATCCCGGGATCCTGAGATCATGAACTGAACTGAAGGCAGACACTTAAATCGCTTAATCAACGAAGCCACCCAGGCACCCCTAGTGCAGTCTTTTAAAAAAGAAACAAACGGGTAAGTCAAAATAAAACTGGGACTTGAAACAGAAAATTTTAATATGAATATTAGTTATATTTGATTGAAGCATTCATGGAGAGAATGTTAAAATTATTCCTAGCCAACACACAGATTCTCCTCTGCAAAAATGAACCAGCTGTCCCTTCCAGGGAATGCTGGTAGACTTTTTAAAGTATTTCCTAGTACTGTTTTCTTATTGGCAACATCTTGTAATAAACCATACTGGTATGACACCAAGTAGTCAGTTGTGGACTTTACTGAGAGCAAACTATTTCGAATATAATTCTTTCTGTTACTAAATTTTATTTATTTTGTGGTCTATAAAACACAAAAATTTTAGCAAAATATGAATTCATAGATGTATTAAGTAATATTTTCATAGGTATTAAGTCATAGGTGTAGGCTTTTTATATATTTAAAAAAAAAAACGCTTTTCAGAACCCTGTTTGAATGGTAAAAATCTTAGTATCTGTACCAGATAAAAATATATCAAAATATAAGTGTTGAAAATAAAATTATACATGTTCAGGGGCCTAAAATAATGATGGATACATATTAGAGGAATAATGATAATAGGTCCCATTTACTGAATGCTCTCTTGAAACTTCTGCTGCACATTTCTTATTATAAAGTAAGTGTAATTACTCCTATTATACATATTCAGAATTGGAGGCTCAGAAAACTAAGTGAGTAAAATAAAAATTCAAGCTCAGTTTTCTTTCATCCCAATGCTCATGTTTTTTACACTATGTAACTGCAATGCGAAGCATAAAGAGTTGCAAGGATAACATACTTCTTTTCCTTCTAACATTTTTAAACTCATAAAACATACAGTACACTTTACAGTTGTAAATGGCAAGGTTTTTTTTAAATGGCAAGATTTTTAATGTTAGTTTTCTCAGTATTATTGGAAACAAGTGATTTAATAGAAAGATGAAAATATGATCCAAAGATAGAAGAAAAAGAAAGAAAAGAAAAAAGAAAGAAAAGAAACTTAATTCAGGAAAAATATCTTTAAGAAAAAAGACAACAGATCAGGGCAGACCACAGTTCCTTTGCACCAACCAAAAAAGTCAGAAAAATAACTAGAATCACATTTCTAAAGACATCAAAGAGCTATGGAAGCAAAAAGATTAAATTAAAATTTCTGAGAGGCACAGCTCTTCAAAAGTGAGAAGTCTGTCATCAGGTGTTTTTTTCCCCTTGAGGGCATTTGCTGACTCTAGGCTTGGGTTGAGAATATAAAGGGACTCCATAATCTCATGTGGGACAGCCAGTCCCCATGTGTAACAAGACCATTCTCAAACACATAACTGGCCTCCTCCAGGCTTTTACCAGATGTGGAAGCCACCTGGGTAAGGTGGGTGCAGAAAGCAAGCTCCAAACTTCTGAAGGGGACACCGAGTGTCTCTGTCTTTCAAGATGGAGGAAATAGAAATCCACTAGGCTCTAACTCTGAAGCCCAGGAGAAAACACTTGAGGAATGGGAAAAAGCCAGAGGTTGCCTATTTCTTATTAAAATTGCAACTGGCCCCAATCTTTTCAATACCTGTTAGTACTGAAGTGGACAGCTTCTCACCCTCACACAGGAAACCCCTCCAAGGGAGAGTCCTTGCTGGGGAACCATATTATCTGAACAAACACAGTTTCTTTATATACAATGTGTACATACAATAAATGTCAGGAGGTATGTGAAGAGACAGAAAAATATGACAGAAGAAACAAATAATAGATACAGATTCACAAACAATATCAATATTGGATTTAGTAGATAAGAACTTGATGCATAAAACTGATGAAAAGATGAAGAATTTCATCAGAGAATTTAAATGTATTAAAAAGAATCAAATAGACATAATACATTGTGAACAAAACACTTTCTGAAATTAACAGCTCTCTAGATGGCTTGATGGAAGCCTAGGCACAGCAGAAGACAGGTTAAATAAAATAATACACAGGTCAAAAGAAAGTATTGAAGGGAAGAAGAGAGAGAGACCAAGCAAACAGATAAAACAGAGCATAGAATAAGAGACACAAGGGAAGAAAGGCCAAATCTAACATATGTAGAACTTTTTTAATTAAATATTTTATTTCTTATTTGACAGAGAGAGAGAGAGACAGCGAGAGCAGGAACACAAGAATGGGGAGTAGGAGAGGGAGAAGCAGGCTTCCTGCAGAGTAGGGAGCCCCATGTGGGGTTCAATCCTAAACAACTAAGCCACCCTGGTACCCCTGAAGAATTTGAGTCCCAGAAGCAGGAGAGAAAGAGAGAAAACGGGCAAGAAGTTGTTGAGTGAACATTTCCCAAAACTGATGAATGATATCAATCTACAGTTAAAAAAACTCAGTGCATTGAAAGCAGGACAGATGCAAAACCACACAATTTGTGGCAAGTCAAAAACAAAGAGAAGAATTTTAAATCAATTAGAGGAAAAGCTGTATTACCTTCAGGACTTTTCCACAGAACCTACAGAAGTCAGAAGACAACGTTTTGAGAACATAAAGGCAAGGCACAGACTGGGATGTGCAATAATACAGACACATGCACATTTTTGACAATAACTTATATCCAGAATATACAAAGAACTCTCATGAATGAAAAAGAAGACAAATACCACAATGGAAAAAGATGAAGAAGCCAACAAAAAGAAAAGAAGCCAACAAAAAGATGCTCGTCATCATTAGCAATTAGAGAAATAGAATTTTTAAAAAGATTTTTAAAAAAATTTAACAGAGGGAATGGGAGAGGGAGAAGCAGGCTTCCCACTGAGTACAGGGCCCAATGTAGGACTTGATTCCAGACTCCTGGGATCATGACCTGAGCCGAAGGCAGACACTTAACCAAAGGAGCCACCCAAGCAACCTAAAAAAACCAACCAAACAAACAAAAAAACAAACCTAAAACCATAATGAATTAGCAAAACACTGCCACCAGAATGACTAAAACTAAATAGGTGGACAATGGTAAGTGTTGGTGAGGTCACAAAGCAATATATTACTGGTCGGGTTGTAAATTAGTTTGGAGTGTAAAAACAGTTTGAAAAACAGTATCTCCTAAAGCTAAACATATTTACCCAGCAATTTCACTCCTGGGCTTCCAACAGAAATAAGGCTTACGTTTGTCAAAAGACTTGAATAAGAATACTAATATTAGCATTATTCATAATAGCCCCATACTAGAAACAATTCAAATATCCTTCAACAGAAGGAATAGATAAATAAAACAGATGAAATAGACAAGTAACTGTACTGTGTTAACACAAAGTAACAATGCACAGCACTGAAATATCACAATACACAAAACAACAAGAGAATCTCTAAAAAATAACGCTGAGCTAAAGAACCAGATGCAAAGAATTTGTACTATATAATTCCTAAGAAAAGGCCTAGCTAATACAGGTGACCCTTGAACAATATTGGGGGTTGAGCTGCTGGCTGTCCCCATACAGTTGAAAATTTGCCTATAACTTTCAACTGCCCGCAAACTTAACTATAGAGCTTACCGTTGCCTGGATGCCTTACTGATAACATAAACAGTTGGTTAATGCACGTTTTATGTTACATGTATTATACACTGTATTCTTATAATAAAGTAAGCTAGAGAAAATAAAATGTTATTAAAAAATCAGAAGGAAAATTCTTCTATAGTAGTGTAATACATAAAAAAATAAAATCCATGTATAAGCTGACCTAAGCAGTTCAAACCTGTTTTTCAGGGTCAACTGTATATAGTTTGAAAACTTATGAGAGTGGTTATCTGTGGGAGTAATGACTGGGAGAAAGAAAGAGGGGGTCTTATGGATATGAGCTGAAATTATCCGATATCTTGATCTAGAGCAGTGGTGAGTGATCTTGCCCCCCAGGAAACATTTGGCAATGTCTGGAGACATGTTTTGTTGTCACATCTAGGAAAGGGTGCTACTGGCATCTAGGGACAGGGATGCTGCTAAACATCCTACAATGCACAGGACAGTCTCCCAAATAGGCAGGTATTTAGTTCATAATGTCAATAATGTTGAGGTTGAGAAATGCTCATCTAGATGATAGGAAGTTACACGGGGCTATACTCATGTAAGGTTGATTAAGTTGTATATTGAAGATGTGTACACTTTACTATTTAAGTTATAACTCAAATAAAGAAGGGTAAAAGTAATAACATCACAAAAGTACTTATAACTCCGCCCTGAAATTTAACAAACTTATATAGAAACTCTGTTGCAGTTTTATGTGTAAGTCTAATTCATTAGCATCCTAATGACCTGAATTTGCCAGGAATTACACAAGTTAGGAAGAATGGAACCCTTTAGTTCTCATCCCCATTAAATGTCAAGAAGTATCTATACTTCCCGGTGTAGCAAGAAGATGTATGAATTAGTAACTGGGTTATTTGCTAGGAAAGGATATTTGTATAAACACAATAAAGGTGTATGTAAATTCCACATGTCTGGGATTTTCTTGGAGCCATTCTGCTGAACTGGCTTGGGAGATCGTTGCAAAGCTGCTCTCTACTTAATGCCCTGTATTTCTGTCCAGAAGATACAGAAAAATATATGTGTACTTTTAAGCAACAGTCTAACCTTTGTTCCCAAGATAATAACATTTTGCCACTAATTACCAATAATTAAGAAATCTACTAGTCCTTTACATGTCGTTCCTACTCCACCCTGAGATGTCAATTTTGTTGGCAAAGGTGGGGTAAGGTATACGTTGCATCATTCCTTCCACTGTCTTGCATAAAAGCCAACAGCTGTTTATGTTGATCTAGCCATGCAACCCAAAAAGTGCTGGAATAGCACCACAAGCCCGTGTTCCAGCTCCTGGGCAAATACCGTTCAGTTAGTGTTAGGGGTGATAGGCACCTAAGGAGCCAAATGGGAGAACGAAGTGTACTCCTGTACCTCCTGTACCTCACTGTGGGGTTGACCTGCAGTGCAGATGTACAACCCAGGACCGCAGGAAGCCAAACTGCTAAGTAACTGCATGTTAGTACACTAACATGTACTCTAAAAGGATTTTACAATTTGGAGTAAAATTAAGTAGTAAGTAGAAATCAAGCACACCCAAACCAGAATAGTTAGTTGACTTTAAGAAGTAACTGAATTGAAATATGCCTACGAGGCAATAGCGCTTATTACTCCTATTTCACAAATGATTCCCCATGCAAATAGCTAGAAACTAATAATCAGGATTAGAATAAGAGCAATTTATTCTATGAATCCATCATCATGTAATATTCCCTTGTACTCTTGGTCACATCAAACTTTATTATGAATGGCCGCCACGGAAGCCCATTCAATCGTATTATGAACTGACTCATCCAATGCAGTGTTGTCTAGATTCTTGAGCTGCTCAAGGTAAAATTCAGAGACCATCTCAAGTAGGTGCCGGGTAGTCAGTGACTCATGCTTCTTGTGTTAAATGCTAAGCTCTGACTCAGAGTGAACCCTGTTAGCTGCTGACTGATACTATACGTATTTGACGAGAAGCAGCTCACACCATGACTCACCTGGTGGTACACTGGAAACCAATCTGAAACATTCCCAATTGGACAGTGATTCACATTCTAATCATACTGGGACTTGACTTAACACATGTGGTTTCAAAACCTGATTCTGTTAAACTGGCTTGGGAGATTGCTACAAAGTCACTCCCTACTTAATGCCCTGTATTTCTGCCTAAAAACATGTGGTAGGTATACAGAGGTGCAAAGTCAAGGGTAAGATATCCCAGTTCATGCACTGGAGAGAACCATGGTTTCCTTCCTCAAGGAGGCAAGCACCATTCCTACAAGTGCTTTCTTTGAAGGACACATCGTTCCTATAATCCTAACTAACTTTGTAAGGCTAGATGCTTACTTGAAAGGCTCTGCCATACAATTCCTAAACTGCTCGTGTGTGAGAGCTCGACCTTGAAAAAACCTGCTGCACCTCTCTGTGGAAGGTGAATGTCATTATACATGCATTAAACATGCAGTAATGAAAGAACTGCAGGATTTTAGGAATGGATATTCAAGTGCCTGGAGAGGAAACCATTATTTACCAAGCCACTGCCTTGGAATAAGCAAGCTTCCCCCACTTCACTCTTGCTTGTCCACAAAATCTGGAATAATAAAACCTCCTTTTATGTAAATTTGAAGGCCTTTCCTAAAAAGCGCTCTTAAGTCAGCAGGAAGGAAATTTTCAGAATTTAAGAAAAGCTCAAAAGTGATTTCTAAGGAAAAACTGCTACAAGGTATTAACAGAATATGCAACCAAATGCGTACTCCAGTGGGACCCTGAATTCTAGTGCTGGCTCTGCCTCTGGCTTGATCTGTGACCTTAGCCTAGTAAGTTTTGTAGTTCTACCTTCTGCTGTGCTGGACCATGATGAAGCTGTGGGACAGTAGCCAAATTATTGTCCCGTCTTTCTCGTGTTGTATATAACACATGCTTGTATATTTTCCCTTATGTAATGACTTCCAGTTTCCTATTTGTTACAGGTTCACAAACCTGTAGTAAACAGGAACACATCAGCGTGGTGCATAAGAGCCTTAGGTGGCGAGTCAGAAGACTTAACTCTAATCCTATTTGGAGCCCTACTTACCTAGAGATCTCCAGTAGGGACCTCTACCCTCTCTGAGTGTTTTCTCAGCTGTAAAGTGAAGGAATCTGAGTTTTATTATTCTATGTAGTTCTTTCTTTATTTTTTGAAGTGATCTCTGTGCCTGTTGTGGGGCTTAAACTCACAATCCAGAGATCAAGGGTCTGAACCAGCAGGCACCCCTATCTTTCTATGTTCTTGATATTATAAGAGTATTTTGGCTAAAATGTTTACAATCATCTTAGAGAAGTTAGCATTTCTAGCTTGCAAGGTATGTTTCCAGATTCTCTTAAATACAAACTGACCTGGTGCAATATTTTAATGGAGACCTTGGAATTTCTGTATATACCATGACCTAGTGTGTATTTTTTATGCACATCATTTAACAAAATGAAACATTTTTTGAAGGTTAAAGATAATTTTCAAAAATGCTGTTTGAAAAGTGTATATAAGTATTTCATAACTATTTGAAATAAAGAGTCCAGATGGTATACAAATGCACTATATTTAAAATTTACATATCAACATGGATGGTGATGGACATCTTCTACTTTGATATACATACTCTTTATAGCATATCCAAAAAGATGCATTTTGTTCCTGATCTTATTATACAGTATTTTGAAAGCTACTTAGCCAATTTTGCATAAACACAACAATAGTAACACTAGCTCTTGTTTGGTATGTGACAGAGCTCTACAGTATTAATTTACTGAAAGCTGGAAGCTACCCAGTAAAGTAGGTACAGGTACTTTTTCTTATCCTCATTTTACAGATGATAAAGAAAAGGCACCAAAATGTTAAGTCACTTCCAGAAGTCACACAGCTAGGCTGGGATTTGAATCCAGACAGTTACAGAACTTGGATTCTGACTTATCAGGCAATACTGCTCCTCATAAGCATTACTGATACACGAGACAGAAGATGTTATTTAATGAGTAGAAAGTACATAGGATGAGGCCCAGTAGAGGTTATGAGCAAAAATTAGGTTATGAACAAAACCAAGCATTTACAGATGGAGTCCTTTCATTACACATGTCCTTGCCAAGTCTAGGGACGAAATCAGTTTTTTGAACTCGGACACTTGTTTAGTCCATTCCATAATCTGCAATCACTAGAAGAAAAATGAAGCCAAGCGACGCTGGGGCCCAGTGCCCCGGATGAGGAGGTCAGACCCAAGAGGGATGACCGGGGATTGGGGCAGGAAACTCCCTGCTCTCCCTAGTCTAGAGGCGTGAAGGAGCTCAGCGGCCGAGTGACTACTTTTGCAAGGCGGTGAACGAGAGGAGTCCCGCCCTCACCGCCCGCACTTGCCAGGTTTGGGACGCCCTGGGAACTCCAGCTAGGCCGCCCCGTAGGCAAAGATGTGGTCCGAAAGAGCCCTAGGCCTCCGCCGGATTCAGAGAAAGAAAAGAAGGGAGGAGAGAGTTCCCCTCTGGCGCTTTCCTTCTTCTGGATAGAAAATGCATTCACTTTCACCCCTGTAACTGTCCGCTGCTGGCCGCGAGGGAGCCGCAGCAGCACCCCGGGCTCCCAGTCCGTGCCCGCGTCCCGGGCCTCGAGCACGCTCCGCCGCCGCATGCCGCCGCATCCCGCCCGCCGCGGGGGTCTTGCAGGGCCCTGGCCGCTCGCCCGGATTTTCCTCCGAAACTGGCGAGTTCCACTCCTGCCTCGGAGCGCGGTCTCCTGCAGTCCCTTCCCCGCCCACTCACCACCCACGCCTGGGGGCTGGCAGTAAAACCGAGACTCCCCAGTGCCCACCGTTTTCAGCTCACTCCCCCAGACGCCGAGCACAGAGACCCCGCCCGCAAACGCCCACCAGCCCAGCTCGCGCCTAGGCCCTTACCCCGCCTCCTCCCCACCGCGGGGGGGAGGGGAATCGCCACGCGCACCCACCCTAAAAGGTCCTACCGTTCCGTCCCGCGGGCGCGACGTCCCTCCTAGGACCCCGCGCGCCCACGCCCCCTTCCAGTCTCCGCCGCCTGGCTGCCGGGACACGTTCCAACTTACCTAGCGCCCCTCGGAGAGAGCGGAAGATTCGACCGCCTGGGTTTGTTCAAAAAAAACACCCGCGGCGCCTGCACCGTAACCGCCTTGTCCGAGGGTGCGCGGACAGTTCAGTCCAGCTGGTTTTCAAGAGCGTGAATGCGGACACCCAGTCAGACCCTCCAGAGTGCAAGTGCAGGTGCTCCCCCGTGCCCCGCCTGAGTCGCGCTTTTCTTAAAGCGAGGTTCTGTGATTCAGGGAGTGTCTCCTCTTTCGTCCTCCCTGCGCTCAAACTGTCTGTCTCGGGCGCCCGGCCCGGTGAGAATGCCGACGTTTCCACAGCCCGGAGGGCCCCAAATCTACTTGGGGGGTTCAGTACGTATTTTAGTCTTTAAGGGCTACCCACTCACTGACCCAGGCCACAGAGGTCGAATCGCGCGCACGCCCCGCTGGACCCGGCAGAAACTGATCCTGCTGGCTGGGACCCTCCTTGAGACCCAGTCACACCCGAAGCCCATACACACCTAAAATACACACTGACTGACCTACCCGGCAGGACCCGTGGATGAGCAGACTTCTGCCATCGCGGCAACGACCACAGCTCCAGGTCCAGCCCTGCGTGAGCGTCCCGCTTGGCCCCGGCCACTTCCCAGCCCGAGGCCTTAGAGTGAGACCGAGAAGGGGAAAAGCGTTTGAAGATGCGGGGTACTCACGATTTCACCGTCCGCCGGGCGAGCGGGAGGGGAAGCTCGGGCCAGCTCGCCTCCGTCGGCCGTGCGCATGCGTTTCGCGTGTGCCTTTTTTTTTTTTTTTTTTAAATTACAGTTCCAACTGGTGGCCTTACTACGCCCGCGATTGCTTTCCCTGGTTTTCCTTTTCTTCTGGCTCTCGGTCTTTCCTCTCACCTTCTTCTCCCTCTATCACGCTCCCTTAGCTAACCCTCCTCCCCGCCCCCTCACTCCCGCCTCCCCAGCCGGGCTATCCCGGTCTCGCCTCGCTCTTGCGGCGGCGCGCTCCACTGCGGCGGGGGCTGGGGGGAGCCCGGCTCCAAGCTGGACCCCGCAGCAGGACTGTAGCCCCCTCCTCCAGTCCGGAATTAGGCAGAATCCAGAGTGTGGGCGTTAAGCCAGGCGAGCGCGAAGAGAGTCTGCAAGACCCCCTCTGCGCTCCCTCCCTTCGGCGCGCGGGGGCTGAGCGAGACTCGGCTGTGTGGGAATGCGTGCTCAGACCTTGTGAATGAAGGGGGGCGGTGGGAGGTGCAAGTGTGAGTGTGCCGGGCGGGGGGGGGGGGTGGTGCGCCGCACGCGGAGGGCGTGCTCTAGCCCTGGAGAGTCACGCCACGGACTACCCCGCATCTGGAGGGCAGCCTCCTACCTTGTCTCTTTCTCCGGTTGCTACTCGGAGAGCTGCACCCGTCCCACCCCGGTACGCTTTCTGCTGGTCCCTCACTGGAAAGGAGTTCCACGCCCTCTTCCTGCTACCGGAGCCGGAGGCCCCACCAGGTCGGGGGGTGGGGGTAGGGGTGGGAGGGTTGGCTAATTCCGGATTTCGGATCCCGCTGAGACTTTTGGCAGCTGCCCTCCGTCCCCAGAGGCTCCGAAGTGCAGGGGTAAAGAGAGGGAAAAACGCTGCCTCCCAGCTCCGCGGGCACAGAGCACTGCGTGTCCCTATAGACCCCGCCGTGTACCCTCGAGAGCAAGACTCAAACCGACCGCCTGAGCCCGGCGCGGGAGCTTAGAGGGCTAAACTGAAGCTGGAAGCTGACCTGACACAAAAATAACATCACGTCATTTCCTCCCAGGCCTCCAGAGCCTGCAGACGCTGAGAGGGCATGGGAGTGGGAGCGCGAGGAGGGGGCGGTGGCGCGTCGAGGGGGAGGCTTGTAAGAAGGGGGTTGAACTACACCATTGGGAACCAGAGTTTGAGAAGCAGACTCAGGAAGGGCGAGGACTCCCTCCCGCTCCCACAGTTTCCATTGACACTGGAAGGAAATGGTCCAGGAAAAAGTAGCTTCGAGGGTCTCCTGCGGAAAGGGGGTGTGAGGCGAGGCGCTGGCGCCTTTTCCTTGAACTAGCTGTAGCCTCTCTTGCTCTTCCCACCAAAACTCTCTGCCCTTTCCCCTGCCCCCTTCCGCCCTAGCCTCTGCGGGCTGGAGCCCTGCTGGCCTGGCATGGAGTGGGTCAGTCGAGGTTAGGGAAGAGCAGGGGATGCTGGTGCCTGGGTGAGGCGGGGGGTGGGGGGGTGGGGGGTGGGGCGTGGTGGAGACAACTATACTTACGGGCATGGGCGAGCTCTGCCCAGCGCAGGCGTCCTCTTCTCTGGGCGGGCGTCCCCCTGGGGGTCGGCTGGGCAGTGTCAGAACTGACCCCAGAAGGAGCAAGAGGCGGCCCGGTCGCTCCCCGTACCCCGTGAGAGCCCAGCTGGTAGGGAGAAAGCGAGAAGCCGTAGGGAGAAGTCCGGGCGCCCCAGGAGGGAGTCGCCGGAGAAGATGAGAGAAGCATCGCGCGAGGCCAGAGAGCTTGCTAAAAAGGAGACCGAGCAGCTTCGGGGCAGCGGGCGAATCTGGGAGCTGTGCAGGGCCGGCGGCAGGAAGGGCAGGAGGTAAGGGGAGAGAAACAAAAGCAACACACCATTACTGTTGGGTCTAGCTACAGACTGAAGAAAATGTGTATTTAGTATCATTTACTGCAGCATTTTGAGGCTGTACTTTGGGGGTGCAAGAGAAGGTAGGTGAGAGCAAAAGGAAAGGCCTTTGGTTGGGTTCTCCTCTCCTTTCTCTCCTTTACCCTCTTCTCCTCTCCCCCTTTCTAACTCTGCACTCATTGTGGTTCTTGGACCAGCAGCTTCAATGACAACCAGGAGCTTGTTAGAAATACAGAATCTGGGACCCGATCCTGAACTTTAGCGTCAGAATCTGAATGTTAATATTCCCAGGGAGTTCAAATGCACCTTAAATGTGAGATGCAGTATATAAAAGTATCTGTAGTCATCCTTCTTAGGATTTTCTAGTGAATGAACATCTAGTTCACTTTTGCAACTCTTGCTCTTCTCCCGCTTTCCCTCTGAACCTTCCCCACCCCCTAAAGTGCCTAGAGCTCTGCCTGCCAAGTCACTGAAGTTGGACTTGGTTACTAGGTTCCAGTGTGGGAAGTGCTTAGGAGAGAATCGATTAGTGTCAGAAGACTGAGCAATCCCAGACGTAGGCTGGGTGGAAGAAGGGACTGGCTGATATGACCTGGATTGTGCTGGTTGGTGTGGGTGGGTTACCAGGACTGTGTTGGGTCTCATGAGTGTGCACTATGCAGGGCCCCTTTCTGCACTCTGTGTGTCCATCTTATTCTCAGGAACACAGGGCTTTACACCTTCCACTTGTTGTTTAGGATATCTAAACTGCCAGTGTAAAGGTAAAATCATTATTATTTTCTTTGAAAGTAGAGGGAAGCATTAATTTAAAAGTCAGAAGCCCGGGGTTCTAGGCTGAGCCTTGCAACTAACTCCACAACTAACCTTGGGAAAGTCTCTTTATTCTTTTAATTTATCTGCTTCATTTATAGAGTAAAGGGATTGAACTCAGTGGCTTCTTAAGGTCACCTGCTTTGTCAGGCTCTCATTTTTGAGCTCTTAGAGCTTCTTGGTCCACTAACCTTCAGAGAAGCTACAATTCAGAACCTAACTTAGCCAATCCAAACAGCTCCCTCAAGTAAAACAAAAAGACAATTTAATCTGTTTGTGAAAAACAAGAGTGGCGGTTGCCAAGAAGATTGAAGGTGGAGGCGGGAAGCAGCTAATAAAAGTGACAGGGTGGCTAGGCGCTGAACGGGGCTGGGCGAGCGAGGCGGGAGTCCCAAGGGCGCAGCGGCCGCTCTCCAGGGTCCTGAAGGCGGGAGACGCCGAGGGCGGCCTCCGTGGGCTTGGCTAAGTTCCCCAGATCAGCAGTTGCCAGACCCGGCATTTTTTCTTTAGGCGGTGGAAGTCTTGGGGGAAGCGACTGTTGGGAGGGATGGAGGAAACCTAGCAACCCATTCTCATTCATGAGGCCCTTTCTGGGAAGCCGCCGAACGTGTTGGCGGATTTGTCTTTCGGTCGTTTGTATGCGCTCGGGGAAAGAGTGGAGCTTGGTTTGCATTTCCGAGTAAGTTCACACAGTTTCGCTTCCCTTATACCTTTTCCTGGAGAATGGAGTCTTTCTCCTAGTATTTTCATTCTCCCAGTTCAGATGCTTCTCTCCCCTCCCCGGCTTTCTGGCACCACGTGTTTATTTTAGGGAATGGCCCTGAGAGCCCCGGGAGGCTTCTGGAGAAGTGCCAACAGATCACTCGAGGCGGGGAGGAAAGGAGAGATTTGGAAAACGCTCAGAGCCGGCCTTGGCGCCCAGCTTTCGTCTCGTCGGGGAGGAGGGCAGGGGACCAGGCCTTTGCTCTGGGGTCGGTGTGTGTGCTTCGCCGGCTTCAATAGAGCTCGAATGCCGCGGGCAGCTGGGCTGGGGCGGTTCGCAGCTAACTTCGTGCGCACCTGCCAGCTGCCGCCGCCGCGCCTGCCCCGAGTGCGCTGCTGGATGGCTGCAAAACCTAAGGGGATGCGAGCACCGAGGCCTCAAGGACCCCACGCAGAGGAAGTCGAGAAAGAACTGGTTCAGCCCCTGGCGACCCAGAGCTTAACTAAACCCACCGGCGACCCTTCCCAAACAGCCTTCATTCCACGGCTTGAGCAAAGCTTAAATCCCTGAAAATGAGTAGCAGGCATACTTCTGGGCCGCACGCCGCACTCCTACGGCCCCGAAGGAAGCTTCAGGGAACTTCCTTGGGTCCCCGAATTTTCGTCTCCAGCTCGTATTTTCAAATGGTTTCTTGCGAGTATGTGAAGCGGTAACCTGACCCTTCTCTCTTCTTCCCTCCCAAGTCTTTTGCACGCCCCTTCTCCCGGGCACGCTTCATTAGGCATTTCGCTTCGGTCCTTTGCTTCAGGACAGAGACGCTTGTGAGGAAAATAGTGGAAATGTTCAGACAGAATAAAAGTCTCAAACTCAGCCTCAGAAGCACAACATCCCGGCTCCACTGCTCCTTTGGAGACATTCAGCTTTTACCCTTCCCTAGACTGGTCTTTTCTTTCAGGATCAGCAGCCTACTCTCCAATTCTGGCTGCTGTCTGGACACACTCTGCAGTCAGAGCAAGTCTGGGCAGGGGCTACAGGCTTCCCTAACAAGCAGGGATCTGAAGCATGAGAAGGGCAGAGTGCTGAAATCTGACTTCCTCTGGCCCTCCTGGCAAGGACAGAGCTCTGGGACTATCAATGTACCACAAAATTTGATCTGAGAAAAGTTATCTGAGGAAAGACCTTCACCTACCCGCAGTGCTCCAGAGATCCTTGTCTTCCTTCTAGGCCAGATTCTAGATGACTGAGGATTTCAGTAATATTGGCCACAAAACAGAATCATCTTGGAATCTGTATTCCTGAAAGCACTGCTCTGTAAGGATCCAGAAGACTTAGGGAATACTTTATAAAGATCGAATATCCACTACTTAATGAATCAGATTGTCTACTGAACCATGCAGAGAGGGAAAAAAACCCACCACACCCAAATGTACAGAAAAATCTCATGCCTTTAAAAAGGCAAATTTGAAAATTTTCATTCACCCCTCAATAGTCTTTCATAGAAGAAGCATCCAGGGCAGGATTAAATACTTTTTTAAAAAATCTTTATTTTTTAAGTTTCTTTTCAGTGTACCAGAGGATTAAATACTTTTAACCAAAAATTTCTCAGAGCTTTTAGAATTAAAATCACAGAATGGAATTTGAATTTAGATTTAATTTTATGAAAGGATCTATTTTTTTCCACCCTGGACTCTTAAAAAATTCTGTTTACTTTGGTCTAGGTATATTATACGTTTTAATTTTCCATTATTTGGAGAAACAATTCCTTCACTTGGATATAAGAATCCAATTGGCAGTGATTTAAAACTCCACTGGCAAGTCTTTGCCTGTGCTGACTATAAAGCAGATTGGAAAATGGCAAGATATAATAGACAGATCATGGATATTAGAGTCACAGATTAATATTAGTTTGAGGCCAACCAAACTATTAATAACATGTTTCTATTAGGGTTCATTTCAAATCTTGATGTTCTTAGTGAAAGTACAACTGTTAAAAAGAATATCTCATAATTCGTTTTGATTTCATCCATTCTTTTAATACCTTTTTAAGTGGATCTATGCCTAGGACTTATATAAGTAGATGTTACATAATGAGCATTGATAGTGGGGAAGGTGTGACTAGGAATGGAAGTGGAGGGGACCAGCAATAAGGGCTACTTAGGTGACATGTATGTCTGGAAAAGGGAAACACTGATGGTTGTCTCCTTTCAGAGATAACTGGGCCCTCTGCCTTTCTGCTGGTGGTGGTAACTGAGTGAGGAGCTTAAGATAGGAGTTGGGTCTTTATTTGAATATATATACATATATTCGTTTGAATTATATGCAACACTGAACTTTTGATTTTCTCTTGCAGACTTTCCTCCATTTCAGTGAATGGTAACTCGATCACTTTGTTCAGTTCAAAAACACTGGGGTATCCCTGCTTATATTCACAGCTATCTCTCTGTGTTATTGACTGAATTGGGTCTCCCCCAAAATCATATGTTGAAGTCCTAACCCCCAGGACTTCAGAATATGGCCTCTTTCAAAATAGGATGATAGTCCGTATAATTAGGTAAGTCATGTTAGAATAGCATGGGCCCCAATCCCGTATGACTGGAGTCCTTCTAAAAAGGAGAAATTTGGACACAGACACATGCACCAGGAGAATGCCATGTAAAAATGAAAGCAGAGATGGAGGTGAAGAATCCACAAGCCAATGAATGCCAAAGATTGCCAGCAAATGGCCAGAAATGAAAAAGAGGCATAGAATAGATTCTCCCTCCAAAGAAATCTGGCTATAGGATGAAAACATAGAAACCCTGCCTCGGTTTTCAGCCTGTTGATATACCCTGCAGATTTTAGATCAAGGATGAAATATCAAGTCTCACCTGAATTTCCAACCTGCTGGTTTGCCCTACGGATTTGGATTTGAGACTTGCCAGCCAACACTCCTGAATGAGTCAATTCCTTAGCTGAATCTCTCTCTCCTTTCCCTATCCCTCTTTCCTTCCCCTCCCCACTTCCTTCTCTCTCTCTCTCTCTGTCTCATCATCTGTCGATCATGTACATGTCCTGTAGGTTCTAGTTCTTTAGAGAACCTTGACTAATACTCTCTGGTACAGTTCTTATCATCATTAACCTGGACTATTGAATTTTCTTCCTAGTTGGTATTTCTACTTCCCTTTTGCTTTATTTCCCCTTAATATTGAAGACAGGATTTTTCTTAAAAATGCAGGTCAGGCTATGTCACTCTCTAACTTCAGACTTTCTATTGGCTTCTTATTTCAGAGTACAAACCAAAGTCCTTATATTAGTCCTCAGTGCACAACATGAATGGCCCTGTCCTACCACGAAGATCTCTTCCACTTGTGCAGCTACTCTTGCAATACTGATTTTGCACAGCACTTTTTACTATTTGGCATACTACGTATTTACTTCTTTATATGACAAAAGTAGCAACTTTTTCTCTTTTGTTCATTGCTATGTCAGTAGGGTCTAGAATAGTGCTCAGTCCTTAAAGTGCTCAATGAGTATTTTTTGGGACAAATGAATGCAAAAACAAGCTCAAATATTAACCGCTCATAAAAAGGAATGGAATTCTGGTACATGCTACAACATGGAAACCTCAAAAACTTGCTAAGTGAAAGAAGCTGGACACAAAAGGACAAATATTATATGATTCCACTTATCTGAGGTACCCCAAATAGGCAAATTCATGCAGATAGAAAGTAGAATAGTGATTACCAGGGGCTGGGGGGAGAGAATGGGAAATTACTATTTGATGGATGCAGAGTGTATGGGTTGAAGGAAGAGTTATAGAAATAGTGGTGATGGTCCTACAGCCTTCTGAATGCATTTAATGTCTCTGAATGATACATTAAAAACTGGTTAAAATAGTAATTTATTTATATTATTTATAATTTCCCACAGTTCAAGAAAACATTAAAAACTCTTCAAGGTGTGAGCTCAGAGGAGCCTGAGAATGTCCACCCCGTTGGGAAAAGCAGCTGAATAAATCACCTGATTCTGCCAGAATCTCTTGGGGTTCCCTCGCTTTGATTTTTGCTTCCCTCAGCTAAACGTGCTTTCAAGATAGATACTGCCATCTCCCATTCTATTCTAGAATGTAGGGGGACACAGCTTGTGATACGTAGAGGTAGAAGGAGAATAGCTAAAGGAGGGTCCAAGAAAGGTCTTGCACGCCAGTCATTTCTTCATCCTTTCAGCAAATATTTATCATGTGTCTCTTCAGTATCAGGCTGCTCTAGAGGCTCTGGAGTCAAAGTGAGTGAGGAAGAAAATGATCTGGTTTTTTTTTTTTTTTTTTTTCTAACACCCCTTTATTTTTTTTTTTTATTTATTTTTATTTTTTTTAAATTTTTTATTTTTTATAAACATATATTTTTATCCCCAGGGGTACAGGTCTGTGAATCACCAGGTTTACACACTTCACAGCACTCACCAAATCACATACCCTCCTCAATGTCCATAATCCCACCCCCTTCTCCCAAACCCCCTCCCCCCGGCAACCCTCAGTTTGTTTCGTGAGATTAAGAGTCACTTATGGTTTGTCTCCCTCCCAATCCCATCTTGTTTCATTTATTCTTCTTCTACCCACTTAAGCCTCCATGTTGTATCACCACTTCCTCATATCAGGGAGATCATATGATAGTTGTCTTTCTCTGCTTGACTTATTTCGCTAAGCATGATACGCTCTAGTTCCATCCATGTTGTTGCAAATGGCAAGATTTCATTTCTTTTGATGGCTGCATAGTATTCCATTGTGTATATATACCACATCTTCTTGATCCATTCATCTGTTGATGGACATCTAGGTTCTTTCCATAGTTTGGCTATTGTGGACATTGCTGCTATAAACATTCGGGTGCATGTGCCCCTTTGGATCACTACATTTGTATCTTTAGGGTAAATACCCAATAGTGCAATTGCTGGGTCATAGGGCAGTTCTATTTTCAACATTTTGAGGAACCTCCATGCTGTTTTCCAGAGTGGCTGCACCAGCTTGCATTCCCACCAACAGTGTAGGAGGGTTCCCCTTTCTCCGCATCCTCGCCAGCATCTGTCATTTCCTGATTTGTTGATTTTAGCCATTCTGACTGGTGTGAGGTGATATCTCATTGTGGTTTTGATTTGTATTTCCCTGATGCCGAGTGATATGGAGCACTTTTTCATGTGTCTGTTCGCCATCTGGATGTCTTCTTTGCAGAAATGTCTGTTCATGTCTTCTGCCCATTTCTTGATTGGATTATTTGTTCTTTGGGTGTTGAGTTTGCTAAGTTCTTTATAGATTCTGGACACTAGTCCTTTATCTGATATGTCGTTTGCAAATATCTTCTCCCATTCTGTCAGTTGTCTTTTGATTTTGTTAACTGTTTCCTTTGCTGTGCAAAAGCTTTTGATCTTGATGAAATCCCAGTAGTTCATTTTTTCCCTTGCTTCCCTTGCCTTTTGCGTAGTTCCTAGGAAGATGTTGCTGCGGCAGAGGTCGAAGAGGTTGCTGCCCGTGTTCTCCTCAAGGATTTTGATGGATTCCTTTCGTACATTGAGATCCTTCATCCATTTTGAGTCTATTTTTGTGTGTGGTGTAAGGAAATGGTCCAATTTCATTTTTCTGCATGTGGCTGTCCAATTTTCCCAACACCATTTATTGAAAAGGCTGTCTTTTTTCCATTGGACATTCTTTCCTGCTTTGTCGAAGATTAGTTGACCATAGATTTGAGGGTCTATTTCTGGGCTCTCTATTCTGTTCCATTGATCTATGTGTCTGTTTTTGTGCCAGTACCATGCTGTCTTGATGATGACAGCTTTGTAATAGAGCTTGAAGTCCGGAATTGTGATGCCACCAACGTTGGCTTTCTTTTTCAATATCCCTTTGGCTATTCGAGGTCTTTTCTGGTTCCATATAAATTTTAGCATTATTTGTTCCATTTCTTTGAAAAAGATGGATGGTACTTTGATAGGAATTGCATTAAATGTGTAGATTGCTTTAGGTAGCATAGACATTTTCACAATATTTATTCTTCCAATCCAGGAGCATGGAACATTTTTCCATTTGTTTGTGTCTAAACAGTATCCTTCTAAAGAATGAATGGGTCAACCGGGAAATTAAAGAAGAATTGAAAAAAATCATGGAAACAAATGATAATGAAAATACAACGGTTCAAAATCTGTGGGACACAACAAAGGCAGTCCTGAGAGGAAAATATATAGCGGTACAAGCCTTTCTCAAGAAACAAGAAAGGTCTCAGGTACACAACCTAACCCTACACCTAAAGGAGCTGGAGAAAGAACAAGAAAGAAACCCTAAGCCCAGCAGGAGAAGAGAAATCATAAAGATCAGAGCAGAAATCAATGAAATAGAAACCAAAAAAACAATAGAACAAATCAACGAAACTAGGAGCTGGTTCTTTGAAAGAATTAATAAAATTGATAAACCCCTGGCCCGACTTATCAAAAAGAAAAGAGAAAGGACCCAAATAAATAAAATCATGAATGAAAGAGGAGAGATCACAACTAACACCAAAGAAATACAAACTATTATAAGAACATACTATGAGCAACTCTACGCCAACAAATTTGACAATCTGGAAGAAATGGATGCATTCCTAGAAACATATAAACTACCACAACTGAACCAGGAAGAAATAGAAAGCCTGAACAGACCCATAACCAGTAAGGAGATTGAAACAGTCATTAAAAATCTCCAAACAAACAAAAGCCCAGGGCCAGACGGCTTCCCGGGGGAATTCTACCAAACATTTAAAGAAGAACTAATTCCTATTCTCCTGAAACTGTTCCAAAAAATAGAAATGGAAGGAAAACTTCCAAACTCATTTTATGAGGCCAGCATCACCTTGATCCCAAAACCAGACAAGGATCCCATCAAAAAAGAGAGCTATAGACCAATATCCTTGATGAACACAGATGCGAAAATACTCAACAAAATACTAGCCAATAGGATTCAACAGTACATTAAAAAGATTATTCACCACGACCAAGTGGGATTTATTCCAGGGCTGCAAGGTTGGTTCAACATCCGCAAATCAGTCAATGTGATACAACACATCAATAAAAGAAAGAACAAGAACCATATGATACTCTCAATAGATGCTGAAAAAGCATTTGACAAAGTACAACATCCCTTCCTGATCAAAACTCTTCAAAGTGTAGGGATAGAGGGCACATACCTCAATATCATCAAAGCCATCTATGAAAAACCCACCGCAAATATCATTCTCAATGGAGAACAACTGAAAGCTTTTCCGCTAAGGTCAGGAACACGGCAGGGATGTCCATTATCACCACTGCTATTCAACATCGTACTAGAGGTCCTAGCCTCAGCAATCAGACAACAAAAGGAAATTAAAGGCATCCAAATCGGCAAAGAAGAAGTCAAATTATCACTCTTCGCAGATGATATGATACTATATGTGGAAAACCCAAAAGACTCCACTCCAAAACTGCTAGAACTTATACAGGAATTCAGTAAAGTGTCAGGATATAAAATCAATGCACAGAAATCAGTTGCATTTCTCTACACCAACAGCAAGACAGAAGAAAGAGATATTAAGGAGTCAATCCCATTCACAATTGCATCCAAAACCATAAGATACCTAGGAATAAACCTAACCAAAGAGACACAGAATCTATACTCAGAAAACTATAAAGTTCTCATGAAAGAAATTGAAAATGATCTGTTCTTACAGTGTGGTGAAGGAGGGGGTAGTAAGAATCTATGTAGACTGAATAGGACAAGTAAGTCATGGCAAGGATTTTGGATTTTATTTTAAAAGCAATCAGAAGTCACTGAAATGTTTTAAGCAAGAAAGTGACAAGATCTGATTTATGTTTTTAAAAGACTCTTTTGATGCTTTGTATTGAAGTGAATTGGAAGGGGACACGCTTGGAAATAGTGAAAACAGGAGACTTTGCAATGGTCCACGTGGGAAAAGTTGATGACTTGGACAGTAATGGGGATAAAATACAGAGAAATGGACAGACTGAGATATGTTTTAGAGAGAATTAATTGCACTTCAGGTAGATTGGATGTGCAGGCTGAGAAAAAGGGAATCAAAGATCTTACCCAGGTGTTTTGAGATGAGCAGCTGGGTGGGTGGCTTGCTGAAATGAGGAAGACGAGGAGGGAAATCAAGGAAGAAAATGATCTTCCTTGACGGGGTACCTGGGTGGCTCAGTGGGTTAAAGCCTCTGTCTTCAGCTCAGGTCATGATCTCAGGGTCCTGGGATCAAGCCCCAAGTTGGGCTCTCTGCTCAGCAGTGAGCCTGCTTCCATTCCTCTCTCTGTCTGCCTCTCTGCCTACTTGTGATCTCTGTCAAATAAATAAATAAAATCTTCAAAAAAAAATCCTGGTAAACATATTTTGTAGATGCCTATAAGTCATTCAAATGGAGCTGCTAAATAGGTTGTTGTAAAAGAGGCTTGAGCTCAGGGTAGAGGTCTGGGTGGGAGTCCAGGAGAGATGTACATTTAGGAGTCATTAGCATAAAATGGTATTTAAAGCTATTGGAATTGGGTAAGATTCTAAGAAAAAGATGAAAAGATAGAATAAGATTGAATCAATTTAAGGAGTTTGAACCACATCCAGATGGAAATGGGGAACCACTGACAAAACTTAATCAGGGAGTTAATAGGATCAGGTTTGTATTTTAGAAAGAATCTCTCTGTCCTATGATGTTACTTAGAGGCAAGCATGACTGGAAAGAGGGATGAGGGAACATGGTGTTCCAATAATTTTTGGGGAGATGGTAATGACTTGATTTAGGTTAATGTTAAATAGAGTAGAGATAACTAAATTAATAGATCAAGAGATAACTTTGAATAGTGAGAATGAAATGTGGGAATTGATTAGACGTGTGAAATGAGGACAAGAGCAAGGTCAAGGGTTCTGCCTCCCAAATTGCTAGTTCAAAACCGGGTGGATGATGGTACCCGTTTTTACTGCGATAGAGAACCTAGGAGAAGAAGAGTTTGGGCAAAAGTGAAGACAATTGTTAATTTTGAAGTGCCTGCTAGACATGTAAATCTGCATGGTCAGTAGACTTTTGTAAGTTCATGTGTGGACTGCAAGAGACAGAGCCTGAGTGGAGTCACCAATCCATAAGCTGTCTTAGAACCTTTGACGCTGCCCAGATTAGCCACGGAGAATGAGTCCAGTGAGAAGAGAAAAGGACCAAAGATGAAAACTTAGGGAACTTCCAATTTTTCAGAGTCAGTAAAGGGAGAGAAATTTTTTAAATGAGACTGAAAGGGAACAGCTAGAGAAGTAGAAGAAAATAAGACAAAAGGGACATCATTTGTCACGTTTCAGACTCTGGTTAGATGTCATGTCATTTACTTCTCTTTGTAACCTGCAGGCAGTTATTCATGTCCTCTCCATTTTACAGAAGACTACATTGAGACTCAAGTGAAATAACTGGGTCAAAGACACTCATACAGAAAATAATAGATCAAGTTTGAAGGAATTTAAACAAACCTTGGACTATGAAGTTTCTACCCTTTGATTGTTCCCAAAAGGAACCAATCCTGTGTGTGTGTGTGTGTGTGTGTGTGTGCGTGCGCGCGTGCACCCCCATGTACATATATTTGTATATATGTGTACTATCTCTAGGAGGATACAAAGAAGCTGCTAAGACTGAAGAGTGGTTGCCTTCGGTGGATCAGGGAGTAGAGGCTGGAGACTGGCCAGATGGAGACTAACTATATTGTCTACACTGTAATGCTCTGTATTTTTGTAATAGAGTCTGTAATAAAGACTTGGCTCCTTTTCTTTCTTTGTTTCTTTGTTTCTTTCTTAAATGCTTGACTGCTGACAACTTTCAGTCCCCACTACTCTCCTTTTCTTTCTGCCTCATATTCGGAAAAACTGATAGGACAGCCTCGATGCTTTCTCTTTTGGCACGTGCAGGGAGTTCAAGTGATGGAGGTCATGACTCTTGCAGAGGAGAACCCTCAGTTCCAGCCCCACCATAAAATTCTAAGCCACTCTCCTCTTTCTGTTCTCTTCAGCCATTTTTGGACCGGTTAGCAAGCAACCTGACTTGCTCTCCTCAGAGGGCCTCGTTATGGGAGTAATACATCTCTCTATGCCCTCTTGGTATTTATGTGGCCTCATTGGTCTGGACAAGAGAATCAAATTGGGGGTGTATGGGTGGGAAGGCCCATCTGCCTATGTAGGGGTGGCCACAGCAATTGTATTAGATGACAAATGTAAGACTGGACAAGTCTGATTTTGAATATTCCAATTCAAAAATACAAGTTAGCCAGGACATTTTTAAATGGTAAGAATTTAAAAAGGCCCATGTCCCAAAGTCTTAAGATTTTAAGATCCATATGGGCCTTCTCCTCCATTTTTCTTATCTGTTAGATCATTAAAAAGGCTGAGAAGGTAAAGAAAACTAAACTAAACTAAGACTAAAATGAACTAAAATCTGTGCTCTTTCTTCTATAATATTCTATACCTCTAGAGATCAGGAAGGGAGTTATTATGTAAAATATAAAATTAAAAAGAAAAATTCAAAATTAATTTTTGAAATTTTAGTGATCTTTTTCTGGGATCTCCAGCTCTATAAAAATTGCATTTGTCCAAACTACCATATTTTTAAAAATCATGCATTCTTACAATTAAAAAAATATATATGCATATATATATGTATGTGTGTGAGTGTATATATATATATATATATATATATATATATATATATCCAAGCAAGCTATTCCTGAAGTATAGTAAGCCGTGCTCCAACAAAATCCCTCCTATATTTTGCATACTTCCTTGCATCATATTTTTTACATATTTTACCCTGATGTGCAAACACTTACAAAATGTTCTCATACATGCATCTCTCTACTCACCACCCCCTTCCTCATTGCTCTTTGGTCAGGAAGCTACAGACCAGTGAGCTCAGATGATATCTGTTAGGCTGGCAAGGAGCGGAACTGGGCTACAGACTGGTGCTTCCTGACGGGTGCTTCTTGACCCACATCCAGGAGACTTGGTCATTATTTACTGATGTCAGTAATGAGGATTGACAGTGGCAGTCATCAAGGACAGCAACAATGTTGATCCATATCTCCGAATGCCTCCAATGGCAGCTAAATGTAAAGTACCTTCGACCACTTTCTTTCTCTTAAACTAAAATTCCAATTTCCCTTCCTTCTCACACCCAGCAAGTAATGAGAATTCCATGCTTCCAAACTACCACTGGAGATTGAATTCACGACTTCAACTCTACAGGCTTTGGGTCCATCGATCACATGGCTGCTCATTCTCTACTTCTCTGAGATCCTAAAAGGGCTATATAGCTTTATAATAGCCCAATTTACCTAAAGCTAAAGAACAGTATTTCAAGCACCAACAGAGAAGTCCCTAAAATTTTAGATACTGAAGAATACACACCAGAGTGAAGTTTCTGGGAGAACCTGCCTCCCAGGTGTCAGACACCTTTGGTAAGTTAAATCCTTGGAGTGCAGAATATTGTTATTCTGAAATGAAATACAATATAGTTGAAACTCTGTATAATTTATAAAGTTCCTATTTAATTATTTATTTTTTTCAAGAAAGCTTCTAGTCTTAGTGCAGCCAAGCTTTGCACAGTGATTGGCAGAGTCCGATATAATTGTAAATCAAACATTTGTTTTTCAGATCACATGCAGTTTCTCTTAAGAAGATATGGAACAGGTCACCAAGGGTTCCTATTGTAATATTTCATCCTAAGGCTTTTCAAGGATTGGTGTCAGTGACTATGAGAAATGAAAAACCCTGCCATTGAAATCCTAAGAGCTGGTGGAAGCAAACAAAATCTTGAACAATGTAAGCGTGAGAAATGCAGGGGACGGGGCTGCTCGCATAATCAGAAGTCTTCTTTTTCTTATGTTGTCTGTCTACAGAAGTTTCCAGCACTGCTTCCATTTGAATGCTAACATTTTTCAGGGGTTCTGTTGCTCCCCTGGGGTGCCTGGTGGTGGAGGGGAGAAGGGAGAAGGGGGATAAAATCAGAGCAGTGGAAAAGCCGCAGATGGAGGAAGGGGTGGCGGAGTCAGGAGACGGAAGCCCTACCAGCCATATCCCTTGTGACTTAGGGTAAGTGTGTGCTCACTTGGGCTTTTCCCTTCCTGCCCAGGGAAACTTTTCCTTTCCTGCCCAGGCAGATTTAGTGAAGATGGTCTCTAGGGCTTCCAAAGAGCTGATTTCTGGGTTCATTGTGGGACTCATTCTCCTATACATAATCACTTTCCATTTTCCTCTCTTGGGATTCCCTCCCCAAAGGAGGAGGCACACACACTCACACACACACTCACACACACACTAATCCTATACCTTAGAGAAGAGAAGCAGAGCAGAATCCCCAGGGAGCTCTGGAGCCCAGCATACCTCCCCAGGCAAGCACTTAACAACATCCCCTCTGCGACTTCCCCAGCTCACTTAATTAAATTACAGCATTCTCCTAAACAGTTTCCCACCTTGGAGCCTGTGCAGCACTTAGGTCCCCTCTAACCTGTTCCCCACCCTGCAGAAGGAGGGATCTTTCTAAAAGGCAAGTGTGATCACATTACCCACTCCCCACTTCCCCTGGCTCCAATCACTGGCTCCTCATTTCTCTTTAGGCCCTAATACAGCATGCAGACCTTTTATGATTCGATTTGTACTCTTTCTCACTCTTTGTACTTCAAGCTCCAATCATATTAAGGTTCCTCGGTTCCTAAAAATCCCCTTGTTCATGTTCATTCCTGGCTCTTTTTATAAATTCTCCTTCTGCTGAATCATTACCCATTCCTAATCTGCTTCTCCTCTTTTATCCTAAGGCCATCTCTTACTTAGCCTTCAAGTCTCAGCTTAGATGCCATTTCCTCCAGGAAGCTCTCCCAGGTTGGGCTAGCTGCCCATATTCTTTCTTTTGTCACAGCATTTCCTGCACTGAATTGTAATAGTTTGTGAGGGTCAGGACTTTGCCCTTATACAGACCTGTGTCTCAGAAAAATCTAAAGCAGTACTGAGACATAATGTGTGTTCAATCAATAGTTGTAAATGAATGAACTTAAACATGATGTGATCTGGAGTTGGTAATTGTTGAAGCTGGTAATGTGTCAATCAGGTTCTATTATGCTATTATTTACTATGCAATTTTCTCTGCTTTTATGTATATTTGACATTTATTGTAATAAGAACATTTTTAAAAAAAGATTTCATTTATTTATTTGAGAGACGGGAAGCATGAGTAGGGGGAGGGATAGAGGGAGAAGCAGGCTCCCCGGGATCATGACCTGAGCTGAAGGCAGACACTCAACTGACTGAGCCATCCAGGTGCTATAATAAAAATATTTTTTTAAAACATGATTTTTAACTTCTAAACAACATACCTCAAATCTTAATTGCAACAGACAAGAGAGCAGGGTAGAAGTTGCCACAATTCTACGTGCAAGCCTCCTAGGTATAAGGTTTATTAAAATGCCTGTTCAGAGAAGGTGTGATGTGAAAGGGAACACAGGCAGGTCTTCCTAGAGGAGCCTGTCTTCCATTTGTCCCCATGGTCCCAGGCCGGATCCACCAATTTCACACTGGTGGAGCACAAAAATCAACAAGCAAGATGGCAAGAACAAGGGGAGACATTGTTCGGTCCAAAGTGGAAATTTGTGACAGGGCTCAGGAAGGCAGCATGAGCTTTGTAGCTTTTCCAGTGGTTCCTAATAAACCAGGCTTTGTGTGAGTCTCACCCAGGCTGCACAGGGCCCTGTACTAAGGCTTTCTCTTTCCTCTGGCTTGGCTGCTGGGAAACTTGTTAGCTCTCACTGATTTCTTTGAGTTGGACACCACTGAATTGGATTGCTTTGCTTTGCATTTTAAAAGGGGTGTTTTTCTTGAGGAAGCTGGAAATTGGCACAGACTTGAAATTTCATATTTTGAGACCATCCAGAATCCACAACTATCATTAATTTCCTTCATGGCATTTGAGACATTTGGCTGAATAAAGATTCTAATAACAATATTAGCTTAAAACAATCTTTTACCCACGTGGTGGGAATAAAGTAGGAAAATAATACATTTCTTCTACTACTAATCAGTTAGCAAACCAGTATTGACTGGGCTTTTAGATGTGCCCAATATGAGTGAGGCTCTACCTGTAGATGGGAATAATTAGATTAACTGTTTTGGGGGAAACTGGGTACCAAACAAGCATGGGTTCCCCAGGACAGCAGCGCAGGACCAATGGGAAGCCTGGACCCATGGGTGCAGATTGTTTTTTAAAAGTCAAAGTATCTGATTAAAAAAAAACTAATAAAATTACTTGCGAGAGGTATTATTGTCTTGATTTCATAGACGATAAAACCAAGACAAAGAGAATTAAACCTGACTTGGACCTGAATTAAAAAACCAGTTCTGGCCAGTACAAAGACATTGCTTTTATGTCATCCTATTGCCTGGTTTGCACCTGCATAACCAAAAAGATGCACACGACTGAACTTCAGCTAGGATAAAGGATGTCTTCAAGGAATCAGATTTCTGTCCCTTACATCTGAGCCTCAAGCTTCACTGGCTTGAGATCCTGCAATACTGCAATGCCCTCCAGGTGTCAGCATTTACTGTTCTTTCACTCCCTTAGGCCTTACTGTTACAAAGTATTAGGACAGAAAAGCCCATCTCTCTCCTGGGTGCCTCAAAATGTCTGGGCATGAGGTGAAGGGTTATGTGCCATGAGGTAAGGATGCTGCTGAACACTGAATCTTGACTCCATGCAAATATGAAAATGTCATGAGCCCTCTGCTGCTCTGATTTTCTAAAACCCAAAGGTATCCATTTTTTCCCTCTCTTCTTTGTGGTTTCATGTATCTAAAAACCAATTCATTTCTGATAGATGAGCAAGCAGAGTTATAACCTGGCCTTTGGCCAAGACTGCACAGAAAAGGAGGAGGCTTTGAAAGTGCCAGAGGATGCCTGGAATGCTGGGCTTCTCTATAATCAACAGCAGAAGCCGGTGCCAGATGCGGCTGGGATTTGGACCAGGCTGGAGTGTGGCTTCTGACGAAGGACCAGAAATAGCCCCAAACACCAGGTCTGTCTTCTGCTCAGCTTCCACATATACCACATTACACTACTGCAAGGTCATTCTTGTGGATCTAATATTACCATTCCCTGTAGATTTTGTGAGTAGGAACAATCTAAGAATTCCTTTACATCTAAGTGCAAAAGAATTTGGACTTTATTTTTTTTCCTAATAAGAGAGACTGGGCCAGAATGAGACAATGAAGTGCCTTGGGGATTCCTGGAATTGTGGGGGAAGGGTCTAGGATGAGAGGCAGGGGAAACAGCGAGGGTTGCAAACTTCTGTGACTTCTCAGGCTGGTCCATGCTAATGGACACGGTGCCTGAGAGACCTTCTTTTGCTTTCCGACCCTCATACCATCTGGATCTTCAACTTGCCCATCTCAAATGTTGTGAAAAATAGAAGACAATCATTGGTCCCCCAAAGCCTGGACTCCCTCAGGGGCCAACACATGATGGAAGTTGCCTGCTTTTCTTTTCTAAAATTGCCACTTTTGCAAAGGTGAAGCTTACTGACCTTAATGGTACCAGCAAGTTGTTAAAAATAGTTAGTTGGCCTCTATTTTTTTTTTATTTTTTATTTTTTATTTTTTATAAACATATATTTTTTATATACATATATTTTTATCCCCAGGTCTGTGAATCACCAGGTTTACACACTTCACAGCACTCACCAAATCACATACCCTCCCCAATGTCCATAATCCCACCCCCTTCTCCCCAACCCCCTCCCCCCGGCAACCCTCAGTTTGTTTTGTGAGATTAAGAGTCACTTATGGTTTGTCTCCCTCCCAATCCCATCTTGTTTCATTTATTCTTCTACCCACTTAAGCCTCCATGTTGCATCACCACTTCCTCATATCAGGGAGATCATATGATAGTTGTCTTTCTCTGCTTGACTTATTTCGCTAAGCATGATACGCTCTAGTTCCATCCATGTTGTTGCAAATGGCAAGATTTCATTTCTTTTGATGGCTGCATAGTATTCCATTGTGTATATATACCACATCTTCTTGATCCATTCATCTGTTGATGGACATCTAGGTTCTTTCCATAGTTTGGCTATTGTGGACATTGCTGCTATAAACATTCGGGTGCATGTGTCCCTTTGGATCACTACATTTGTATCTTTAGGGTAAATACCCAATAGTGCAATTGCTGGGTCATAGGGCAGTTCTATTTTCAACATTTTGAGGAACCTCCATGCTGTTTTCCAGAGTGGCTGCACCAGCTTGCATTCCCACCAACAGTGTAGGAGGGTTCCCCTTTCTCCGCATCCTCGCCAGCATCTGTCATTTCCTGACTTGTTGATTTTAGCCATTCTGACTGGTGTGAGGTGATATCTCATTGTGGTTTTGATTTGTATTTCCCTGATGAGTTGGCCTCTATTTTAAAAGAGAAGACAAACATGAAAAAAGGAAGCCATAATTGCTGGCTTTTATTTGCTAATCATATGCCTGTCTTTCAATCTATCAAATGAGTTCTGTAACAGAATTATCTATGTAATTAAGTGCATGTGTTCCTTGGATAATGCTGCTGGTAGTACAGCTCTCACTTCAACTGAAAACTTCAAAAAATATTCGCTTTGAACATGTGATATTCTGGGAAAATTGTCAGAAAAAAGTCTTAAAGAAATGGGGTCCAGTCTAACTTGCAGAAACAGAGAGAGCAGATTTATCATGGAATGCAGAAATGTGTGAAACTGATAATATCAGATGTTTGATCATTTCTTTCTAGTAACGTTTTATTCATTCTATTTGGTCATTTCTGCTCAACTATTCTTTCACAACCTCAGGCAACCTTTAATAACAGTTTATAGGTAAAAATATTCATGGAGGGACACCTGGGTGGCTCATTCTTTAAGCATCTACCTTCTGCTCAGGTCATGATCCCAGGGTTCTGGGATTGAGCCCCATGATGGGCTCCCTGCTCAGTGGGAAGTCTGTTTCTCCCTTTCTCTCTCTCTCTCTCACTCTCTCTTTCTCTCTGTCAAATACATAAATAAAATCTTTAAAAAAATATTCATTTAGCTGTGTCTCTGGATTACTGGATGACCCACACTAACTGGAGGGAGCACAGAGGATCACACAAAAGCCTCACAGTCCCCCATGTCTGGTGAAGGTGGGGGTTTGTCTGGTGATTCTAGACTTCAGTTACTTTGGGGCCTGCCCACAGATCTTTGCTAAATTGAGGATAAATGGAGGAGATGTGTGGATTTATCTCTGAAATGTGATTATAAACCCTGCAAGTGATAGATACAAAAATGCCAGATTTCAAACGCCTAAATTAGCACTATTTCCTTCGAGTGTCATCGTTACTTTGGGAGGCCATATGCTGGTTCAAAGTTGCAGTCTCTCAAAACATGCTGGTCAGCTCCTCTAAGATGGTCTCTCAGCCTATAGAAGGGCCAGAACAGATTGATCCAGGAGTGGATACCAGACTTATACTGGGCCAGATTCTCTCTCTTGGGAATTGGAAATGAGAACATGGAGAGGCAGTGATGCGAGTCTGGTTTTTGGTGCTGAGCTGTCTTTCTAGCACCTTCCATGGACTCCTAGCCTCAGGTTTCTGAACGGCCAGACTCCTGCCTTCCTGCTGTTTCCTTTTATCTTCTGGTCATAGACGGTTTGAACAGGCAGTTACCAAAATGTGTTGAGATTATGCTTACGATATTTGAGTATTATTGCAGATAAGAATCCGTGGAATGCTCTATCACTTGAAAATGAATCCTTAGAATTTTTAAGGCTGAGAATTCAACATTATGTGAGCACAATATATTCTTATGGGAAAACATATCTGGTTACATCACTGGTGTCAAATTAAATTACTTATGTAGTCTGCAATCTGGGTTCCATTCTTGAATATTTGAAATATATTCCAATAGTCACTGCACATTTTAAACTAAATATTATCTGTCAGCCTGTGTACTTCATTTTAAAATTTCTTTTTTCAGTCATTTTATATGCAGTAACTATGAAGCCAGTCTGTGGACATTTCTAAAATAAACTTCCACATTACAAGCCTAATCTGAATTGCTTTTGCCCACAGAGTGGAAATAGATGGTTCGTATAGAACCTATGACAACAAGTTTCCTGTCAGAGGCTCCCAGTGGTGTGGTGAATAAACAATGAATCTGGGAACACTGAAAAAAAAAAATTTAAGACGTTAAAAAAAAAAGAAAAGAGGCTTCCAGTGAAGTTCATCTACATCTTCGCCTTCCAAGAAGGCAAAATTTAATGTAAATTTCCAGAGATATCTGCAGTGATTTTACAGTTTTGTGAAGGCTGGCTTGATTTTTTTTTTTTTAAGTTTATTTATTTTCTTTGTAATCTCTACACCCAATGTGGGGCTCTCACAACCCTGAGATCAAGAGTCACATGCTCTTTTGACTAAAACAGCTGGCTGCTGATTTGATTTTGAAAGCCAACAACATGATTTTTATGAGATCTTTTGAAAAGGGGAAATGAGACTGAGACACCTATTTTTTCCTAATCATTAATTAAACATCTGAGCATTATAAGATTTATGAAAAAAAGCCTGAACTGCATAATGAGGCCAAGAAGGAATTTCACAGTATGTTTTTAATGCTTCTAGACAGGATCTTTTGCCACTTTTATTTTATTTTTAGTTTTTACTTATTATGATTTTTTTCTTAGGATCTTTTGCCATTTTTAAAGATTTTTCTGAAAGGTCAAGATCAGTTGTGCTATCCAGTGACCGTGTGAAGTGTGTGCTAACAGCTCCTACTGTGGTAATAAAGAGATAAATGGGTAAATTGTACTTATGTACTTGGGTATCTATTTGTTGTTTAATTTCAAAGGGTAAAATCTAAGCTCCAGTCTGAGATTTAAAAAAAGTCTTTTTATTATGTTAATTTTCAAATAAAAAAAAAAAAAACCAGAGCAAATACACTCATCAACTCTCATATCCATCACTCAATATCAACATATTGCCCATTCTGCTTCATCTCTTACTTCTCCTTACTCCCCAGATCCCCTGTTATTTTAAAGGAAGTCGAAGGTCATATGTCATTTCCTCTGAAAGCATTTCCATTTGCCTCTTTGGGACTTAAAAAAAAAAAAAAAAAAAGCAGAACCACAGTTTCTTCTGACTTCCTTTTACTGGACAGGATGAGTAGGGCAGTTGTTTTTCCTTTTTTCTCTTCCTCTCTTCGTGTCTGTGAGTTTAATTTGGAGCTGTAAGACTCGTCCCTCATTCATTTCATTTCTCCATTCTTTTTAGAATATAACTCAACTTTTAAAGAATAATCACATTTTGCAGTTCCTTTTTACATCAAATATCTCCATCTGAGTGACTGTTTCAATAATTACCATCAATCCTTCCTACCTGTGGCTTCCTTATTTTTCATTGCTCTGAAACATATTTTCATGTGACTTTTCCCGGAAGTGTGGCTGTGTCATAATCTGTACACTTGCATATCTTAAATGTCTTTCTCTTGAGTTAGGGCATGAATGACACTGGCTTATGAATAATTCTTGGGATGTAAAAATGTGTTCTTTAAAGCTCTCTTGCTATAATTCAATTATTTTCAGTTATTTAGTCAGAGGACTATAAGGTGAAGATCCTTCTTGTTTCCTTTTAGGTAACCTTATTTTTTCTCCCTCTGGATATTTACTGAAATGCCTTAATTTTTTAAAATTGAACATACTATGAGGGTATTTCTAGGGTTAGTTCTATTTCCATTAAATTTGCTTATAATACTGTATGTTTTATTAGATTATTGTCTGAAATCTTTATTACATTGGGAATATAAAATTATGTTTAAAGAAAACTTGATTATTGCTGTTTCACCTACTCAGATCCCACTTTTATCTGTTTCCTTTATGTCCCTAAAGTGAGTTTCCAAGATATGACCTTCCTCTCTATTATGTCTTCATAATTTTAGTTTTATCTTTCTCCTCCGTGTTGTGATCAACTTTCTTTTCTTCTCTCTCTTTTTTAAGATTTTATTTATTTATGAGAGAGAAAGACAGTGAGAGAGGGAACACAAGCAGGGGGAGCTGGAGAGGGAGAAGCTGGCTTCCCAGTGATCAGGGAGCCTTATGCGGGGCTGGATCCTAGGATCATGTCCTGAGATCATGACCTGGGATCATGACCTGAGCCAAAGGCAGACGCTTAGTGACTGAGCCACCCACGCACCCTGTAACCGACTTTCTTAAATATATTTTTCTATTTTGACCTTAATTTTTGTGGCATCCAATCAGCTGTTAAATCCCCCTCCCTCCCTTTTTAAATCAATGACTAATTGTCTTATCTCCATTAAGACTTACTTTTTTTGGTGACACCTCTCTAACTTCAGAAATGCAACATCTTCTTGAATATAACACAGGTATATATTAATTAAAATTCTCCCTCTATTTTCTACAGGAGTATGCCATGGTGGTACAGTCAATGCCAGCCCAGAGCCAAAGCTGCCTGTAGCAGCAGGAAACATTCTGACTCAGTAGGCAGAATTTCCCGACAGTGATACAGGCATGGGGCTGCCGTGACACTTGGTTATGAGTAATCCTTGGGACATAACTATTTTTTCTTTAAAGCTCTCTTGCCATAAATCAATTGTCTTCAGTTACTTAGTGATTTGGAAAATTATAAGGTAAGAAGAGAAACACTATGTGGGTTTTCCACTGAAGTGGTAGTGTCCTGCCCTTGTATAATTAGGACTCTCTGTGGCCCCAACCACTGTACTTTGGAAGTCAAGAAGTATTGTGTTAAACGAAATAAGTCAGAGAAAGATACCGTATGATTTCACTCACAGGTGGAACTTAAGAAACAAAAAAATTAACAACAACAATAATATTATTAATAATAAAAGATAACTATACTCCTTTTTTGCCTCATCTAGAACACCCTACAGCAGGTATGGGAGGATTGCCAATTAATATTTGCCTGCTAACTGTGGGAGATATAATCACAATGAACTTCCAAGTGAAACTTTTTCTGAAGAGGTTTGTCAACATCTCAGGTGTTAAACTAGTTACTACAGAGTTCTTTTCAGAGGGCCTTAAAAAAAAACAAGAACAAAATTTGTCCTTCTTATTGAACTTAACTCACAAATGGTGGGAAGACAAATTTTCTCTTCTGAATACATTAATGTTAAAGTATTGGATACCAGAAACACAATTCCTTTTTACTAAGATTTTTTTTTCTTCTTTTTTAAAAATCCTTTTGGATAAAAATGGACAATGGACAAAAGTCCATTGTCTTTGTAGCTACCTTTTGGGGCCTTGACATTGATTTTTCTCCTTTTAGCATATAACATCTTAAAACAAGTGCTTTGATCAGCTGCTCAAGGAATCACATGTCTGGAACAGGTGAGCAGTTAGAAGCCTGTGCTCTTAGAGGTGCACTGATGGTAGAATGATACAAAAAAATTGCTTTTTGGAGGGGCGTCTGGCTGGCTTAGTCCATAGACAATGAGACTCTTAATCTCCAGGTTTAAAAAAAAATGATTTTGTGGGAACAACTTTCTTGTCTAAGCTCTGACCATGTTTATTACTGAAGAAGAATGCATTGACACATACATATCAGTCTCTATCGATAGAGGGATTTGACCTCTTGTCAGTGTGGCTTTAATGTTTTCTCTCTCATGTCTGTCACTTAGGAAGAGTGATTGGCCCAGGGGATACCCTGTTTCCCACTTGCACTCCTTGTCCTAAATGAAAGGAAGCAAAAGTCCTGATGGAGAAAAAAAATTCTGCTGGAGATGGGTGTGGGGGTGTTAATTTATTTTGTAGTAAATTAGTGGCCCATGTTGGGGCACTTCGGGCTGAATGCACAGGGAAAACACTATTAAGAACGTTGGCTTCAAGCCTATGAAATTATAGCCTACTTTCTAAATCACTATCAGAAGCTATTGAATTAGTAATAAAACCAGTACCAAACAAAACAAAACAAAACAAAACAAAACACTAGGTTCAAATCCCCACTCAGATGATTTCACACATGTAACCAACACTATTTCCAAGCCTGTTTTCTCATCTCTAAAACAGGTCTAATGACACCGCGGCTACTGACCCAGTGAAATTGCTTAAGGACCAAATGAAAGAACAATTGAAGAACCACAACAATAAATGTAGGCAATACTGTGCTGGTATCATCAGTCTAACTGCCTTTGTTTTCTTTTAACTGTTTATTTTGAGATAATTAGAGATTCATAGTAAGTTCCAAAAGAGAACGTACAAAGTGTTCCCAGGCACCTAGTGCTCAGTTTTTCTAATAGAAGCTGCATGGCTTTTGTAGAGTATCAGACCCAGGACACTGACATTGGTACAATTCATAGAGCTTGTTTAGATTTCCCAAGTTTTACAAGCACTCGTGTGTGTGTGTGTGTGTGTGTGTGTGTGTAATTCTAAGGAATTTTCTCACATATCTACATTTGTGTAGCCATCACTGAAATCAAGATAAAGGACTATCCCACCACCACAAAGTTCCCCATTCTACCCCTGTGTAGTAACATCCACCACCTTCTCTGTATCCTAATCTTTGGCAACACAAATCTGTTTTCAATTTCTATAATTTTATATCAAGAATGTTATATAAATGGAATCACACAGTATTTGACTTTCACTCTGTATCATTCCCTTGAGATTTATCCAAGGGACATGTATCAATATTTCATTTCTTCTGTATATCAACAGTTGATTCTTTTTTGTTGTTTCATAGTATTTCATAGTATGGATGCACCACAGTCCTTCATTTGTCCCTTGAAGGACTTTTGGGTTGTTTCTGTTTTGGTTGTTGTGAAGGAAGATGCTGTGAATGTTGGTGTACAGATTTTGTGTGAATGTGGGTTCTCATTTCTCTGGGCTAAATGCCCAATTGTGAAGTGGCTGGGCCCTAGGATCCTTGCATGTTTGGTTTTGTAAGACACTGCCAAATTGTTTCCCTGACAGGTTGTACCATTGTGCATTCTTACTAGGAATGTATGGGTGATCTAGTTTCTCTATATCCTTGCCAGCACTAGGTTTTTGTCAAATTTGTTTTTTTAAGTGGAGCCCAATGCAGTGTTTGAACTCATGACCTTGAGATCAAGACCTGAGCTGGGATCAAGAGTCAGATGCTTAACCAACTGAGCCACCAAAGCACCACTCACTGGTTTTCATTTTAGCTATTCTGATAGGTGTGTAGTGATGCTTTATTGGGCTTTTACTTTGTGTTTTCCTAATGGCTTTGATGCTGACTATATTTTCATGTATTTATTTGCCATCTGTATATGCTCTTGGATGGAATACTTGTTCATTTTCTTTGCCCATATTCTAGTTGGATTTTTTGTTATTTTATTCTTGAGTTTTGTGATTCTTGATATATTCTAAATATAAGACCTTTGTCAGATAAGGGTTTGTAACTATTTTCTCAAAGTCTGTAGTTTGTCTTTTTAATCCTCTTAACAGGGTTCTTGGCAAAGCAAAAGTTTATTTTTGATGTTTTGAGGTTCAACTTACTAATTTTTCCTATATAGACTATACTTTTGGTGTCTAAGAACTCTACTTAGCTTTAGCTCACAAAGATTTAAAATTTTTTTCCTAAAAGTTTTATAATTTTACTTACAGTTGTACATTTTATAAGTCCATGATGCATTTTGAGCTAATATTTATATAATGTGTGAGGCTTAGGTGGAGGATTTTTGAAAGTTTTTATCACTGGCTTCGGGACATCTAGACACATTCTAGCTCATGCTCTCCCTGTCTACTTTTCTATATTTCTAGACATTATTTCACTTCTCTCTTAAATTTCATCTCTCTCACTCTTTCATTAGGCCATTTTCAGTTGTTTTACTCCGTATCAGTCATATATCATCTCTATTTCTTATTGCTTTCCTGATCAAAACAATGTAATCACATAGATATAATCTACTATTGACATGAGTCATGCCGATAATATGATAATTTGATAATATGTTGATATGTTTGTCTTTCCCAATATATTATAAGTCCGCAAAGAGGAAGGAGGATATCTTCCTCTTTCTCGAAACCTAGCCCAGGTTTTGCAAATAGTAAGGACGCTGTGCTTTTTGTAGAATAAAAATGAATTGAGTTCTACCATCCTTATATATGTAGAAGAGGAACATGTTCACCTATATGTGTATCTATATCAGATGCAAAATAAAAAGAATTTTTTGAGGAGGCAAAATTGAGTGGCGAGGTCAGTAGCAACCCAAATCGATCACTCCTGACTGCTCGAGCCTGCTGTTGTACAGGCTGGAACCTGTTTACTTAGGTGAGTGAGGTCAAGATTACAGGTTGGATTGCCCGGTGCTGGTAGTGCATTTAATTCCAGGATGGTGTGGGAAGATATACCGCTGATTCTAAAAACTTTCCCAGTGTATTTGCCCATGATTCTGTCTAAAGCATACCCCTCGATACAGTTAGAACTTTGAAATGATATGCGTGTACACATAATATATATATATATGCACACATACAGCATACCTATGTTGTTTTTGCTCTCTGTTTCCTCAGAGTAGCTCTAAATTCCACCTTTCAGAAATCTCTTTTGCATGGGTTCCATACATTTAGGTATAGATGCCTGTTAATTAAGGACTTCCAGCCAGTGTATCCATTTCATTGTAGTTTCCTAAAGACCTAGTGCTCAGGTGATAATAGGAGCTGTGGATTATCGCATATTATTTGTTCACATCTGTCTGAAAGCTCAAAACTGAAGGTCAGTACCTTTCTACATTTTTCTTCTTCCTGTACCAATTGGTTAAAATAAGATGTCTGACAATAAATCATGATTATTATCAGGATATGAGCCATGGCACAAGGACAGATCAATTTTTTTTTTTTTTTTTGGGTCTTAAAGTATTTAGATAGGTTTGCTGTAGTATGATTGCAGTGTATAATTCTGAGGTCTGATTATTGGTAGGCATTAACACATGCCCATCCCCCTCCACTCTGAATAACCTTTTAGAGATGATTCTATTCATAGTTAAGAGGATTTACAGACTTAAACTGCAAAGATACTACACTGAGCAGGGACATTGTCACTCTTCAGGGAAATAATGTTATCTATTGGTAGAAATTCATGCTTAGAAAATTCACCACAGGAAACTATGAATTTAGGAAAAGCATCCCTTAGCTTCTTAATGTTCTTATGTTCTTGTATTATTTTATCAGTTTTTCCCTTGAGCAATTTTTGTAGAAAGCAATCTATAATTTTTCTTTCATTACTATAAGGGATATAATTTTTATTTCAGAGAAAAACATCTGAGCCACAATAGCTGCAGAACATCAATAGTCAGAAAAATCCATGACTATGTCTCCTGCTTTTTAAAACATTACCTCCTGAAGCAAGCAAGCAAACAAACAATACATAAGCATTTGTCTGGACAAGAGAAACCGTTTAGGTTGGAGAAAACTGGACAGAACTGATAATTATTACCAAGGTTCTAGTTTTTCTCTTGGGGTTGGCTTGAAAATATTTTGATAAATCCTCAATAAGACAGAGGAACAATACTATGAAAGCTTCCTTATGGTTTTATATTCTTTTTGCATAAACCTTTTCTTTGTCAAGTAAGGGTCATGGATTGTGGAAATCATCTTACCTTGACCTTGGTGCTGCCTTCATTTTCCACGGTTTGGTGAATGTTTGCTTTATATCCCTCAGCCCTAGGCAGGGGCAGGAATTGCTTCCATGCAGATGGCCTGGAGAAATGTTTCTGGAGGCACCCTTGGTTGTCTTGGGAAGGGCTGGGCATGTTTTTACAATAAAGTTCCAAATGAATCCTGCAGCCTGATTTTAACAACACTGGCCCCGGTCCACTCTATTTCTCTTCGTTCGGCTGATGCTGGGCCATCTGTCAGTCAGTTGGGGACCTCCCTGGAAAGTTACACTATCTGAAGCAAAAGGATTATCTGTTTTGTGGATCAGCAGTTTATCTGCTAGTGTTCTATTCCAGGTAGAGCCTCCTATTTTTGAATGTCTAGGTATGTTATGACTGCCCCCTACAGGCAGCAATGAGCTCTTAATTCAAACTTAATCCTAAATCAAAATGGAAAGAAATGATAAAAGAGATATATTGTTTAGGATATAATGACAAAGGGAATAGATCGTTTTGTAAAATTCTGAATTAGTCATGTTGTGACATGACTAATGTGACAGGGACTAGTACCTGGGCTATGCAATACAGAGGCAGGTGGTCCACTTAATCTAAGCAGGTTTTTTGAAAGGTCATTTCAGCAGCAGTCAGCTTTGTGGCTAGAAATGTGTGCTAAACTCATACCCAAACTGAAGACCAGGATTATTACACCTTAGTTGATATCATGTAGGATTAAATTGATTTTTCTAATGAAGTAATTAATCATCTAGTGATTAAGCCAAGAGTTGTCTTCTAACATGGTACTTCACATTTGTAAAGTGCCTTATAAATAAAGATTATTAAACAGAATGCAAAAAAGTAGAACATAATACCTTTCTCTCAAGGGATACCTAATTCTCAAGTAGGCCTTGCTGGGTCACAGAGGTAAAGACGTAGATGTGTATTACGGGGGTTATGAACTGGAAACCTTTCCTTTTGTAAAATGACCCCAAGCCTCCAGAATTGGTATACAAAACAGACACAATCCCTATCAACATCTCACCTTCCTTTTTTATTTTCTTTCAGCTTCTTCTTTTTTTTTTTTTTTTGCAGAAATTGATAGGTTGATTTTAAAATTCACCTATGACATGGGAAGGAACCCAGAATATCCAGATGTGTTCCTTCATCTTTTCCTCCACTCTTCCCTTGTCCCGCTCTTCCCTTCTCTCCTCGCTCTTTCTCCCCCTGGTCTCTTTTCCATTTCTCCTTTGTTTTCCCTCCTCTTCCATCACCCCTCCTGTTGCCCCCTCCCTCCTCCTCCCTCCCTCCTCCCCCCTCCAGCCCTCTCTCAGCCAGCCTCCCCCTCCTCCTCTCCCCAGGTTATCTGCTGAATTCCACACACGCCTGCACAGACGGGAGCAATCCAAGGCTGCCTTGCCTTCAGCTTATCTCTGCTCCAAATGATTGATTTTCCCTCTTTAAGAGTAATTTGCTGGTGAATTCCCTGTATTGCAAAAACCCCTGTGAAATCTAATTCAATCCAATCGGCAGCTGGCACTTTGGGGAAAGAATACTAGAGAGCTGTCAATTAAAAAAAAAAATCTCATAAAAAGAAGAACAAAGTTGGAAGATTCATGTTTCTCAATTTTAAAAGTTTTTAAAACTTTTAAAATTTATTATAACTTAATACAAGTTATTAAAACTTATTATAAATTCACAGTAATTAATATTGTGGTACTGACATAAGGGTAGACATATAGATAACAGAATAGAACCGAGAATCTGTGAATAAATCCATATATTTATGATCAATTGATTTTTGAGAAGTTGCCAACATAATTCAACAGAGGAAGGAATTGTCTTTTCAACAAATGGTGCTGGAAAAAGGGCTAACTAGAGGTGGAAAATTAAGTTGAATTTCTACCTCACACCACATAAAAAACGAACTCAAAATGAATTTAGCCTTATATGTGAGAGATGAAACTACAAAACCATTAGAAGAAAATGTAGGGGTAAATCTTTGTGACCCTGATTTAGGCAAGGCCTTCTTACATACAACAACAAAAGCATGAGGGACAAAAGAAAAACACAGGTAAACTGGACTTCAGCAAAATGAAAAACATTGATTTTCAAAAAACCTGATCAAGAAAGTGAAAAGATAACCCCAAAACAGAAGAAAAAATTGTAAATCACATATACAGAGTTAAACAATTATATCCAGAATATGTAAAGAGTTCTTACAACTAACAAAATAAAACAAAATTTAACTGAAAATTAATGATGTGTTTAAATAGACATTTCTCCAAAGAAGATATACCAATGATCAATAAAGCCACTCTGCAAACTAGATAATTTGTGTTTCTCTTTTTCTTTAATGATGTCACTTAGGTCCACCAGCATTTTTCTCTTGCTCCAGCTTTCATTTTTGCACCCTCTATTGTGGTATCAAACCATGGAGGAAATCTTTCAAAAATTGCTAAGTTCTCTCTAGCACTTTCTCCATGTTTGCAAAAATTCTTGTGTTTGGAAACTTCTTTCTAGTTAACAATCATTTATATGAAAATTCTTCATCTTCTTATATTTAATTTGATAACTTTATCTAGATCTGTTAATAAAGCAATGCAAACTCAGTTCTTGAGAGATCCTAGTAAAAATTATTTTTTCATATTTGAGGGGTGTGTGTGTATAGTGGCACAGTAGCATTTATCAGCCTTCCCTGGCATTCTGTGTAAACCAAGTTTCTGGGGACTACAGTGAGAGGAATCAACATGAAAAAAGAATTTTACTATCTGTCAAAGTTGAGTAAAGTACTTATTAGCATATATGTATTTATTTTGCATTATCTCAAGTAAAAGGACATCTCCTAAAGGGTCAGTGTAACAGGCAGGACTGAGGGACTTGTGACTAGGAAGCAAAAACAGCTCAGAGTGGGGTCAAAGGAGGGAGGTTAACGGACTATTAATCTCGATGACCTTAACTTGGTTGCTATTCATGAGAGTGGCAGAAAGCTGGTGGATTGACAGCCGATTGAGTAAGTGTTAATGGAGATGAACAGACAAATCCTAAACCTGGAGGAGCCCAACCAACACTCTTCCTTCATGCAAATGAGGCTGAAGGTATGCAGGTCCAGGGAGGGAATTCCTTACAGGGGCCCATCTCAGACAGTCATGGAGGATCAAGACAAGGGAGCTCTCCAAGATTGCCCAACTTGTCATAGCTCACATTGTGGATCACACTCGCTCTACTGGTAGGATAGGCAGACTTCAGTCTCTGTCATGGATCCAGTTACCTTGTTTTTCCTTCATCACTGTGTGTTGGAAGTGTTTGTGGTAGAAGTATCACTTAACCATGGATTTATAGCTTTGAGGACCCACGCGTGGACCAGACTGAAAGGAGTACAAATCACCAACTGACCCTTGACTCTCAGCTGGATACAGTGACTAGAAAAGATTCTGGTTTGTTTTCCTTTAGAATCAGTGATTACATTTTTAAAAAAGGCTTTGCTTATTTGAGAGAGAGAGAGAGAGAGCACTGGACAAAGGGGGAGAAAAAGAGAGAGCGAGCGCATCAACAGGGGGAGCAGCAGGCAGAAGAGAAGGCTCTCCACTGAGCAGGGAGCCCACTGCTGGGCTCCATCTGTCCTGACCTGAGCTGAAGGCAGACGTTTAACAATTGACCCACCCAGGCGCCCTGAGTGAATACATTTTAAATGTCATTTAGAATATGTTCAGTGGGAACATTTCTGCAAGTATATATATGGAAAAAAGGGGATTGTGCTTGTGTGTGTATGTGTGAGCAGGGGGCTGAGAAGAGGTGGCATGGAGTGGACTTCTTTTTTTTTTTTTTTTCTTGTCCACTATTTAGTTCTAAGAGCACAGCTCTAGTTTTCTTCGGGAAAATACATCTATCCCATCCTCAATCCCTGTGATTTGCATAGGGTTCACTGTGCATCCAGCTGCAGGTCTGCCACAATCTGGCAAGTTAGTGAATTCCATCCTGCCCACACACAATAACTGCTCAAGGTCAAGCATGTGAATTGTTCAATTAGGCTCAGCCCTAGAACTTTTGCTAAAACTATCAGAAAAGCAGTACTGCTTGTTTTCCCCTGGAGTGACTGACTAGTAGAAATAAGTCTGTTGCTATTACTTTGCCAATATTTGCACAGAACCTGCTTAAGGATGAAATCAGTTCACTGAGAACCAGAATAGAGAGGCAGACAGAGAGAAAGACAGAGTCCTAACATCATTTGAGCAGTTCACTGTCCCTGAATCCTAGACCCTTCATTTACATGATCCAATAACTTCCTTAAAAATAAAAAAAAAATCTTATTTTGAGAATATTATTACCCTTTGCTTAAATTAGCTTGATCTGTTTTCTTTCAACCTGCAGGACAGATGAAGGGCTCTTTGGAGTGCTACACGTGAGCTATTATTATTATTTGGCTCCTGTGACTTGATAGTTATTTATTGTTACATAACAGGTGAGTTATTTATTGTTGCATAACAAGTGTTCCACAACTTAGCCATTTAAGATAACTTTTACTGTCTGAAGGTAACAGGAGTTGGTTTCAGTTTTGTTGCATCCTTGGGCTCAAGGTCTCTGCTGAGTCAAGGTGTCATCTGGGCTGTAGTCATCTCAAGGCTCCACTGGGGAAGGCTCATCTTCT